>NW_011494810.1:6445742-6501259 GCF_000754665.1 Bison bison bison | reverse complement strand
TGGGTTGCCATTTCCTTCTCCAATGCATGAAAGTGAAAAGTGAAAGTGAAGTTGCTCAGTCGTGTCCGACTCTAGCGACCCCATGGACTGCAGCCTACCAGGCTCCTCCGTCCATGGAATTTTCTAGGCAAAAGTGATATAGGAATGTTCAAATGGTATTACATAGTCACCCTATTGATCACTGACCATGAATTCTAAAAGGTGCAGTGGAAAGATTTGTTCATTGTGTATATTTTTCCCATACTACCAAGGAATTAAATCAGTTTCTGAGGACACTGACCTAGTGTTCCACAAATTTAACTCAGTTCTGATACTCCTGAGTGCCGTGGTCCAGCCCCGGTGGATCCAGGGAATTTGAAGCAGGGACGGCGTCGGCGAGGATCAGGAAACAATTGCTTAATTAAATGTTAATTAAGGATATAAAGAGTGGTTAAATAAGGATAGCTCAGTGAGGAAATACAGTGGAGAAAAGAGGCTGAATAATTCAGCCAGAAGGTGAGAGAAAGAACGACATGGGGAAACCAAGTTTCGGTGAACAAGGCCCGTACTTTATTTTACAAAGTAGTTTTTATACCTTAAGTTGTGCATAGAGGATAATGGGGGAAGGGATAGGGTCATGCAGTAAGCCAGGCTTTCTTCCTGCAAACTTATCATATGCAAAAGTTTAGGTGATTTGCATCATCTTCTGGCCCGGAGGCCTGTTAACATTTTAAGACCCTTTCTTCAGAAAACTTTTCTCTAAAGGTGATTAGTCAGGCGCCACCCTCCAAAAGCATTAGATAAAGTTGCATTCCTATAGGGCAAAGGTGTGATGGGCTATAACAAGAAAAAGAATTAACTCAAGGGTCCAAGGTTACAAACATTAAAGCTACTACCTACACCAATTATATTAATCAATACACTGCCAGGGACACAGCAGGTAAGGGATATGGAAACTTAGCAGCAAACATTGGCCCAAAAAGTGAAAAACCCTTCACCAACACAATTTCTAATCAATCTTTTAACTGCCCAAAGGAATCTGTATTTAGACAGTTTAGAACATCTCATGCCTCTCACAGTTGGGAGGCTCTGAGCAATCACATGTGGTCGGAAAAACCTATTCAGGCAGGCTAGAGGAATTCCAAAGGAGTTTGTAGGTTGAAACACTATCACACCCAGGAACTTTATTACCTGGAGCTGTAAGTTAACTTTTTTTTTTTTTTCAGAGAGAGGTAGTAGGGCCCCCGTAAAGTCAGAGGTGTAGGTGAGAGCACAAAGCAGAAAGTAGGCAGACTCTGGTTTTGGGGGTAGATGCTCGAGAATTTTCAGGGGGACTCCTGGGGCTTGATCCCGCCTTTGCGTATGCCGAGCCTCCTTCCTCATGACCTTTGCCACGGGCGGAGCTCCTGCTCCTGGCACCTGAGAGACAGCGGTGGATTCCACAGACTACAGTCTCAACCTCCCAAGTCACTCCCCTGCCTCAGGTCCAGGTTGTCACCTGTGCCTTCTGACCAGCTGGCTGTAGACTGAAAGGTCCAACAGTCCTTGCCTTGGGTTGGATTAGTTTGCTTCAGTGGCCCACAGAACTTGGAGAAACATTTTACTTACGAGATTGGCAGTTTATTATTGAAGGATGTAACTCAAGAAGAGCCAGATGGAAGAATTACATAGGACAAGGTATATAGGATGGGGCCTGGAGCTTCCATGCCCTCTCTAGGCTCATCACTCTCCCTGAATCTCCATATTTTCACCAACCTGGAAGCTCTCTAAACACTTTCCTTTTTGGATTTTTACAGAAGCTTTGTTATATAAGTATGTTTGATTAAATCAATGACCATTGGAGATTGATTCACCCTCAACCACTCTCCTCTTCATGGTCTTTCTAATTATGGCTTATTTTACTTAGAGTTATAACCTCCAGAATCATCCATGTTGTTGAAAATGGCAGAATTTCCTTTTTTAAAATCATTAAACACACACATGCACACACATACTACATTTTATTTATCCATTGAAGGACACTTAGTTCACTTCCATATTTTGGCTGTTGTGAATAATCCTGTAGTAACATGTGGGTACTGAAAGTTTCAACCCTCCAATCCTGTGGCTGGTACTCCTGGCAGCAGGCCCCCATCATTAAGTGCTTAAAAGTCACCTTGTTAACATAAACTCAGGGTTGGTAGAAAGGGGTTTGTTATAAACGTTAGGACCCCTTTATTGCTTTTATCACTTAGGAAATTCCAAAGATTTTAGGAGCTCTGTCAGAAATGAGAAAGAAGATGAAATACATATTTCTTGTTAAAAATCACAGTATCACAGTTTGTAAGGATAGGAAGAGTAGGAAACGGATTTTTAGAGAAGTCTAGTGGTGAGTCTGTAGGATGACAGATAATCTTGGAAGTTTGCATTTCTTATTGAAATGACTGGACATGTAAAGTATGATGGGACTCATCCTGAGGTCAGAACACTCAGTAAATCTTTAAATCCCAAGAATGTTTTTATATTGTTACAAAGGAATAATTGGAAAATATGATTGTATGTATTTATATAATGTGATGATTTGATATACATATGCATTATAAAATGATTACCAAGATCAAGATAATTAACACATCCATCACCTCACGTAGTTGACACTGGCAACTCTTTTGTGTATCTGGTGAGAATGCTTAGGATCTAATACACAAAGTAACTTGATATTTTTGTATACTGCAAAATGATCATCTCAATAAGTCTAGTTAATATCCATAACCATACAGAATTGCAATTTTTTTTTGCTTGCTGTGAGAACTTTCAAGATTTACTTTCATAGCAACTTTCAAATATACACATATTATTAAGTATAGTCCCCATGCTGTGTATTAGATCCTCAGAACTTATTCTTCTTGTAACTGAAAATTTGTGCCCATTGCCCTGTATCACCCTAATCCCCCCTACCCCAGCCCCCGGTAACTACCATTCTATTTTCTTTTCCAATGAAATTAGCATTTTTTTTTTTTTAAGATTTCACATATAAGTGATATCATTTAGTATTTGTCTTTCTTTATTTTACTTAGCATGGTGCCCTCCACTGTACATCCATGTTGTTGCACATGGCAGGATTTACTTCCTTTTTATGACTGAATAATATCTCTGTGTGTGTGTGTGTGTGTGTATGTAATATTTTCTCTTAATCTGTTGACCCAATGAAGTACATTAGATTGTGTTCGTGTTTTGGCTATTGTGAAAAATGCTGTAACATGAGGATGCAGGTTTGTCTTAAAGATTCTGATTTTAATTCCTTCATATGTATACCCAGAAGTGGGATTGATGAACCATATGGTGGCTCTATTTTTTTATTTTTTGAGGAACTATCATATTGTTTTCCATAGTGGATGTACCATTTTTACATTTCTACCTGCAGTGTTTAGGGGTTCCCTTTTCTCAACATTTTTGTTCTCTCTTGTGTTCTTGATGTGTTTTGTTCTCTTTTGTTCTCTTTTAACAGGTATGAGATGATAACTCATTGTAGTTTTAAACTTTTTTATTTCTTTATTGAAGTATAGTTAGTTTACAGTTACATTCTGCAGTATTCTTGCCTGGATAATTCCATGGTCAGAGGAGCCTGGCAGGCTACATGGCGTTGCAAAGAGTTGGACATGACTGAGCGACTAACACTAACATATTAATTTCAGGTGTACCACACAGTGATTCAGTTATATATATGTATCTGTGTGTACATATATGTATCTGTGTGTGTATATGTATATATATATATTCTTTTTCAGATTCTTTTCCATTATAGGTTACTACAGAATATTGAATATATTTCCCTGTGCTATACAGTAGGTCTTTGTTGGTGATCTGTTTTATATATAGTAGTGTACATACATTAATTCCAGCCTTCTAAATTAGATGGGATAAATTGCCCCTCCTCCTCTTTCCACTTTGGTACCCATAAGTTTGTTTTCTGTGTCTTTGAGTCTGTTTCTGCTTTATAAATAAGTTCATTTGTATTTTTTATTCTACATATAAGCGATGTCACGATACTTGTTTTTCTCTGACTTCACTTAGCATGATAAACTCTTAAGTCCATCCATGTTGCTACAAATGGTGTTATTTTGTTCTTTTTTAATGGCTGAGTAATAATTCCATTATACACGCGTGCACACACACAGACCCCCCCCACTTCTATAACCGTTCATCTGTCAGTGGACATTTAAATTCCTTCCATGTCTTGGCTATTGTAAATAGTGATGCAGTGAACATTGGGGTGCATGTATCTTTTTGAATTATAGTTTTCTCTGGATATATGCCCAGGGGTGGGATTGCAGGATCATATGTTAACTCTGTTTTTAATTTTTTAAGGAACTTCCATACTGTTCTCCATAGTGGCTGCATAATTATGGTTTTGATTTTCATTTCTCTGATGATTAGTAGAATAAGACCCAACTGTATACATTCCATAAAATGCTCCAAACATTTTAAAAGTCAAGACAAGGTTAAAGGTAAAAGGTTGGAAAGAGATATACCATGCAGATTTTGACTTTTTAAATTTTCTAATCCATGTTATTTTATCCTTCATCCAGCATATATATATTTAACACCTAGTAGCTGTCAGGTACTGTCTTAAGTACAATGTTGTATGTTTAAAAAAAATCTAGTTATTTGGATTTCCCTTTATTTTGAAGTTAGGAAAAGTTGAGAGTGGTAGGAGATTTTCACATAAATGTTTGTTCCTAAAAAAGTCTTAAAGGAAAAAAGCCAACTTGCACAGCCTGACTGTCCAGTTAATTCTTTTTTTATGGTTATAAATGTCTACCAGAAAAAAACAGAATACTTTTAGTCACAGTGGTAGGCATCAGCAGTCTTTAGTAAATCCTTTAATCCTGTCTGGATCTTTATAAGGAAGGATATAACAGTAATATTTTATATGTATTTGTTTGATTAAAATAGTTGTTTCAATGCTTGTGATCTAGTCATTAATTCTTTAATGCATTACTTTAGAAACCATGTCACATTTACTTCCTTTCTGAATGGGGAATGGAATCTGAGTTTTCCTCTTGAGTGCAGGATGTTATTCTCAACATGTGGTGAATCCCTGTCAGAAATGAATAAAAGCTTCATTAGATGTTTCTTATAAAGAAAATTAATTTTCTTTTCTTAACCTACTTCACTTTATTATCAAAATATAATCAGAAAAAGGATTATAATATATGTTGACAGGGCTTTCCTGCAGAGAGGTTGTTCCAGTTGACTTGCTGATTTCTACAGGAAAATTCCTTGCCTAGTGCATAATTTAGGTATGATAGTAGCAAGGGACTGCACTGACCAATGATTTCAGTGAAGAAATCATGTTAAAACCAAAATATTTCATGTAAAATGTATGATTTCCTTAATGTTCTTATTTAATATTTAATAAATCCAGCCCTGAAGGATAGTCTTTGAAATGCAAGTTCAGCTACCTGACTGATACTTTTGCATGCCACAATTAGAGCTGTCAAAACAGTCTTTTTAAAAATAGAACCAGAAAGAGATTGAGTGCTTGTTGTCTGAAGTTGTACTAACATTACTTGATGTGAATACAGGATTTGCACAAAAGATGAGGCTAGAAAAAACTTTCTGGCTCTAAGTACAGCACTACCCATAACATGCATCAAATAGGAAGCGTGTATTTTTCAAGGCTATGGTGAGATCTTTTAATTATTTAGATATATATATGAAAAAGCAGGCATAGCCAAAAAAAAATTACGAAGAAACATGTAGGTAAACATTTCTGAAATTTGCTTATGGAACAAAGAGCCTCAAATATGTTGTTATAATATGGAAAAGAAAATAGGGCGATATATGGAGAATCCTAAAATAGTTATTCATAAAGGACATCATACATCTGACAGAACTGCTTTTAATTTAATATCTTAGGACTGCATAGAGTAAGTGAAGTAAGGTAATAAATAGCTCATCAATTCCTAGTCTTTTCTTTTGCAAAACATATTTTTAAATGATCAAAATCTGAAATGTTTCCTAATTCACAAATAAAGTTCTCATTCTGCATTGCTAAGAATCCAGCAATCAGCCAAACAGAATTGCGTAATTTAGATATAGTTCTTGCATTTAGATTGGATATAGATACAGTTTTTGCATCAATTTTTTGCTCCTCTTTCACCTTTTTTGCCCATATATTTAAAGCAGTCTAGAAAAATTCTCTCCCTTTCTCTCCCTCCCTCTCTGCATTCTTATAGTGACTTAACCTGATGTTATTGTAAGCCAGGTTCCTGACTGTCAGATATCAAAATTCTGATAGAAATTTTGTGACAAATTCTGTAGCAGCATCTCAAACATAATGTCAGGGGGTAAATCGCCCCACTCCTTTTAAGTAGAAAATGAATGATAAAATCTGTACTGTAATATCAAGTGTTCTGCTCTCAAACTGCCTAACTTGCTCAAAAGTCAGGAAGAGCAAAGAGAAACATTGGTCCCTGCAGTATGTGAAATTTTAAAATGTGTATGTTACCTTTTGAAGGAGAAACTAAATTGTTGTTTAAAGGTTTTTGGCTAAAAGCTTTATTATCTACTCCCCAGTAACTCTCCCTTGGCTTCATATTGTGATTATCTCCAGCTGAGTGCTGGAGATGGGCCAGCTATGGTTGGTCACTGCATTAGAGTGCAGGGAGTACCTGTACCTGAGGTGAACTGTTAAGAAAGTGAAACTCTCAGGCCCAGCAGAAGAAGAGCCCTTAAGGGCACTTGGCAGTTCCATTAGCAGTTATGCCAAAAAGAGAAAACCCTGTGGAGCTTGGACCAAGCTGACGCATGCTCATCCTCCCTGTGCAGAAAGAGTGCTCTGGATTGTGGAGATGCTGCTGCCCAGGATCCTTAACATCCTGTGATCTCTTTCAGGGTTGCCTTTCTAGATGTGGGGTTTTCGTTACTGTATCTCTAGAGCTCCTGATGAAAAACGGATGTGTTCTCTTCAAAAGCGCCAGACACGTGATTAAGAAAGAAAAAGTAAATGTTTGCTGATCTACAAAGACCCTCATAAACTAGAGATAGCAGAAAGAGAAGGGGGCATGAAGGTCTTTCAGAGAAGCGGGAAGTTCAAGCCCCTGAAATGCTGCACCTACAGCTATCAGTCTTGAGAATATTAAGCCCCTCCCCAGATCACAAAGATTCCTTTATGAAATACTCATGGTAGAGAATTTTTATAAAATCATTAAAGTGATTTCTTAAAAATATACCTGCCTATATACATCCTGAGGAGCACTGTCCCTATCAGAATAGTCAGGTCAAGATGTTACACACATTTTCCACAATATTTTAGAAATCTTCCTGAATTGCATCCAGAATACAGGTCAATTTTTTCATATTCTTAAAGGTAAGAAAGTTATCTCTTGATTGTTGATTTATTATTCAAATACTTTAGCTCAAAATAGGAAAGTGGAAATCAACCTAACTTTACTGCAAAAATATGGTGAAGAAATTATTGTTTCTTTTGAGTTAAAAAGAAAATGCAGGCACTTCGCCATTTCTGTACATCAAGCCTGATTTCTCATGCAGTATAAATTCTTCATGAAGGAGTCTGTTGATGTGAAAGAAAAAGTCCATATTTGCATTACTTTTGCATCAGATATTTAGACATTTAAGGCTTCTAAGTATTATAGATTTCTTCTGATTTGTTTAATTACTGATTAATATTTATTATATTAAGTTTTTGGCCCCCCAAAGTCATCTTAATGTGTTTGCTCAGTCTGTGACAAAATAATTGCTAAAGTTTGTTCATGTTAATTTTATTTTACAATCATCTTTTCTTTCATCTATATTTGACTCCTTAATAATTAAATCTATTTTAATGAACTAAGTCTTAGCTTTTCAACATTTTCATAGGTCTTCCAGATAATTAGATAACTTACCATTCCTTATATAACTGTGAATTATTAAAACTTCCAAAGAGCCCAAACTGCTCTACCTTAATATAACTTCAACTGTATGAGCTTTTAGCAGGTCAAAATACCTTTCAAAAAACCAAATTTTTGATCAGTATCATAACCAGTTACCTGATATGAAGCAACAAGAATGTGCAAGAATGATATCAAAACTTTACTAGCTGATTTTTGTTGTTCTTGAACAGGTAACTGCAAGTTGTAATGTTGCAGTATTTTCTGTTTTAGTCAGTCTTCTTTTTTATAATGACTGAGCACAGTACATACTTCCAGTATTTTTCTATAACCAAAAAAAAAAGCTTCTGGTTGTGAAATTGCAGCTTACTTGCTGTCACTGGATCCTGTTTTGTTACTGATTACTGAGAGTTCTGATGAAGGGGAGTTGCTAGTAAATGCATTTGTGGCTAGATTTCCATGCTGCCTAAACCCCCATTGTACTTTCAACCCTGGGGGGTTGAACTTGATCATATTTAAACCTCAGTGACTCTCTTTTCATCTTTTTTCACTTGAAAGCCTAGATCTTCCTTTTTCCCTAAAACCTCATCTTGCCATGTGTACTCAGTTGTATCCTACTCTTTGCAACCCTATGGACCGTAAGCCACCAGGTTCCTCTATCCATGGGGTTTTCCAGGCAAGAATACTGGGGTGGGTTTCCATTTCCTACTCCAGGAGATCTTCCCTACTCAGAGATTGAACCCATGTCTGTTGCATCTCCTATATTGACAGGCAGATTCTTTACCACTGTGTTACCTGGGAATCTCAAAGCCTCATCGAGGTCCATTTAAATAAGGCCTCAAAAGAGTGATTGGACAGTAAGTACACTCAGGCCTGTAATAGCATCTGTTGAAGAAAACATATAGTGGGGAGAAGCAATAGGAGAATTGGGTTTCTCACTGACATTCACCTGCTGAAGCAGAGCACAGAAATATTTTTAACAGTGCTGAGTGAAGGCCCTGGCCCTTGGGATGTAGAATTTTAAAAATTAGTTATTGGAGGATGTATCAGCCCATCCCCTGCCATGATCAGGAGCTGGTATCCAAGCCTTAGGGCTACAGCTGTATAACACGGTAGAATCTACACTTGTTCCATCCCCTTGGTATTTGCTAAATCATCTCTCTCTACAGAGGCTAGACACCTTTCTGTGGAGCCTCTCTGCATTCTCAACCTTGTTCACCATTCTGTCTCACACAGTAAGGTGGCCATTGATAGATGAGAGCAAATGTTGCCTTAATCCACTTCTCATCATGACCCTGTGTTCCTCTTACCAAAGCATCCAGTCATTAGTCCTAGGGAAGGTGGTGAGTGGGACATCAATTTGGGGTACTTCTCGTATCAGTTTTGTCACAGGCTCACTCAAGAGAATTGCTCCCTCGTGGTAGAGAGGCTGTGATGAAACAATTTGTTTTAGATATGTGGATATGACATTGGTGGCCTGAGCACTAACTTTTTTTTTTTTTTTTTAACAACGTGCACATGGTTTAATTAAAAAAAAATGCCAGTTGCTAGCATTTCACATTGGGAATCTCACTTAAAATTTAAGATTTCTTTTTTCTTTTAAAAAATTGAAAAAGTTTGCCTCCTTGAGCCTATGTTCTTTCATGGCGACCGATGGAGGTCAGTGTTGCCTGTCCCCTTTGGACGTGCATTCTTCTGTGTCCATTTTTCCCTGGCCTAGAGCACAGTCACTTGTATTATTGCCTGGCTCCTGTGTTTATTTGGGTCTGAACCTTTTGTTTTAGAATCTCACTGAATGTGTGACTGCTGATGTATTGCTTTCAAGTCTGTCTAATCTAAAGGTACAAAAATGGGCCAGATTAACAGCACCCCACTCCAGTACTCTTGCCTGGAAAATCCCATGGACGGAGGAGCCTGGTAGGCTGCAGCCCATGGGGTCGCCAAGAGTTGGACCTGACTGAGAGACTTCACTTTCACTTTTCACTTTCGTGCATTGGAGAAGGAAATGGCAACCCACTCCAGTGTTTTGCCTGGAGAATCTCAGGGATGGGGGAGCCTGGTGGGCTGCTGTCTATGGGGTCGCACAGAGTCGGACACGACTGAAGTGACTTAGCAGCAACAGTCATAAAAATATTGTTTCTAAGATGTTTTCAGTTTATACTTTGGACTTGGCAATTTGCCGAAAGTGTTAGTGTAAGTTTTTAGTAGAGAATAATTGTATTTCTATATGAACTGAATTGCTCATTCAAAATCTTTGTTCCTTGGGGGTGGAAGTAAGGTTAGGGAGGACATTTCCTGCTGCTGCTGCTCTCTGCACTTAAAACCTTTTACACAATTTTGATTGCTGGAGTACTTGAGTAAAAATTTTATTGTATAGGGATGATGCACAAATTGTTTTGAAGGAATAGTGTTTGTCTTGAACATAAGTGACAGTAGCACGAGACAGCAGGTTAGTGGAGTCTTATGAAGCATTGGGCTTCCTGGGTAGCTCAAATGGTAAAGAATATGCCTGAATGCGGGAAGCCTGGGTTTGACTGCTGGGTTGGGAAGATCCTGTGGAGAAGGGCAATGTAACCCACTCCAGTATTCTTGTGTGAAGAATTCCATGGACAGAACAGCCTGGTGGGTTACAGTCCATGGGGTTGCAAAGAGTTGGACACAACTGAGCTATTTTACTCACTTCATTAGGCACTGGATATAACTGACCCCATATTCAGAGACTGCTCACCTTCCACTGTTCTTCATACTTTCCTAGAATGTTTGTATCTGGGGGGAGTAGGGCATATTGAAGATGCATGCCAGAGACTAAAGCAAAAGTGATTATGGTTCTGTTGCTTTCTGGTAAATCTGAAGACTTTTATGCGAGATCTTGACACTATTTCATTCTTGCTTTTCCTCCTAAGTTGAGACAAGGTGCTAAAAGCATATGTTATAGAATGAGCATCTGAGGAAGTATTCTAAATTTGGAAAATGAATGTAAAACTGTTGAAGTGGCTAGCTTTTCTGGAGAGCATCAAGAGTAGGGTGTGTGTGGAGCAGTAAATGAGGCAGAGAAAAAATGGGATGCAGAGAGGGAAAGAGAGAGATAGGGAGAGAATGCCCATGTGTGCGTGTAGTATGTAATATTGAAGAATTTTAGGGAAGAATTAACACTGAATTGGGAACAATTCTGGGCATCTGTGAGATGCAACTGACTATAGAATTAAAATGCCAAAGCCTCCTTTTGCTTGCTTTTCTATACATCTGTTCTCCTGGCTGCTACTGACATTTGTACTTTTTGAGTCTTTTAAGAAATTTTAAGGTGAAGTAACTGATCAGGTCTGTAAGTATTACTCGAAAGATGAGGCAAAATCACAATTGCATTGACTTTTGGGAAACTGTTGATCTGAATGTGAAGTGACGTCTAAGAGGCAAGTGGGGTAGAGCTGTTAGCAGATTGTAGATGGTTCATTTCCAAGGCCATGCAGTTATTTCAGTATTGACCCAAGTCTGCAAACACTGTGTGGAAGTATCCATTTCCTTTTTATTTTCAGCTCACAACAAACCAAAAAAATTGTACTACATTTGGAATCATCAGTTGCCTTTCATGATGAAATCAAAGATATGTAAGTTGAAATCTTAATATGAAGATTTTATTTATGAAAAATTTAAATGATTATATTTCTGAAAAGCACTCCAATTTATAACTTGAAGATATAAAAATATAATGTAAGCTTATTCAGTTAGTTAAAAAAACAATATAAAATAACACATCAATGGTAAACGGTGTAATACAATATATGTCCACCTGGTCTGTATATTTTAGTAGTAAAGTTCAGTTCAGTTCAGTTCAGTCACATAGTCGTGTCCGACTCTTTGCGACCCCATGAATCGCAGCACGCCAGGCCTCCCTGTCCATCACTAACTCCCGGAGTTCACTCAAACTCACGTCCATTGAGTTGGTGATGCCATCCAGCCATCTCATCCTCTCTCGTCCCCTTCTCCTCCTGCCCCCAATCCCTCCCAGCATCGGAGTCTTTTCCAATGAGTCAACTCTTCACATGAGCTGGCCAGAGTACTGGAGTTTCAGCTTTAGCATCATTCCTTCCAAAGAACACCGAGGGCTGATCTCCTTTAGAATGGACTGGTTAGTAGTAAAGGGAGAACCTTAATTCAAATGTTTAAAAGATAGTCTTTAATTGACATGGTTATTAATCT
Organism: Bison bison bison; assembly: GCF_000754665.1. Taxonomy (NCBI): domain Eukaryota; kingdom Metazoa; phylum Chordata; class Mammalia; order Artiodactyla; family Bovidae; genus Bison; species Bison bison. The sequence goes on along the minus strand of NW_011494810.1, from coordinate 6,489,209 downwards.
AAATGTGGGTGCTTGAAAGGAAAAAAGACACAGAGAACCTCACAGGTACCAGATCATCTTAATGGAAGCTTGAAACCTGAGAGAAAAATTATCTAATGTCCTGGTCAAAAAAATGCTTCTAAACCCTATAAGCTGATGCAGAATTCATCAGGGTTATGAACCAATAATCACTTTTAGGGGCCAGTTTCTATAAGCTACACTAGCTTCTAGTGTAATGATATAATCTTACTAACTTGTGCATCCTGTGTTGTCACATGGTAAATACTAAGTTAAGGACAAGAAGATGAATGATTTATTTAGATGCTAAGATTCTGGTTTGGTGTTATGGTAGCTTATAATTCAGAGAAGTTTAAAATGTAAGCGTATTATTGGATACCCATGACTCTGACTTGCTTATTAGATAACCTAAAAATTCATATGGTTAAACTAAGAAAATAGTGTGAAGTCCTTCTGAAAGCCTGATTTCTGGAGGGGTTCCTAATCATAGAAGGAAAAAAGGACTTTGGGGAAATAACTGTGTGTGCTCATTTTTCCCACCTAGTATTTTTATTTGTGTGAAATCAGATTAATATAATCATCAAAGAAACCTCTAGAAGAATAGGATAAGACTACAGGGAGTGACAGGAAGTCATAAATCATTCTCTCTAGTAGGCTATGTGTGGAAGGGAGGAAGCACAAATTTCACTGATTTGTAGAGGGCGACTTCATTTTCACTTTCACTTTTTCACTTTATGTAAAATAGCAGATCTTTTCTAACTCTGGTTTTGGAGCTTCCTTCTTTCCATGGATTTATCTTGGTGTTACTGCTCATTTAGTGGAGTGCCCTGGAGCTGGGGTCAGGTGACTACTCTTTGAGGGCCAAATCAGGTCTTCCACTTGTTTTTGAAAGGCTCTGAAATTGAGAACGGCTTTTATATTTTAAATGGTTGAAAAAAAAAAATCAAAGGAAGAATAATGTTTAGTAACAGGTCAAAATTGTATAAAGTCTAAATTTCAGTGTCCACAACTGCATTTTTATTGGCTCATAGCTGCTTTCATTTATTTACATATTATCTGTGGCTGCTATCACACATCAGTGGGAATGAATACTTGCTGTAGAGACTGAATGGTTGGTTAAGCCTAAAATATTAACTATCTGGTCCCTTACTGAAGTTGGCCAATCCCTGACTTAAAGCATGGAATTCAGGAAGAACACCATGATGTTCTTCTCAAGATCTGGGCATCAGTGATGGTTTTAGAAAAGGCAGAGGAACCAGAGATCAAATTGCCAACATCCTCTGGATCATAGAAAAAGCAAGAGAGTTCCAGAAAAACATCTATTTCTGCTTTATTGACTATGCCAAAGCCTTTGGCTGTGTGGATCACAATAAACTGTGGAAAATTCTGAAAGAGATGGGAATACCAGACCACCTGACCTGCCTCTTCAGAAATGTGTATGCAGGTCAGGAAGCAACAGTTAGAACTGGACATGGAACAACAGACTGGTTCCAAATAGGAAAAGGAGTTCGTCAAGGCTGTATACTGTCACCCTGTTTATTTAACTTATATGCAGAGTACATCATGAGAAATGCTGGACTGGAAGAAACACAAACTGGAATCAAGATTGCCAGGAGAAATATCAATAACCTCAGATATGCAGATGACACCACCCTTATGGCAGAAAGTGAAGAGGAACTCAAAAGCCTCTTGATGAAAGTGAAAGAAGAGAGTGAAAAAGTTGGCTTAAAGCCCAACATTCAGAAAACGAAGATCATGGCATCTGGTCCCATCACTTCATGGGAAATAGATGGAGAAACAGTGAAAACAGTGTCAGACTTTATTTTTCTGGGCTCCAAAATCACTACAGATGGTGACTGGAGCCATGAAATTAAAAGACGCTTACTCCTTGGAAGGAAAGTTATGACCAACCTAGATAGCATATTCAAAAGCAGAGACATTACTTTGCCAACAAAGGTTTGTCTAGTCAAGGCTATGGTTTTTCCAGTGGTCATGTATGGATGTGAGAGTTGGACTGTGAAAAAGGCTGAGCACCGAAGAATTGATGCTTTTGAACTGTGGTGTTGGAGAAGACTCTTGAGAGTCCCTTGGACTACAAGGAGATCCAACCAGTCCATTCTGAAGATCAGCCCTAGAATTTCTTTGGAAGGAATGATGCTAAAGCTGAAACTCCAGTACTTTGGCCACCTCATGCAAAGAGTTGACTCCTTGGAAAAGACTCTGATGCTGGGAGGGATTGGGGGCAGGAGGAGAAGGGGACGACAGAGGATGAGATGGCTGGATGGCATCACTGACTGGATGGATGTGAGTCTCAGTGAACTCCGAGAGTTGGTGATGGACAGGGAGGCCTGGCATGCTGTGATTCATGGGGTCGCAAAGAGTCAGACTCAACTGAGCAAATGATCTGATCTGATCTGACATAAAATCACCTGTGACAATTGTAAAAATGCAGATTCCTGGGGTCCAATGACACTTTCTACTAAATAGAAACTCATGGAGCCAAGTAGCCTGTGGATTTTGCATTTTAACTAGTGCTCATTCGGGTAGTTTTTCCAACCACTATGGAACCAGAATCTTTGCATTGTGTAGATAAAGGGAACTGAGCTTCTGGATGCCTAGAACTGACACAGGGTATATAGGCTTCCTGGTTTTACATGACATGTTCATAGATTATCTAAGATAGGCTGGAGCATTCTCTTGGAATTCTACTTTTTTCCTGTGACCTCTTCTCATTTGCAGAGCTCCTAGGAAGCCTTGTTATTGAAATAAGGTCTTAGTTGTCTTACTGTATAAAGTGATAGTATGCAGAGTGGAATGTGTATACTGTCTGTAATCTTCTCACTTCCAGGAATAAAATATTAAAATTGTTAATTTCCCTTTGTAACTTATTTATTTTCTTTGTGAATGAAATAGTGAATAAAACTTAACCATTTGAAAGTTTATAACAGAAAAATGGTGTTTCCCAGTTACACTCATTGCTACCCTCATTCCTTCTCCCCAGAGGCTATTTTCTTTGCCACTTGTTTATATTTCTAAGTAGTATACCCATATTACTATTTCTTGATTTTTCTATTGTAAACATTACCTGTTGTTTTCTGTTATGAAAGATGAGGATTTTGTTCTGTATTCTGCTTACTCATACTCTTGCTTACTGCCATTGCCTCAGTATGTTTATGTAAAATTTTTGTTTAACAATCAGTGGTTACATTATTATGGTAATAGATTGATTGTTTCCTAGATCTACTGCATAGCTATTGTCCTTTGACTTTCCTTCACCATCTTGGAATTCCTTTGTCTCTTTTCTTTGTTGATTTCTTACTTTATTCGCATGTTTTTTTTATTGCTTTTCTCCTCATTTTGGTGGATCCCATTCTCCAATGGCTTCCTGATAGAAGGTATGTGGGAGATAAACTTTTCAAGAATTTGCTTGTCTGAAATGCCTTGTTTGATAATTTTGATGAAGATAGTGTTGGAGTTCAGAATTTTTTTTTCTTCATAAGACGTTATTTCCTCTACTTCCAGTTTCCAAGATTGCCATCAAGTTCAATGTCATGTTGATTCCTGATGCTTTATTGTTTTCTGGGAACTTTTATAAAGGTTTCTTTTTCATCCAGTGATCTGAAATTTCACAATTATATGTCTGATTGTAGATCTTTGTTCTTTTATTGTGTGGAGTACTTGGTTAATTTCAACCTAGGCACTCATATCCTTCAGTTCTGAAAACTTTATTCTTGTATTATTTTTATTTTAGTTCCCTCTTTTTTCTCTATTCTCTCTTTCTAGAATTCTTATTAATTAGATATGGGAACTTCCATATTTATCTTAATTTTTTCATTTCTCTCTTGTTTTCCATCTATTTTGCAGTCCTGTTGTTCAGTCATGTCTGACTATTTGTGACCTCATGAACTGCAGCATGCAGGCTTCCCTGTCCTTCACTATCTCCCACAGTTTGCTCGAACTCGTATCCATCAAGTCAGTGATGCCATCCACCATCTCATCCTCTGTCTTCCCCTTCTCCTCTTGCCCTCAGTTTTTCCTAGAATCAGGGTCTTTTCCAGTGAGTCAGATCTTCTCATCAGATGACCAAAGTATTGGAGCTTCAGCTTAAGCATCGGTCCTTGCAATGAATAGTCAGGGTTAATTTCCTTTAGGATTGACTTGATTTTCTTGCTGTCCAAAGGACTTTCAAGAGTCTTCTGCAATACCACAGTTCAAAAGCGTAAATTCAACATTAAAAAAACTAAGTTGATGGCACCCCATCCCATCACTTTATGGCAAATAGATGGGGGAAAAGTAGAAACAGTGACAAATTTTATTTTCTTGGGCTCCAAAATCACTGCAGATGGTGACTGCAGCCACAAAATTAAAAGACACTTGCTACTTGGAAGAAAAGCTATGACAAACCTGGACAGCGTATTAAAAAGCAGAGATATCACTTTGCTGACAAAAATCCCTGTAATCAAAGCTATGGTTTCTCTAGTAGTCACATATGGATGTGAGGGTTGGACCATAAAGAAGGCTGAGTGCTGAAGAATTGCTGCTTTTTAGTCCTACTTTCTGGTATATTTTATCACCCTTATCTCCCAATCCATATATTAAACTTTTTTTGGCTAACATTTTTATTTCCAAGAGGTCTTTCTTTCTCTGTGTTATTCTTTGGTTATATTAATAACACATTATTCTTTTTTCACAGTTATAGTATCTTCTAGTAGAGCTCTAGTTATAGTTTGCCGTTGTTGTTTTAATCTGTGCTGTATTTCTTCTGAGTGCCTTTTTTTTTCCTCCTCTGTTAGTTTTGATCTCTGTTTTTCATGTCAGAGACCTTCCTCAAGTTTCTGATGATCTTTGGCCCTTTGTTCATATTAACAAATGAGACATAAAAAGCTTAATGATGAAATTTCTGTATGTACAATTGAGGGTTATCTATTGGGGAGCTTCATAATAGGATAGAAAGGCAATGAGCAGGTTTTTCACTTTGGTATAGCCAAATAATGTAGCTATTCACTTAGCAGTTCCATTTCCTCAGAGGAATTTTTAGTTTCATGCATGGATGGAATAAATGTGGCTTCTAGCATGCCAGTAGCTGAGAAACGCAAGGCAGGGCTGGAGGTCTCATCTTTCTGTATGCAGAATTTAACTTGATCATTCTCAGTACAGTGCCTCACTCAACCATGCAAAGCTCTCTAAAAAGTAAACTTACTGTTTTTTGCCAGAATGTGTAGGTTGGGGTGAGGGGTAAGAGAATTCATTCAGCTGCATAAAACAGAGATGGGATCTTCCAGCGAATCCTCAAAACTTCTAGACAGTACCTCTAGTTTCTGAGTCCTTCTAGGAGAAATCTGTATTGTGAGTTGAGCTTTCTAGTCACTTTACTTCTCTCAGACCCCTGCTCCTGCCCCCATTACTTGCAAGATTGCAATTTTCTGTTATCTCTAATAAATCTTTTACTGTCACTTTTGTGGGGTTGGGACAAAGTAGTGATAAATGTGTGAATGTAATATACTGTGTTTAATGGGTCAAGTAGAATTCTTTATTTTTCTAAATTATCTAATAAAAATTCATATTGATGTATGTATTTTAATAATTTGGTAGTAAAGAAACACATGCATGTAATTTGTACACACATATTTGAAGGTGTGCTCAAAATATTACTGCTGGAAGGTATTGGATAAGAAACACATTAGAAACTACTAATTTTAAAGATATATAGTTAAATTTTTGAAAACTATTTGAATATTAAGATAGAAGTTGAACAGGATTTCTTAAGTCAGAAATACTAAAAAATTTGCAAGAGAAAAACATAATAAAGCTTGGTTGTATTGCTTTGTATGCACATAAAAGCAAGTATACTAGTTTCCATAGCTTTGTAGAAGATATCATTGGGTGGAAAATTTAAGAATCATAGTTAGCCCTATTTATGAGAGAATTTTCTTATAATTAGAACTATTCAAAAATGAAATTTGCTACTTTAAGATTTTATTTTTACCTTAATAATCTGTGTTTTTCACTTCTTTTCTTTCATCATGCACATTTATGTCAAGTTTCCAGAGCTATTGTACAAGAGGTTTTGCTTTTTGGTGATTTACTAGGCTAGAAAAGCTTTAAAGTTCTCCTAGGTCTGATCTATTATTTATAAAAATCAGATCTAAAGTTGTAAAACACTATATTAGGGTCAGTTTAAGTAGGCAACACAGAATGCAGAGTACTACTTAACGTGTATAGTGTATCTTGTAGTTATAACTTCATCTTTGCTATTAATATTTGTGGCTAAAGGTTTATCTGATTAGTATGACTTACAGAAGGTGTTCCTCGATAGGGCTTCTGCACAGCTCCTTGACAGTTTGAAAGAAAGGCCTTGTCTTGATGGGAGACATCTATCCATTCCACTGGGCTATCTTTCATGTGGAATGAAAGTAATTAGATGTCTGGCTTTAGTAGTAGAGTATTAAGTCTTATCTTGAGGACACCCAAGGTTTATGTGATACCCAGGCATCAGTCAATTAGACTGAGAGAAAAAAAAAAAAAAAGTCAATTTTATGAGTCTATCTACATGAGTCAGGCATTTGATTATCCTGAGAAAACAGGGGTCTGGCTCCTTTCAGTGAAGCTTTCCTTCTGCATTCGATTAACTGCTGACTCTAGTTCTATTGACCTTCACTAATTTTGTTGCCTGGTCTGTCATTCCTTATCTGGAGTGAGAGGGAGGCTCCTCTGTAAATATCAACTGTTGAGGTTAAGGGAGGCACCATCTATTCTGGGATGGATCTTCATAGTGTGTGGCTGTGTGGAGGGCTGTTCTTGAGCTTCCACCTAACACATTTTCTAATACCAAGTTTTAAGTTCCTGCTCTCTCTTTTATATATAAAGCAGTTGTTGGTCAGCCATCATCAGTATAGATATTTACAAACTAGAATTTGACTTTGTTTTTACTTCTTTTATTTTTATATTATTAGTTACATTAATAACTAATATATTATTAATATATTAATTGTTTATATTCTAACTAATGTAAAATCCTGCCTTTATATGGAAATGGAGTTTAGAGACTCAATAAATTATTTCTTCCTAGCTAAAGATTAGCTGGTGGTATTTCATTTTACTCTGTTTCTTTTTATCAAAAAAATGTAGTGGCTTGTTTAAAACAACAAACTTGACCTATTTATTTAATTAGAATAAATAATTGGAACACTCACAGTGTTCTAGTGCTGCTGGTTTCATGTTATTTGTTGGATATTATTTACATCTCTGTATTTCCTAAATTGTCTAAAATTTGTTGGGTTGAGTCATATCAGATTTCTGTAATTTTAAGACAAAGTTTCTGAAGTCTAGCTGAATTATAAGTTAGCTATTAGACACAGAATGAGGAATTCACTGGGATAGACTTCTTTCTGACTGAGCTGTCTCTCCAGAGTGGCATACGATTCATTACTGCTGAATACTTCTTCCCTTATCACCTTAAGTCAAACTTAAATGTGACATTTATAAACTGTGATGCATTTAGATCCAAAGAAGTTGGACATTCTAGAAAGGCAGGGCAGTGTAGGCTTAAGAGTACAAATTTGCTTCTGTTTTGACTGTCCCACATAATATGTGTAAAATGGAGCTACTACGAATTTAGTTCTCATCTGAGCCTGAAGAACTTTGTCCTTTGCTTCTCTCCAACACATAGCTGTAGTTTTATTGAATGAAGTCATATGAAGGTACCTGAGCATCCTGTTTTATTTCTCATTTCTACACCATCACTATTTCCTTTATCCATTATTATCTTTTTCTTTTTAGTTGGCATGGCGATTTTTCAAGACAAAGTTGATGTACTTTGATGTAGTTTTTTGCTTTGAAACTTGTGATGATCCAAAATAGGGTAGATAACTCCTTCCTTTATGCCACTCCCTACCAAGTACTACAACCTTTGTTACACTGTGTGGTTATTTTATTAACATGCAAGTCTCTCTTAAGACTCTGCACTCCAAGTGCTCAATAAATGTTGAATGAATGCTATTTATTATGTCTAGAATGTGTTGCATCAGTTGTCAATTGCTGTATAAATCCCTAGATTTATGGGTGAAAGCAACTCTGATTTGTCTGCACGGTTTTTCTGTTGACCTTACTTGATCTCACTGATGTGACTGTGGTCTGCTGGCAGTTTGACTGGGGATCAGAGGGTCTTATATAGCCTTATTCATGTGTCTGGCGCCTCAGTTGGAACAGTTGGAGTGACCAATCCTCTCTCTCTTTGTGATCTTTCATCTGCGCTCCTTCACATGATGGTGGGCTAGTCCTAAAGAATGGGTGCTTCTAAAGCCTCCATGATGTCATATTTGCTGGTATTCCCTTGACCAAATCAGGTCACGTGGTCAAGCTCAGAGTCAGTGTGGGAAAGGACTATACAGGAGCCTGGATGCCAGAACACATGGTTCATTGGGGGCCACTAATGTAATAATTCAGGATGTTTACTTATCTCCATGGTCTAGCTTTTAAAGAACTTTGTTCAAAACTCCCTTTTTCTCCTCTAAAAAGCCTTCCATGTTTCCCCTAAAGATTTTTTAATGTGTTTCTATTGCTCATAGTCCTCAATTATCTCACCTGGAAGCAGCAGTGAGGTGTTCATCCAGAACTTGGAGAATGCATTCATTTTTACTTCAGCTTACTCCAGAAAAATTTAAGGCAATTTGGAAATAGACGGTGTAGGGTCACCTTGGAAACTTTAACTGTATAGCATATAAGATTTAGTACTATATGTACTATAAGATTTAGTACATATTGATTCAAAATTCAAGTCAGTCTTTACTGAAGGTATCAATATATCTAAAAGAAATATGTTGTTTTTTCAAATTTCAGTTTTGAAAAGATAAAAGCAAAACCCTGGATACTCTGTGTTGCTAAGCGCTTAGGAAGAAGGGCACTCTTGGGTGCCGTGGGATTGGAATTGGAATTGTTCTCTAAAGCCATTTGGTAATCTGTATTGAGACCTTAAAAAGTTCATTTTTTGTCAGATCCAGTGATTCTACTTCTAGAAAGTTACTCTAAGGGAATAATCAGGACAGTTTTGTGCAAAGGTGTTTATTGATTCATTATTTCTGCAGAGAAAAGGGAAAAAAATCCAAATTGGGAAATGATGATGTTTTTCAACAATGAATGATGATTGTTCCATGGAACAGTTCTGTAGTGGAATATTATGCCATTGATAAGAAGTGGTCTATAGGAAGAAATTGCTGTGACTTTGGAAATTACTCACAATTTGAAATGTAAGTGATTCAAAGGTATATAGAGGATTAATTCATTCTGTAAAACCCTGAATGTGTGTGTATGTTCAGTGATCACAAATGTATTAACACACTTTTGTTTGGCACTAGGGCTTTTTTGTAAAGGAGAAAGACAGTCACTCCCCTCACTCTGCTTACAGATTTGTGGAAAAAATAGATGCTGAAAGGCTTTGATGCTGAGGAGGTAATAGCTATATTTACACTGGAAATGGAAAGACTAAGAAGAAGAAGGAGGAAGCCAGAGAGCTTGTTGGTTTGAAAAGACTGAGTGAGTTTTGAAGGGATTAAATATATTTTGGGGGTGGGAAAGAATTGTAGGTGTGAAATATTAATAGAGAATAAATCAAATGAGGTAAAAAGATTTTTAAGAATTTCTAGTAAATATATTCCTGCTTTTTCTTTTCCTTTTTTTAAAATAAGGGACTTTTGCAAATATTTAAGTTACTTTTCAGTTATTTTAGATGCTGAACTGAAATATCTTTAGATATGACACCACACTGACAAGGAACATTCCAGAGCCCCCTGCTTACCATGGGATACATATACCTGCGGGGTTCCTGGGTGGCGCTAGTTGTAGAGAAACCACTTACCAACACAGGAGATGTAAAGAGACGTGTGTTTACTCCTTGAAGAGGATCCCCTGGCGGAGAGCATGGCAACCCATTCCAGTATTCTTGCCTGGAGAATCCCGTGGGACAGAGGATCCTGGCGGGCTACAGTCCACAGGATAACAGAGAGTTGGACATGACTAAAGTGATTCAGCATGCACACATGCATGTACATATATACATACATCTCTCTCTGCAAATGTAATAAATGTTGGGGGGAAATGCATTCCACTATCTAGGATTACAGGTAATTTAAATGTTCTTAATTTTTTTTTGCAGTTATAAAAGTATATACATACATTAAAATTAGATATACTTAAAAAATGAGTTAATGAGGGAGTAGGCTGGTCAGCAGGGAAAGCATGCCATTGTCTTGGCCAGGAGTAGGGTGACTGTCATCTTAATGATTCAGGTATTCTCAGCAGGTTTCACTAGTGTGGAGATGGATTCTTCATGGTGTCATAGCCTGAAGTCATCAAATGTGTGTTGCATTTAAGTCATTGCCCTAGTTTTGACTCTGTAGTTAGCTATATATATTTTTTGAGTATAAGCAAGGTTGAGAATGTGTAGGAAGATCTGTCTTCAGAAGCAGAGTGAACACGTTGTGTCATCACAAGCCCTCTGTCCCTAATCCTCATAACAATACATGTTTCATTATAAACTGGGTGCATGCTGAGTCATTTCAGTCATGTCTGACTCTTTGCAACCCCATGGACTGTAGCCTGCCAGGCTCCTCTGTCCATAGGATTTTCCAGGCAGGAAAACCGGAGTGGGGTGCTTTCTCTGTTCATTATCAACTCATTAGTTAGAATTCCAGGTTATGCATTAAAGTTGGTAAGCTCAGTTAATATAAGTTAATGTTACAGAGACAGATTCATGCTCAGTGTGCTGACAAAATCAGATGTTTGAGCTTTCTAGGGAGCAGGCTAGGCCTTGGACATGGAAATTTACCAAGGTAAGTCCAGCCTGAGAAGCTTCTTGGCAGTGTGCCATGTGACCTGTTCTGTTAACACTTGCACCTGAATATATGTTCATTTTCCTTACTATTCAACATTATTTACTTAAACTTTTTAGAACCCTGTCTATTTTCTTGTTTTTCTTACCAGAGGGAAGAACCTTTGAAAGCAGATAGTTCTTTTTTATTTTTTAGCATGTAGCACATTACTGGGCATAAAGCATGTATTTAATATTTATTGGAAAAAAACAAATATATTAATTGAGGTTAATTGCTACACATATTTAACCATATGTACAAGGGAAAATATAGATAGATCTTGGAACATCCTCTTTTGGATTATTTATACTTACGTTAATCTAATAATCAAATAAATACATTTATAAACTATTATTCTATCTTCTCATCCCCTGTACAGCTCTCTGGGTGAGCACTGCTGTAGTGTTATTAGAAGTGGGTGATGTTTACGGTGATCTCTGTTCTGATGTAGTATCATTTGTAAGAAATGACAGGACTGGGTGGATGTAGCTAAGTGTAGCTAAGGTAAGAAATCAGTCTATCGGCTTTAAGTCTGTTCCCATGACATTTTCTTTTGTTGTTCCCATGACATTTTCTTTTGTTGTTTTAAAAGTCTACTCTTCCATAAAAAAATATGTAAAATGAATGCATCAAGAGCTCAAGAATGAGAAGAGTGTTGTCATTTTCGCCCGCTTTTCAATAAAACTGATTAAAACAGATGGAGGAGAAGGGTAAATACTTGTGATCTCCTTTCAGTCGGCCTCTGTTGAACTCACTTGGCATGAAATAAGGCCTGCCTGCAGAGAAGGGTCCTTCAGGAGACCCCTCAGGTTTCTCCTTCATCCAACGGGATTTCTTTTTTACTCTGAGTAACGCTTTTGTGCTCTCGGGAGGAAAACAGCTAACAAGGTTAGATGTGAACAATGGGCTCCACATGTATCGTGCAAATTTCTCAAATTTCATTTGTACAAAACTGCTCTATGACATTTCCTCCACTCCAGCTATGGTCTGTACCTCTGGGGAATGTGGGCACTGTGGCTAGGTCAGCCCTACAATGAAGCTGCTTTCTTGGTCTCAATAGGCACTTTATGCCCATTCAAAAAGAAACACTTTGAAGGCTCGCTCTCTCTCCATCTCAGGGCATGTGAACAATGCTGTGCAGAGAGAAAGAGCCAGCTTGAGTTGAGCCCAAGGGAATCAGGCTAACCTTGCTGAGGCATCTTAGAACTGGCTCTAAGGCTGATTGGGGGACACAGGACATGTTTGAAATACCTTTGACTGTTTTACTCATGGGTAGGGTTTTTTTGTTTTTTTTTGCATGTTTTAGATTGGAGCCCTATGCTAAGTCACTTCAGTTGTGTCCGACTCTGCGACTCCATAGACGGCAGCCCACCAGGCTCCCCTGTCCCTGGGATTCTCCAGGCAAGAACACTGGAGTGGGCTGCCATTTCCTTCTCCAATGCATGAAAGTGAAAGTGAAGTCGCTCAGTCGTGTCCGACTCCCAGCGACCCCATGGACCGCAGCCCAACAGGCTCCTCCATCCACGGGACTCTCCAAGCAAGAGCACTGAAGTGGGGTGCCATTGCCTTATTCCCCTTTAAACTGTTTCTATGTATTTTATGTACAATATTATATAGGCCAAATATAATAATTATCTTTTTAAAAAAATATAGGATAATTACAATATTTTGATGATTTTTTGCCATACATCAACTTGAATCAGTCATAGGTATACATATAATGTCCCCTCCCTCTTGTACCTGCCTCCCGTTGCAGCACTATAGTAGCTAGGACCTGGAAGCAACCTAGGTGTCCATTGATAGATGAAGGGATAAGGAAGTAGCGGTACACATACACAATGGAATGTTACTCAGCTATAAAAAGAAACACATTTGAGTCAGTTCTAATGAGGTGGATGAACCTAGAGCCTATTATATAATAATTATCTTTGAGAATAATCCTCAAGAGGAATTTTTGAATTATCTACCATTTCAAGCCCATTGTTTTTCAGCTTTTGCAATTTTCAGGGAAAGTTTTTGTTCTAGAAGAAACGTTTTGTAGTAGATTTCAGTGGAAAAAAAAAAAGAAAAATTTAAGAAAAAATTACAGGTTAGTGAGAAAAAAATTAACGAAAATTTGGTGAAATAAATAATCCTGATTTGAGGGTTATAAGAAAGCAAGAAGAAACATTCCACTCTGTTAGATTAAAGATGCAAAAGTCAAGAGTCCTGTGAGCAGGTAGAATTTGTGATTCCTGAGGTTTAGCAAAAGAGGAAAATAGAATCTAGAGGGAAAAGTATTAACGATGCATGGTTGTATTGGCTCTGTAAACATACATTTCCATAGGGTAGCATCTCATTTGTATGAAATCATGCTAGCCAGTGACTTTGGTGGTTATTTGGAGAAGGAAACGGCAACCCACTCCAGCATTCATGCCTGGGAAACCCCATGGACCAAGGAGCCTGGTGGGCTACAATCCATGGGGTCGCAAAGAGTCGGACACGACTGAGAGACTTCTGTGTGTGTTGGTGGTTATTAATAGGAAACCAACACAAATGGGCTTATGCAAAAGGAGAATTTAATGGCCATCAGAAGTGAAAGGTAGTAAGGGCTGTATGATGAAGGGACTCAGATGGTATGACCAGAGCTCTACTTCTCTCCGTCTCTCCATTTCTTCTTCCTTCAGATTGTCTACCCTGCATGGGCAGCAGCGTTGCTGCACCTGTTTCAGCCCCAGCACTTCACTACCCACTGCCTCTTTTCCACTTGATCCTGAAAACTTTTTAGATTCACTCTGATTGAAATGGTTTAGATCACATGCCCATCCTCTTCCCAATCATGAATATGATTTAGAGAAATTCTATGCGTTGATTGCCTTAGGTCTGGGTGGTTGACTTCCTCTGGGGCTTGGGGAGCCCTGAGCTGTCCAGTAGCTTGAAAGAGAGCAAGGGGTGAGCTCTGAAAATTAAGGGCATAAGAAAGTATAATGAAAGCTGGAAAGGCAATGATAAATGTCTGTCATATCTACCAAAATCTTATTTTAAAACATGTAATTTTCTTACCTTCTTCAATAGTTTATTGTATAATTATGGCTGATTTGTGTTGTTGTATGGCAGAAACCAACACAACATGGTAAAAATTAAAAAACAAAAAAATAATTTAAAAAATGAAAAAAGAAATAAAATTTTGTGAAAGCCCTACCTAGGTAAATAAAATTTACTGTTTTTAGTAATTGATAAGTTTTTCAAATTTCTATGCTGACTTGTGTGAAGGCAATCATATTTGATATCTTCACATAGGCTTTTTAAAAATGTTTATTGAGAAGGCATGGGCTAAATAGGAATTTGTATCTTTTATATCCTGTCTCTTCTATCTTAGTCATAGAAGTATGCAGTGAACCTCTAACAAATTGCACTTCCTGGGTGGGGTGGAATGTGCTCTTCTCAGATAGACTGTGGATTATCCTCTACAGGAGTAATACCTGTGGGACAGTAACTAAGTAAGGATCAGATCTAGGAAGGTGAATTGGAAGGAGAAGACCCTATCCAGTGGCTCTGGCCACCTGAGTTAGCCAGGAGCCTCCAGACTCTCACACTCTACCTCTTGACTTTAGAAGTGAGCAGCTGTCACAGGTAGGTCAGCTTGGTGAATCTGTAATCTGTTTTCTGTAGGCTGTTTTTGTATAATGTTCCTTCTACAACATATCTTTCTTTCTTCATGTTTTATGAAAGATACTTGAGTCCTATTCATGTCTGAATTTATGTAAACATTAAGTCTGTCCACATTTTTTCCCCTACCACAATACCTTATCAGTGATTACCTGCCTCTCATTAGTCCAAGAGGCTTCCCTGATAGCTTAATTGGTAAAGAATCCACCTGCAATGCGGGAGACCTGGATTTGATCCCTTGGTTGGGAAGATCCCCTGGAAAAGGGAAAGGCTACCTACTCCAGTATTCTGGCCTGGGGAATTCCATGGACTGTATAGTCCATGGGGTCACAAAAAGTCAGACACAACTGAGCAACTTTCACTTTCATCAGTCCAAGACTTGAGGATTCAGTGGCTATGTAATCTTTATTAACTCTGCTATGCCTAGGGATATGTTTAAGATATGAAGTAATTTCAGTTATTAGAAGAAACACCAATAAGATGCAGATTATATAGATTGTAAAGCTTAATTGAAGGCTAGTATTCTTAAAACTTAATCCTATTCCATATTTTCTTAATAACTTTTCTTTAATTGTAAACTTTAACATTCCAATGCCCTCATGGATTTCTAGACAACTGAAGCTCTTTCTGTGCAGATGACCCCAGGCTGTTGAGCTTTCTTAATTTTGGTATTTCTCTATTTCTAATAGCTGTCACTTCAGAGAACTGTCGGTGTAACTGGTTTTAGGACACCACTGGGCTTCCATCTTATTTTCTAAGATAAGGAGAACTGAATCAGCTTGCATGTCACATATAATTCAAGTGCATGCATTTAATGCACTTATTTTGGAGTATTGAGTTTGGTTTTCTGAGTGTCATCCTTCTCTCTCTTCTAGTATTTTCTGGGTTCTGGGTGTGAAAAAAAATGGCAAGGAGAAATTGGATCTTTGCATCTTGCCAATGACAGATGTCTAGTGTTTACAGTGATGGACCTAGGTTAAAACTAATTTTAGCAACTTCATGCTTTATAAATGACCAAATGGTTTTCTTTCAGTTATTCTGTTAATATTTTCATATTATGGAAGAAACTCAATGAATGTATGTTGGTTTTGCTGTTGGCATAGAGATGTGAAATAAAGCAGTAACAAGTGGGCCTGGCTTTTTGCTGAACTATGATATGAGGGCCTCAGGGACCCTCACACATCCCCTCTTTTGCTCTTTTCCTGTTTCCTGGGCCCCATTCTCCACCTGTTTTTGCTTCCAGATATGCAGGGCTCTCAGGCTACTCAGCAGTCAGGGTTTGTCCCTGCCCACCAAGGTCTTCCAGCTCCAGGCAGTGCATTGTGCCCTCATTTGCTCTTCCAACCAATCATCTAAACTAGACACAGCAGATTCCTAATCTAATTAGACAGAGCAGATTCCTCATCTTGCATCTGGATCCCACTAGATGCCACTAATAGAGATGAGTGCCGCTTCCAAAACTAAGCCTCATGAAAGTCTTAATGCACTGGAACACATAATATATTATTACTCGTGAGGTTGCTGGCATTTTGATAAGAAACTCTTAAGGACCATTTAGATTTATAGCAAAGGAATGCTCATCCTAAAGTGAAATTTCAGGGAAATCTATGGTCCAGGTGGCCTAGAGGAGACAGCTTTCTCTGTCTCCTCTGGGGCAGACAAATCCCTTTCTTCCTAGACTTTGTTCCCATCTCACACCTTCAGTAGGCTTTCTGAGAACACCTCCCCTGCCCTTATATCCAGGCTGGCAGGAGATTCCTTTCCAACTGTGTTCCTGCCAGGTCCACATCCAGGTATGGCCTGTTTGCGATGGTTTCCACCAGTTCTTGGAAGGATCTCCCTCATATACAGTCCTATTCCAGATTTGGTCCTCCTACCATCTTCAGTTGACCATTCTGAAGCCACATTCCATCTGTTTTGTGATAGAATCCTGTTGCCTTCCATCTGGAATCACTCCAGAGATGCCATATCTATAATATGAGCTTACTCTGTGAGTATTAACATCTCCTTGGGGCTGCTGACTCTTCCCCCAGGTTTTCTCATTTTCCTACCCCCCTTCTCTCTAGTTCTGGCTCTCTGTCTCCCACTGCCTTGCACTACCCACTCAGCCCTGTAGATATTGCTGCAAACAATGGAGTTCCAGTACAGAGCATGGTAAGTGCATATGGATGACACAAAGCCATTTGTAGTAAAGGAAAATTCATGATTTGGACCTCTGTTACCCCACAGAGGTACACTCATTCCACTCTGTCACAGACACATACCCCTTCCCTGGTTCCCCCAGAGTCTTCGTTTTTCAAAGATCAAACATTTCATCCCTCCTAGGATAGGATTACCAGATTCTTCATCATTCTGACCATTTTCTTACAGGGAAATCCACTTTGTCAATGTCTCACTGAAAATTTGGTGTCCAAAAAGGAACAAAATATAGGCAGCATGAGAGTTCACACAAGTGTTTTATCATCCAGCCCATATTTCTCCATCTTGTCCATGAAGATATCATGGGAGACTTTATAAAAATGCCTTGCTGAAATCTTTGCATGGATTTACCATGTCAAAAAGGAAATTGGGTTATGTCGTATAAAGAATACACACAATCACATGTGGGACAACATTTACACATTATAACTTAATGTGCAAAGAAAAATAGTATTCTTTATTTTCCATAAGTGATATCATACTGCCCTCAATCCCATATTCCATTTGGAAGCAGGAAAAATAAATCTAAAGCTTATCAATTCTTGGTCTTGGTAAATGAGTTTCTTCTGTTTTTAAATAGTCTCTGTTAGGTGAGCTCAGTATCTTCTGGATAATTATTTATTCAGATCCAAGACTCAGACTTCTTACCAGAAAGGGTATTTCTCTCCTTTCAAAGATTTGCCCTCTACTTCCTGATCCCTAGGGTGCTATATGGGCATCAGTGAGGGGGCCTCAGGTAGTTCATCCTGGTCAGGGTCTTTGCACAGTCTTTGGCATCTTCACTGGTCACTGTAGAGATGTTCCTTATCTCTTAATCATTGGATGTCCTTTTGGCATCTTCTGATGGAGGCTTTAACAAGGCTCATTGTGAAGCATCTGTCTGCTATAAGTTGGAGCCCATTTTTCCACCCTGAAGAGTCCAGGTAAAAAGTGCAGAGACAGAAAAGATGACAGTGAACTGATGACCGCTTGGGGTTAAGAATGGGCACACTAGCACACTAGCAAGAATTGGGCTAGCTGCCTTGGCTCAGGCCAAAGGAGAAGCTCCTGCTCAAGCCAGCCTTGGATCCCCTCATCCATTTTGGCTGGGGGCTTGGGGGAAGGGAGCGAGTTGTAGAGGAGTGCTTCTGCACATCTGTGATCTCGATGTGAAAATCTGTGTTTCAGGTCTTCAGTTTCAGAAATGGGAGGATTTCAAAGTAAGGGCTCATGTGCACATTTATTTGTGTGAGCAAACCAACCTCTGTCATCATGGAAGCAGGGGACAGAGAGGACAGAGCACGTGCTTGGAGACAGAACTGGGTTTATTCCAACTGACTCCCTGTTGACCCTAGAAAAGTTATTGAACTTTTCTGAACCTCAGTTTCATCATCCGTACAACAGGGGTAATAAATGCCTATATGATTAAACGAAAAAAATGTTCATCAGTAAGTGACAGCTATAATTGTAAATCATAACAGTGTCTTTCCAGCACAAACACTGTTTTTCTAACATTCTGAGGAGATTACAGCTTGCTTCTTTTACCATCGATTGGCTTCATTAAGTATGACATTTCCCCCTAATGCGACCATTTTTCTTTGAGACAAATGCCTTTTTTTTCTCTCCTCGGAGGGATGTGTTTCTTCTTCTTCCTGACAGAGCCCAGGATCCCAGTGAACATCCTTCCTCTCCTTCCCCTTAGGATCCTGGGCCACACTGGCCCTGCCTCATTGCCATCATTACTCTGCCCAGAGAAGCCTGGTAGAAACTCCTTTGTGGCTTTTTGACATCAATCCTGAGGATGTTCAAGATGGATTAAGAAAAGTCCTCTAATAGTTTTTACTTTTCAGGAAGTCAAATGTTTTTCAAATCAGAAGCAAAGGCAGTTAACACAGGTAGGCCAGGCCCTCATGTTTGTCAAGGAAGAGACAATGAAATTCTCATTTCCCCCTCAGTAGTCCCTCAGATATTTCCCACTGGGCCTTATCTACCTATCACACCTTAAGCCTTCCCTCCTTGAGATGTCTTGGCCAGGCCGTGCTCTGTTCTGTATCCAGAGAGTAACTGAGGATGAAGGCAGGCAAGGCAGAGAGATCTTACTGTGAAGAACAAGACCATTTCTATCCTTGTGATTGTGTAGTTGGGTTTTTTCCCAGCAGGTTCTGGGTATTCCCTCTACTTACTTGGTGGTGGTAGTGGTTTAGTCACTAAGTCCTGTCTGGCTCTTGCGATCCCATGGGGATGGCTAGTTGTCTAACCAGTATTTGATCCCTAATGCCAGGGGGTTCCCAGGTGACACCGTGGTAAAGAATCCGCCTGCCAATGCAGGAGACACAGGTTTGATCCCTGGGTTGGGAAGACACCCTAGAGAAGGAAATGGCAACCCACTCCAGTGTTCTTGCCTGGAAAATTCCATGGACAGAGGAGCCTGGTGGGCTACAGTCCATAGGGTTACAAAGAGTAGGACATGGCTGAGTGACTGAGCACTCACACACACCTATACTCACACACGTACCAGAGGGAGCATGGTAGTCTTGTCACAGAACTAAGAGTTCCTTTCTTCTTTATCCAGGGAAAGTGGCTCCAAATAGTAATGTGTATCTTACCTTCTCCAACGACTGCCCTCTGCCTGACTGTCTTTGGGGTGTGGCGAGAGTTGCAGGTGAATGGGGGATTAGTAGTACAGTCATATCTGTGATTGTACTTCTCAGTGTACTTTCTTGCTCACAGAGAATTCTCAAGCTTTTGAAGCCAAGAAGTGGAGTTAGATTGATCCTGGTCTTTCCAAGATGGCTGCTGCTGCTGCTGCTGCTGCTAAGTCGCTTCAGTCCAAGGTGGCTAAAACCAGTCAATTCTAAAAGGAAATTAACCCTGAATATTCACTGGAAGGACTAATGCTGAAGCTCCAGTACTTTGGCCACCTGACGCAAAGAGCCTACTCACTGGAAAAGACCCCTACACTGGGAAAATTGAGGGCAGGAGGAGAAGGGAGGAACAGAGGATGAGATGGTTGGATGACATCACAGACTTAGTGGACATGAGTTTGAGAAAACTCTGGGAGATAGTGAAGGACAAGGAAGCCTGGTGTGCTGTAGTCCATGGAGTTGCAAAGAGTCCAACATGACTTAGTGACTGAACAACAACAAATATGGTCTAAAGAAGCATTTGCAGTTTTAAAAGTTATCTCAAAGGTAACATGGTCTGGAATCTCTATAACCTGTAAAAAGCTCTAGAGGTTTCCTCAGATCTTTTTCTAGGAGTCCATAATTCTACAGTACATATTATTCACTGGGTTGCAGAAAATGAGGCCAGCATGTGACGAGGGGCATGCTATAGAGGCAAATGACCAGAAGGTGGCACTAGAAGTACTTACAAGTTTCCTTTGCAGAACATTAGGGAACTGATGCAGCATTGCTTCCTTCCAACTGGTTAAAAGTGACATAACTGTGTTTTGTTAACACAGTGTTACACAGAGCTTTTTTGGTGGGTTTCTGCTTTTACCCAAGCCGTTGCATCCTACTTTCCTGCTGTGTGAGGAGTGTTACTTACAATGAATTCAAAGACCAGAAGGTTTTGTTTGTTGAAATTTGCTTTATGTATTTATGATGCTTTCTATTCTTTGAAGCTTTAACAAAAACAGCCCCCAGTTCTCTGGGAAATGAGAGAACTCGTTTGTTTAGCAACTGTTTGCCCACTTTGGAAATGTTCCAGAGGTCTAGATGCAAGGTTGTTATTGTCTGTCCTGTCAAGCTCTTTGCTGTAAAGGCTTTTAATATTCTTTGTGTGAGTTTAATGTAAAAAGGCACCAAGTTAATGCTGCTTTTACATGACTGATAGACTGCCTCATGAATAAGTAACTCTGTCTATATATTTTTAATAGGAAAAGTACTTACTTAAAAGAAACTTGAAAGCCACCAAGAAACTTGGGAGAAATTCAGCAAGAAGCCTCCCTGACTGTTCTACTTTGTTTAGCAAAAGAAGGTTTTTCAGAGAAAGTAGTTGGCAGCCATCCTAGTAATGGCAACATAGAAACCCATCCTCTTATCCATTTGCTTGGAGCATTTGGGAAACAAAGGAGCTGCTGGTCATGAGAGGAACTACAGCAGAGATTGTAGATTTTTCTGTAAGGATCCAAATAGCGCATATTTTAGGCTTCATAGATCATTAGGTATCAGTTGTTGTTGCTCTTCTTTGCCACTGTAGCTCAAAAGCAGCCACAGATAGTATGTAGCTGAGTGAGCATGGATTTGTCCCAATAAAACTTGATTTACAAAAACAGATGGCACTGGGATATTGGGGTTGACACATATATACTATTGATATGATGTATAAAGAGATAACTAATGAGAAACTGTTGTGTAGCACAGGAACTCTATCCAACACTGTGTGGTGATTTAATGGGAAGGCAGTCCAAAAAAGAGGACATATGTGTATATGTATAATTGATTGCTATATAGTAGAAACTAATACAACCTTGTAAAACAACTATACTCCAATAAAAAATGATAAATGAGAAGAAACTGGGCTTGGAACAACAGACTGGATCCAACTGGGAAAGGAGTACATCAAGGCTGTATATTGTCACCCTGCTATTTAACTTATATGCAGAGTACATAGTGAGAAATGCTGGGCTGGATGAAGCACAAGCTGGAATCAAGATTGCTGGGAGAAATATCAATAACCTCAGATATGCAGATGACACCACCCTTACGGCAGAAACCTGAAGAAGAACTAAAGATCCTCTTGATGAAAGTGAAAGAGGAGGGTGAAAATTTGGCTTAAAGCTCAACATTCAGAAAACTAAGATCATGGCATCTCATCCTATCACATTATGGCAAATACATGGGGAAACTGGAAACAGTGAGAGACTTTATTTTGGGGGGTCCAAAATCACTGCAGATGGTGACTGCAGCAATGAAATTTAAAAAATGCTTACTCTTTGGAAGAAAAGTTATGACCAACCTGGACAGCATATTAAAAAGCAGAGACATTACTTTGCCAACAAAGGTCCGTCTAGTCAAGGCTATGATTTTTCCAGTAGTCATGTATGGATGTGAGATTTGGACTATAAAGAAATCTGAGTGCCAAAGAACTGATGCTTTTGAACTGTGGTGTTGGAGGAGACTCTTGAGAGTCCCTTGGACTGCAAGGAAATCAAACCAGTCAATCCTAAAGGAAATTAGTCCTGAATATTCCTTGGAAGGACTGATGTTGAAGCTGAAGCGCCAATACTTTGGCCACCTGATGTGGAGAGCTGACTCACTAAAAAGACCCTGATGCTGGGAAAGATTGGGGGCAGGAGGAGAAGTGGATGGCAGAGAATGAGGTGGTTGGATGGCATCAGCGACTCGATGGACATTAGTTTGAGTAAACTTCAGGAGTTGGTGATGGACAGGAAAGCCTGGCATGCTGCAGTCCATGGGGTCACAAAGAGTCGGACACGACTGAGTGACTGAACTGAACTGAACTGTGGTCCATGTGATCAGATTGGCTAGTTCTCTGTGATTATGATTTCAGTGCATCTACCCTCTGATGCCCTCTCGCAACACCTACCGTCTTACTTATTTTATGCTCAAAATTCTCCAAGCCAGGCTTCAGCAATACGTGGACCGTGAACTTCCAGATGTTTAAGCTGGTTTTAGAAAAGGCAGAGGAACCAGAGATCAAATTGCCAACATCTGCTGGATCATGGAAAAAGCAAGAGAGTTCCAGAAAAGCATCTATTTCTGCTTTATTGACTATGCCAAAGCTTTTGACTGTGTGGATCACGATAAACTGTGGAAAATTCTGAAAGAGATGGGAATACCAGACCACCTGACCTGCCTCTTGAGAAACCTATATGCAGGTGAGGAAGCAGCAGTTAGAACTGGACATGGAACAATAGACTGATGCCAAATAGGAAAAGGGGTACGTCAAGGCTGTATATTGTCACCCTGCTTATTTAACTTATATGCAGAGTACATCATGAGAAACGTTGGGCTGGAAGAAGCACAAGCTGGAATCAAGATTGCTGGGAGAAATATCAATAACCTCAGATATGCAGATGGTACTACCCTTATAGTAGAAAGTGAAGAGGAACTAAAAAGCCTCTTGATGAAAGTGAAAGAGGAGAGTGAAAAAGTTGGCTTAAAGCTCAACATTCAGAAAAGTAAAATCATGGCATCTGGTCCCTCACTTCATGGGAAATAGATGGGGAGACAGTGGAAACAGTATCAGACTTTATTTTTCTGGACATTACTTTGCCAACAAAGGTCTTTCTAGTCAAGGCTATGGTTTTTCCAGTGGTCAAGTATGGATGTGAGAGTTGGACTGTGAAGAAAGCTGAGCACCAAAGAATTGATGCTTGTGAACTGTGGTGTTGGAGAAGACTCTTGAGAGTCCCTTGGACTGCAAGGAGATCCAGCCAGTCCATCCTAAAGGAGATCAGTCTTGGGAGGACTGATGCTGAAGCTGAAACTCCAGTACTTTGGTTACCTCATGCCAAGAGTTGACTCATTGGAAAAGACCCTGATTCTGGGAGGGATTGGGGGCAGGAGGAGAAGGGGACGGCCAAGGATGAGATGGCTGGATGGCATCACCGACTCGATGGACATGAGTTTGAGTGGACTCTGGGAGTTGGTGATGGACAGGGAGGCCTGGCATGCTGTGATTCATGGGGTCGCAAAGAGTCGGACACGACTGAGCGACTGAACTGAACTGAGGAGGTTATAAAAGTGAAAATTAAAGGAGTAATAAAGAACTAAAATTAAAAAAAAAATAAAAAGTGATAATAGTAAAAATAAATCTAGGAATTTCTCTGGAGCTGCCATGGGCAGTGTGGGGTCTGTTCAGTTTCAGATGCTTGTTCCAGCTTGTACTTGTTCTCAATATCTATAATACTTCAGTTCAATTCAGTTCAGTTCAGTTCAGTCGCTCAGTCGTGTCTGACTCTTAGCTATAATGCTTAGTCAATGTTAACTAAGGGCTTTTAATCTGTTGCACTGTCACTTCCAGAGCGGTTCCCTCATCTTTGTTTATTTTGGTTTCCTCTTTTTGTAAGTCTCTCCGGTGTCTAATTTCCACCCTGACACAAGGGGGCGAACTTGGTCACTTATTTAGGCTCTCTTGTTCAGTTGTGTTGTGGTGAGGGAGGAACACTGCAAAGAAATATCACTGATGTGTGTGGGGAGTGCTCGCAGTGTATGGACCACTCTGGGTTTGCCCCTGCTCACAGTGGCGTGTGCTTTCTGGGTTTACACTGCTCAGGCTCCAGGCTGCGCTGCAGGGCACTGTCCAAAGTGGGCCCTGTGGTTTTGTGCACTTCCCAGGTCTAAGCTTCCCAGGTTCAGGTTCTCGGGTACTCCGCAAGGGTACAGACTCGGTTGGGCATGCATTTTGTGCCCTTCCCAGGTCCGAGAAGCTCAGGCGACGAGGTGCTTGGTGAGCACACTGTCCCAGGTGGGCCGTGCATCTTAATCACCTCTGCAGTCCTGGCCGCTTGGTTTTCTGAGTATGCCACAAGAGCACCGTCTCAGGTGTGCCATGTGTCTCCTCTGGGGAGCTTATCTCAGGCTGTGACCCTCCTGGCAGATATCAACCATACAGGATCCCAGGAAGACATGGTTAGCAACTGGGAGCCTATACCCTAAGGACCAATGATGCCACCCACGCCTCCCTGTCCAGTCCCCCTCCCTGGTGATGGATGTGAGCATCTGGGCTACTTCTCTGCAGGCAGTTGCAGTTAGGTGGTGGTGATTTTTTTTTTTTTCCTCCTTGTTATGTTACCCTCTGAGATTCCAAAACTCCCCAAAGACCTGCCTGTGAGAGGGTTTCCTACTGTTTGGAAACTTCTCCTCCTTCATGACTTCCTCCCCAGGACAGGTCCCCATCCCTAGCTCTTTTGACTCTCGTTTTGTCTTCTATATTTTGTCCTACCTCCTTTCAAAGAGAATGGGCTGCCTTTCTGGAGGCCTGATGTCCTCTGCCAGCATCTGGAAGTTGTTTTGTGGAAGTTGCTCAGCATTCAAATGATTTTTTGATGAATTTGTGGGGGAGAAAGTGGTCTCCCATCCTATTCTTCTGCCCCCTGAATGTTTCTTTTTTGACCCTTTTGTTTTGCTGTGATAGAAGGTGAGGGTTATCCAGATGTGTTTGTCTTTGTCCTCATGGATTTCCCACTATTATAGAACAAAAGGCAGAGAGCAGGTTGTTTCTGTGGCCACTGCAAGTAGGGTAAACCACTGTTAAAATTAGTGGGCCATGGCGATTTGTTTCATCATCTTGGTTCTTAAAAGTGACAGTTGTATTGCACCAAGTGGATTCAGCATAATCTTCTGGTAGCATCATACTTGGCCAACAGTCATCCTTTAAAACAGGAGTTGGCATCGGATAGCCTGCTGGCCTAATCTGCCCTCCACTGTTCTGAAAATAAAGTTTTATTGGAACACAGCCATGCTCATTTCCTTTCTCATCCTCTGTTGCTGTTTTTGCTTTAAAATGACAGTTAAGTAGTTGCTACAGAGACTTTGTAACCTACAGGGCTTAAGGTATTAACTGTCTGGCCCTCTATAGAAAAAGCTGGTTGACCTTTGTCCTGGAGTAGTGTTTTTCAGATATTGTGATGAAGAACTAGTTTTTATTTTTTAAAATTCATCATGATGATGTTGGCATCTGCTGTCCATGACTGATAGCAGCTTGCACCACCTGCAACCCACCACACAAGTGCTGAAACCCCACACTGGCTCATTCATTTTGAAGGACATAAGCCCACTGCTCCTTGGATGTGGCCATATGTTAGTGTCAAATGACTATGAAAGCTTTAAATTCTTGCATCCAGTTTCTGTACTTATCTAGTAGGGGACAAGGCACAGACAGCTTACAGATCAGCAGCTTGGTTTTAAGGGCAGTGCATCAACCATTAACTTCACTTAAATGTAGATTCTGATTCATTCAGTAAATCTAGGGTAGAGCTTGTTACTCAGAATTTCTAACAAACTTCTGGATGATATTGACGCTGCTGTTCATGGGCTATTCTTTAAGTGACTCTGCTCTAGAAGTATTTCCAAAGCAGTCAAATCGGACATCAATATAGCCTCTTCTCACAGATTGGTGCTGCTTCCGTTTGACTGCTAAAGACTAGGTTTTGTAGAGGAATGAAACAATTTGTATTGACTTCCAAGAATGAAATGCAGTTGCCATTAACCAAGCGATGCCTAAGAAAGGTGGACACCCTCATCCTACCCCATATATATTTTAACCTTGATATCAGCTTCTTAGTGCTGACACCAGCCTTCAGTTCAGTTCAGTTCAGTCGCTCAGTTGTGTCTGACTCTTTGCAACCCCATGGACTGCAGCACGCCAGGCCTCCCTGTCCATCACCAACTCTCAGAGTTTACTCAAACTCATGTCCATTGAGTAGGTGATGCCATCCAACCATCTCATCCTCTGTCATACCCTTCTCCTCCTGACTTCAATCTTTCCCAGCATCAGGGTCTGTTCAAATGAGTCAGTTCTTTGCATCAGGTGGCCAAAGTATTGGAGTTTCAGCTTCAACATCAGTCCTTCCAATGAACACCCAGGGCTGATCTCCTTTAGGATGGACTGGCTGGATCTCCTTGCAGTCCAAGGGACTCTCAAGAGTCTTCTCCAATACCACCGTTCAAAAGCATCAATTCTTTGGCACTCAGCTTTCCTTATAGTCCAACTCTCACATCCATACATGACTACTGGAAAAACAATAGCCTTCACTAGATGGGCCTTTGTTGAGAAAGTAATGTCTCTGCTTTTAATATGCTGTTCAGGTTGATCATAACTTTCCAAGGAGTAAGCATTTTTTAATTTCATTGCTGCACTCACCATCTGCAGTGATTTTGAGCCCCCCAAAACAAAGTCTGCCACTGTTTCCACTGTTTCCCCATCTATTTGCCATGAAGTGATGGGACCAGATGCTATGATCTTTGTTTTGTGAATGTTGAGCTTTAAGCCAACTTTTTCACTCTCCCCTTTCACTTTCATCAAGAGGCTCTTTAGTTCTTCACTTTTTGCCATAAGGGTGGTGTCATCTGCATATCTGAGGTTATTGATATTTCTCCCAGCAATCTTGATTCCAGCTTGTGCTTCATCCAGCCCAGTGTTTCTCATGATATACTCTGTATAGAAGTTAAATAAGCACGGTGACAATATACAGCCTTGATATACTCTTTTTCATCTTTGGAACCAGTCTTGTTGTTCCATGTCCAGTTCTAACTGTTGCTTCCTGACCTGCATACAGATTTCTCAAAAGGCAGGTCAGGTGGTCTGGTATTTCCATCTCTTTCAGAATTTCCCACAGTTTATTGTGATCCACACAAAGGCTTGCTTGAAACCAAATCAGTAGTGATATTGATTATAGTTGTTTCATATGCATAGAACATAAGAGAAATGCAAATTGCTCTTAACCTCCTTTTCCCCTCCTTTCTTCACTTCCTTAGTTTCCTTCTTCCCTTCCCATTATTATGTATTATATGAAGAGTCTTTAAATCTTTATTTAGACCTGCAAGAAACTGGGAAAGAATGTATCAAGCAGGAAATGGAATCATTTTCACATTCTTGTAACATTAAATTCAAAAAATATACTTAAGTGATTGGGCAAATGCCTTTCTGTGTCATTTGGGGGCACTTTTGCTACCACATATGCTAGTCTTTGGGTTGCCTCAAGGTTTATGTCACCAGAGTTGAATTTTGCCCCTTTCCTGCCCTCCCTTAGCTGCTGTTTATCAAGAACTTTGTGTGTAGTTCAGCTGCTGCTTATCAGTGTAAATGATCTGGGCTACTGAGAAGAACAGCAAAAGACATTAATAAAGTTTGCTTTCTGGGTTGCTTACCATGAAACGTTTATTTAGGAGCTGAATCTCCTTTTAAAAGAATCACTCCATATAGTACATTAAAAATGTATGATGTTTATCAATTTTAGGACAAACACTGCTTTGTGTTTGTATATATACAGTTACTACGTAGTTTTTCAGAAATACTAGCATTGGAGTTTATTCATACTGCCTTAAAGCTAAGTGGTATCCATGTTCTCTTTAAAAAAAAAAAAAAAGTGCCAACCTGGGACAAAGTCATTTGTATCAAATACTTGGTTAGGCTCTCTCTTCTTCTCCTTACAGTACCTTGACCTCTCTAAAGTTTTCCAGATGTAAAATCAAAACTATGATAACTTGGTCTTCCCTAGTGACTCAGTGATAAAGAATCCGCCTGTCAATTCAGGAGACATTGGTTTGGTCCCTGATCCAGGAAGATCCCATATGCCATGGAGCAACTAGGCCTGTGTGCCAAAACAATTGAGCCTGTGCTCTAGAGCTCACGGCTACAACTCTTGAGGCCTACGTACCCCATAGTCTGTGCTCTGCAACAAGAGAAGCTACTACTGTGAGAGGCCCACGTGCTGCCACTCAAGAGTAGCCCCCACTCACTGCAAGTAGAGAAAAACTTGTGTGGCGGAGAAGATCCAGCATAGCCAAAAATAAAATAAATAAACAAAAATGTTTAAATGATAACTTTTTGCTGATAGTTTGGCCGATGTTGGAGTAATGTCACAACAGCATTTGAAATGTGGGATTCTAAACTATTGACAAAACACAACTGTGTTGTTTGTGATGCTTCGAGTATTGAAACAAATTATGTAAAGCGGTAGGGATCAAAATATAACATCTTTGTTGGTTGAAATCAAAATACTTCATCCTTGAAAAATCCAGAAAACAGTCAAGATGAAATACATCTCTGTAGTCTAAGATCTTAAATTTACCAACAAAAGGGGGAAAAAAAGGCCCCCACAAGTCAGTACGTGCACACTTTTTTCTCCTCTCAGCCACAGAGTGTAATCACCTATCCTTCTTTGTGCTCTTGTCATCAGCTTCAGGGCCATCCACCCAGGTCTCCTGCACACACATCAACCTGCTCCACCTGTTCAGGTGCTTTGCCTCATCGTGTGTCTTGATTTTTACACAGCTCCTGAGTGATCCAACTGCCTGGGGTCTTATTCTCTCCATGTCCTCTTACCATGGAACTGAAACTCAAAGCCTGTATGTCACTTTCTTTTCTGAGACTTACCCAAAAGGATGACATTCCTGTACCTCTGCTTGTGCTCTCAGGCCCTCTGTTATCAGTCTCCCATGCTTCTCCATTCCCACCTCCAGGTACTCCCAGCATTGCCCTAACACTTTAGTAATGTGGAACTATGCCTAGGATTAAAAAATGTCCTGCTGCATCACACGTCAGGCCTTTGATCATGATTTCCCACCTGCCTGTAGTAATCTACCCCAGTGGTTTTCAGTCGGAGGCAGTTTTGATCTGCTGGGAGATAGTTGGCAACGTCTAGAGACATTTTTGGTTGTCATAACTTGGAGAGGGATTCTACTGTCTTCTAGTGGGAAGGGATCAGGGATGCATGAAAGCCTCCCACAGTGAAGAATTATCTGGCCTCCGTGTCAGTAGTGCCAGGGTTGAGAAGCCTTGCTCTTCCTCTACATTTCCAGCAGGATAAGTTGGACATTCTCTCCACTAGCAAATTGTCCTTGATCCTTCCTCTCAGAGTCTCAGCGAAGCCCCTCCACTGTGTTATGAAATTGTTCTTTGTGTATTCCTGCAATGTCACTGCACAGATCATATATTATTATGTTTTTATTTCATTTTTAATAAAGCTAATACAGTTGCAACAAAAAAACTCCAGGTCTTCCCAGGATGATGGCTAAATCTCACTTTCTTGATTCAGAACAAAGCCGATAGGTGGCTCAGCTACCTCCCCTCAGCATTAAGATAGAAACAAATTCAGAAACCAGCTCAGCAGCACCCACCCTCCCTCCACACAGCCAACACAGGGAGAAGACAGGTTACCCCCTCTCACATTTCTGTGGAGGACATGCTTCTTTTCCAAAGGTCAAGTGGAAATAACAGAAGAATCCCTGTTTGTCTTTTTCTTTTAAAGAAAGCCAATAAGGAAGGCATGGCAACCCACTCCAGTATTCTTGCCTGGAGAATCCCATGGAAGAGGAGCCTGGTGGACAGCAGTTCATGGGGCTTCAAAGAGTTGGACATGACTGAAGCGATTTAGCATGCATGCATGCACGGAACCTATGAAAAGAGTGACTGCCCTTATTATTCCTTTTCTGGATGTCTGCTTTGCCAGAGAATTAGGGACAATGAGGTGGGGGTGGTGAGCTTTTACCCGGGGAGCATGTTGGAGCCACTGTCTGTCCACACCAGACTCCTGGAGAGCATATACAATGAGCAGAAGAGCAACTACCACCAACATCAGGCAGGACTGTGACCTGGCCCAGGCAGGGGGGTATTCATGTTCTCTTCCTCCTGTCTCAGCCCCACTCTCACAGGGAAGGAAGCAGCAGTGGGTGGAAGAAGGGGAGAGGAGAGATGGGAAAAGTCAGACCATCCAGCCCATCTGTCCACTTCAGGCCAGTCAAGTCAGAGCTGTGACCTGGGCTTGGTGTTGGGGTGGGTAAGAGAGACAATATTACAATCAATGTAACACTGAAATTTTAAATAAGTCAAACTGAGTCTTGGGAAATGAAAGGACACTGCTTTTATAAGTCAGAATGTCTAAAAACTTACAGAATTGGGTCAGGATGATATTAAGGAAGGCATTACTTATTTAAGACATCTAGGAATAGTTACTGGCAAAAAGAAAATCAGGTTTACATCCTCATGAATTGACATTCCTCAATAAGCTATATATATCCATGATAAAAATTTCTGCCGAGGTCCAGCCCCAGCTGATCCAGGGAGTTCGAAGCGGGGACAGCGTCGGCAAGGATCAGGATACAATAGCTTCAATTAGATATTAATTAGAGATATAAAGAGTAATAGAATGAGGATAGCTCAGTAGGAAAATTCAGTGGAGAAAAGAGGCTGAGTAGCTTGATTTACGCGGGAGACAATAAAACCTCAAGACAAGAAGTTTGCACCACTTACGTAGGCCTCAGGTGTCCTTCCGTTCTCCCGAAGGAGAGGAGACACTGAGGCCTCCCCGGTCAGATCTTAGAAGCCCAGGCATATTTAGTAAGCATGGCGGGCTCTGCGCTCCAGATGGAAACTCAGCCAGAGTTTGAGAGAGAGAACGACATGGGGAGACCAGTATTTCGAAGAACTGATCCCAATTCTTTATTTTCCATGGTCTACTTTTTTTTTTTTTTAGACTTTACAATATTATATTGGTTCTGCCATATATCTAAGTGAATCCACCACAGGTATATACACTGAGATGTTATGCAAAAGTCACGAGGGGTCAGCAGTCCTGACTTTTATCAAAGTCAGGTGCTTCATACAAATGTATACAGAGGTCTTAGGGGTGTTACATCATCTTCTGGCCAGGGGGCCTGCTGACAATTTATGACCCTCTCCTTGTGACAGCGGTCAGTCAACCAGGACACTTATTTCTCCAGGGGTGATTATTCTTAAAAAAGACTCCACCTTCCGAAGGTACCAGATAAAGTTACATTCCTGTAGGGTGAGGGTGTAGTGGGTTTTAATTAAGGAAAGAATTTACTTAGCCTAAGGTCTAACATGATTAATATCAAAGGTTAATACTTATTTCTTCTATATATTCATTAATGTGTGTAAGGGCAGGGGATGTGGAGACTTAGCAACAAACAGTGGCTCAACAATGAAAAACCCTTCACCAATACAATCTCTAATCAGCCCACTATACTTACACTAATGGTTTTCTAACTTTTCTAAGGAGCCTGTTTTTAGAAGGTTTAAAGCATCTCGTGCCTCTCATGGTTGGGAGGCTGTGAGCAATCACATGTGGCCGGACAAGCCTGTCAGGCAGGCTAGAGAACCTTCAGAGGAGTTTGTAGGTTAAATCACTCTTGTCACGCCCAGGAGTTTTTATTAACTGCAGCTCTAAGTTAACTCCTTCTCCGAAAGAGGTGGTGGGGGACAGCCCCCCATAAAGTCAGAGGTGTAGGTGAGAGCACAAAGTAGTAAAGTAGGCAGGCTCTGGTTATGGGGGTAGATGCTCGAGAATTTCCAGGGGGACTCCTGAGGCTCGATTCCACCTTTGCCTATGTCGAGCCTCCTTCCTCATGACCTTTGCCACGGGTGGAGGTCCTCCCGCTGGCTCTCCGCAAATTTCAAACAGTACAGAAAGAGATAAGGATTATGTAATAATGACATAATCTATTTTTCAGCACAACATTAAAGGTCCTTCATTCTTAAAGGCAATTTTTCACTACAAATGTGTGTCATGAAATTCGGAGTTTCTTGGGTGCTTTCTACATGGTGGGAGACACTCATTTCAGAAAGCCTCCTGCAAGCCTGGGGTGTGAGGTGACTGAGAAGTCGGCACCAGTGCCATTGTGCGTTTGTGCTCAGAAGGGAAGGAACATAGCCACCTTGCCTATCCCAGCCTTTGTCCCATCAATCTCCACCAGCCCCATGTGACCCACTCTAATGTCAGTATGTAGAGCTCTTTTTTGAAGGGTTGAATATTCTAAGACTTTATAGAGGTATAATTTCTACTGAACTCAGAAGTTTCCACGTACTCCCCAAAGGAAGGAATTTCAAACTTACGACCTGTGTATCCTGTATGCACCTTTAACTGGCTCCATACTCCACTGTACGTGTGTGTGCATGCACAAACATGCATGTATGTTGTAATGCAACCCCATCTTTTGGTCTCTGAGGACAACTTTACTCCTTTCCCAGGTGGATTTCTCTCTCTCTGTTCTTGGCTTCTCACAATGTGAGAAATGTCTCACTGTGTTCTCTTGAGCTTTGCCCTTCTCTGCCCTTCACACAGGCTCTCAAGGAAAGGAAAAGGGGCTGGGTCCTCCCATTTCTGTAGGACTAGTGTAAAAGGATAATATGGGACCTTTGGTTGAAAAAAATTCTTAATAATTTAAAAAATGGTGATGACAAAGCACTAAGCCAAACACAGGGGCCCTCTCCCAAGCACGGGGGCCCCCTGGATTGGGCCCCACCTTCTGTGAGGGCAGGAGCCCAGCGGCTGCCTTTACTGGGTCACCCTCTGAAGGGGAGCTCACCTTTCAAAACCATGAATTCATTTTCCTCAGGGACAACATAGCTGTGTACACCTCCTGGAAAGAGATTTCCCAGCTGTCCTGATCTCGGCTTCGCCATCCAGGAACAATATGTGACCCAAGATGGTGCTGCAGTGCATCTGCTGGGGCCTGAGAACAACCCAGAGGGAAAGACCCACACACTGGTTTTCTGCCCCTCTCTTGCTCAGAGAAGGTGCTGTGGCCAGTTGGTTTCTCTTGATTGATTCTTCCTCTGAAGAAAAGGGAAAGAGGGAGTGTCTATTCCTTCTCTTTATGTGGTAAAATATGAGCTTCCCCAGTGGCTCATATATAACATGAAATTCAGCATCTTAACTATTTTTAAGTGCACAGCTCAGTGGCAATAAGTATATTCATGCTGTCGTGAAGGCACCACCACTATCCATTTCCAGAACTTTTTCATCATCCCAAATCTCATTCCTTTTATTGCACCTGTTACCCTGGACCACAAGCCCCTTGGAGGCTGCAAACATGACTTACCCATGCTTGAATTTCCGTGGCCTTTCATGTAGTAGATACTCAACACGATTGCTAAGCTGCATATCCATTTGGCAGAGGGAAACGGAGGAGAGCTGCTGTCGCTGTACCATGGAAATGAAAGGACGCCCAAGAACAGTTAGCAATGTTTGCCTCTCGTTTCAGTGCCACCCTTTTTGTTCCCAGGAAATGATGTGAATAGGTTATTTCATATATGAGCTGTTAAGTCCTTTATGATGTCCTGCTAGCTTTTAATTATAGAACATTCAGGAATTTCCTGTAAATGGAGTAATATGTCCCTAAATGTATGAAGCTGTGTCTTAAATCTTTACATGAAGGGGGAAAAAAAAAGTACAGGGAATAATTAGCAAGCAAGCCTGTACTTGCATCTCATCCTGAATTCTTACATTGGTCCAGTCCTTTTTCAGATGAATGAGAATTCCTTTTGACCTAAAGTTTTTATGGCTTAATGTGAGGAAACCATTTTTTATCTGTTTGAAAACTGGTCAAATGTGTCTAAAATACAAGTTTAGGAAAGAAAGACTTGGTCTAATCAGTGTCCTCTACTTACAGTGTGACTTCAAAAATTCAATAAATATTTTTATATGATTCCTTGAAGTTTAGAGGTTGGAGGCAAGTCTAGTAAATTACTAAGACCAGATACTGAAGTTATTTTCTATTGAGAGGAAGAGAGAGAAAGGGCTCTTATAGTGGGACTTCACTGGTGGTCCATTGGTTAAGACTCTATGCTTCCAATGCAGGGGCTTAGGGAACTAAGATCCCACATGCCACTGGGTATGGCCTGAGGGGGGGGGGGTGGGAATAGTCTTGGCTTAAGATAAATAGTTTGAAATGAAAAGAGAAGAAATGCAAAGCAGGCAAGTAAAGGGAGGAATGTGATTGCTGAATGGATGTATATCCAAAAAATTACCCCTTTCTGATAAATTTAAGCAGGTAGATATAGGCCAAAATAAAGCTGCCTATAGTATGTTGAAACAAAATTGCTCTAATGTAATTTCCTGGAAGGGTTTGGGGATATTAGAAAAGATGAGGAAAAACACAGTTGGGCCTAGGATAGGAGTCTCAATTTGGCTGTTGGGGAGCAGGCTGTTTCTCTTCTTCTTAACAGGAGTTATTGTTACCTGTTGGTCACGTTTTTTGAGACCCACAATTATATCTGGGGGTATTTTCTTGTTCTTAGATGTGTGGGGGAAAAACAACCATTTTTCTATAACAATGCCTTTGTTTGGAGTTATCAGATAGTGATAATCGTATATGATGCTGCTTGTTCAGGAATGTCTTAACGTCTGCCCTTGAGCACTATTCTCTCATATCTTGTTTTAAATTGTAGCTCTGTTAGGAAAAGATTTGTGATTATGTTTATGTATTTATTTATAAGAGGCATTTAATTTTTGTGTTGGTTTGAGTAACAGCTGCTGCAAAAAAATATGCCATAGCATTTCAGTTGGATGACACTGACTTTTCCTGGTCCATGGGCAGATGATTTTCCTCTTTGTGGTCATCTGGGGAGCCAGACTCTTATCATCTTGTAGTTGTTCCATTTCCTAGGCTCTCAAAGTCCTTTGCATGAAGCCAGTGAAAGAAGGAAAACTTTAAGGAGAACAGGAATGTTTGTCTAAATTGCCATTAGATAACACAGATGGGATTTTTCACCTTATAAAATAAAGGATAATATAAATTTGTCTAGCATTCCCCACATTTTAATTAATCCAAAACTACTATGATAGTTTTTTATTTACCAAACTTCTGGAAAAAAAGCCTGACAAATTTATGTTTCTTAAGTTCCTAAGTTAAATGTATACAGTTGGTCTTTGAACAAGGCAGGGATCGGAGTGCTGACCTTTATGCACAGTTGAAAATTTGCACATAACTTTACAGTTCTGCTTCTGTACCTATGGTCGTACATCTGTGGTATGATCATGGGTGGTGTAATATTATGGGAAGTATTTAGTGAAGGAAATCTGCACGTAAGTGGACCTGTGTAGTTTGAACTACATGTCATGCTGTTCAAGGATCAACTGTTTAAGTAAAATATGTTAGTGTGCATTTTGATGCTGGTGTACATTCAAGGTGAAAAAGTACTCATGTTCACGAACAGAGACTAGAAAGATACCTCTTTATAAATTGATGTGTTTGTAGGTTTCATGGGCTTTGTAAATTGTAAACAATCATAACATACTTTATTGTACAAGTGAAAAGGCCCTGGAGTTTGTCATTGTCCTCACTGTTTATAATACGCTCTTGTTCCTAGAGTAATAACGGATCAAATCCTTAACAATTAATTTTGTAGTCTGCCTCAGTAAAGGATTCCATTCTCCTCCATGATTTTGTTTTTAGTTAGTAAAATAAAGTGACCAGAACCATTTAGTCTTATCACCCACATATGTCTCTCCTTCTTCCTTCAGTTCAGTTCAGTTCAGTTGCTCAGTCGCGTCCAAATCTTTGTGACCTCATGAACTGCAGCATGCCAGGCCTCCCTGTCCATCACCAACTCCTGGAGTCCACCCAAACCCGTGTCCATTGAGTCAGTGATGCCATCCAACCATCTCATCCTCTGCCGTCCCCTTCTCCTCCTGCCCTCAATCCTTATATTCCTATAAAACCCTCTGCTATTAGCTGGATTTCAGGAATTCAGACTCCTGCAAGAAATAGCAAAAGAATTAGTATCAGAAACATTTGACTTTTTGTAGATAATACAGGGAATAGGTACTGCTGTGATGTTTATATTCTGTATGATTCTGTATGATATACAGGGAGTTCATTATGGGTACATGTGACTGAGTCAGGATTTGTAGGATGGATCCTGTACTAGATGAGTAGTTTCTACTCAAGACCATCAGAATAAGGTAGCCCAGGTGCTTTATCACTGGACAGATATTAACAAGTCTTCCCTTACCTCCACTTTACAGCTAAGGAAACTAGGGCTCTGAAAGTATAGGAACTTGCAAAATTCATTGGTTATTGAGTGGCAGAACTGAAGAGCAGAGGACTTCAGTTTGATGCCAATTTGTGTTTGTTGTTTGCTTTTCAATTGCCAACAGGCCTGGAAGGAGAAAAGACTCTGGTGGGTTATTTCTGAAGGACTGGAAAGAGTTTTGTTGGGGGAACATTTTGGCACCCAGACGTTGGTTTAAAATTTTCTGAAAACCACCTAAGTGTTTAGAGACCTGAACTGTAGGTGCAGAAGGCCCAGCCTAGCTTTTCCTTTTGTGTCACTGGTACTGAGAGTGTGAAACAGGTTAGAGAATGGGATTTTCTCATCCCTGCTCAGATGCTTTTAAGGTCACCCTGCTCATAGGCAAGTCTAACTTTCTTTCACATAAACTTGGAATGTTTAGTTCTTTGGTACTGCCTTTTGAATAAAAAGGAAGTTATGCTTTATCTCATTATGATAATACAAATATGATGTTCTTCAAATCAAATGACCCTCATCACCAAGGTAAATCATTATCACTTAAACACACCTGTAGTGTGTTAAACTGCTGGCAATGCTTGGGAGAAAAACCAGCAAAGACAGTCTTTACACAGTTTAGATGATGGAGACAATGACAAACAACAATAGCAACAGTTTAATGCTTGTAAAATGCTTACTACATGCCAGGCACTATTCTAAGCATTTCTTGTATGAACTCATTTAACCCTCATAACAATCTAGAGGTAAAGCATGATTAGGGGTTTTATAAAGTCATACAGGCAGAGAAAAGTCAAATGGAGATTTGAGTCTACAGTCTTAAATTATGCAAACTTGATTCTTTTTTAGATATTTTAAAATCAAAGTCAAAGAAAGCACTGATGTTTAGTGCGTGAAGTATATTGAAAGTAACTTTTTCCATATAAGAAGCTTAAGTTTAAAGTACTTGTCTTCCTAAAAGGGGTTGTAGTATGTTGAGACTATAATTTTAAATATTTCACCTAACTTTTATAATAGTAACAATAAACTATGTTTAAGAGACAAAGAGGGCTTCCCAGGTGGTGCTAGTAGTAAAGAACCCGCCTGCCAACAGTAGAAGATGCAGGAGACTGGGGTTCAATCCCTGGGTGGGGAAGATCCCCTGGAGGAAGGCATAGGAACCCACTCCAGTATTCCTGCCTGGAGAATCCTGATGGACAGAGGAGCCTTGCCGGGCTACAGTCCAAGGGATCACAAAGAGTCAGCCATGACTGAAGCGACTTAGCACGCACACACAAAGAGACTAAGATCCGTTGTAATTTCCCTAAATGTAATTGTAATATAGCCCTGCTGAGTGCAGCCTTTAGCAGTTGGCTGAAGCTGTGTGCTATCCTCAAACCTTGTTACCAGGCAACAGTTACCCCAGACAGTTTGTGCTCCTGCTCAGCCTTCAGTCTGGGCCCCTCCCCCAAGCAATCAACTATCAATGAGCAACCATTAGTGATCCTGCTCAGCCATTGGAGGATGCTACAGTGAGCTCCGCCCACAAACAACTAACTGTTGATAAGTGACCGTTAGTGGTTCCATTCAACCAGCGGTCCCTGGAGTGGTAGTCTTCAGGCGGAGAGTGAAAGAGGCTGATCCCACCCTTCTCCACAGGGACTTCCAGCTCACTCCTCCTCAGACTCGCCGGTGAACAGGCTGGGGGCTGTGTCTTGCAGGGCTCCAGAGCTCTCGCCATGGCCTCCCACTTACTCGGCTCAGACCTTGAATTGGCGGTGAATCTCCCCCTCATCCCTGTCTCTGCGACCTAATGGCAGTGGCTGTCTGCCTGGGATGCAGCCTGTGGGACCTGGTCCTGTTGTACTGGCAGCCTGAGGGCCAGCTGGGTCCTGGATGCCTGGCTCCCTCAGCGATGTCAGCTGGGCAGATTTTGGGGATTTGGCCCTGAGGGAGCTTCCAACTGAGATCTGTCTTCTCTTAGCCAGAACCAGGACCTCGGAGGGAGAAAGTTGCATCTTGGGGCCTCGGGAACATCGTTACCTGACCATGACCCAACCCCTTGAGCAAAGGATCCAACACCAAGAAGTTTGCAACAACCACACCCCTCGCTCACTTTTCTTAGAAAAGGGCTTTGCTGACAGCTTTCAGGAATTTGGGGGGTTTTTAAGGCATGAGCCACCCATCTCCTTGCTCTCAATAAACCTGTCTCTGTTTCACACTCTGACGTTTTGATATTGTTTGGCCTCACTGTGCCTTGGGCACACAGACTTGCTTTTTGGTAACAGGAAAAATAAACTATTCTTAAGAGACAAAGATCCATTTCATCTTACCTAAATTTATCATTTTATAGATTTTCTTTGGATTAGGGTTTTTCTTGCTCAATTTTTAAAGGAAATTCGTAAAAATATATTAGTTGTATGGAAAATGTTAAACCAATAAATAGGTAAATATGTTTTCCTTTTCTGAAAAATGATAGATTTACTATCTCTGAGTAGAAACTTAGCTTGATTTTATTTTTTATATTTGATTTGTTTTGGCTGTTCTTGGTCTTCCTTGCTGCGTGGGCTTTTTTCTACTTGTAGTGAGTGGGGGCTACTCTTCTTTTTGGTGCAGGGACTTCTCACTGCGGTGGCTTCTCTTGTTGCACAGCACAGGCTCTAGGATGCACAGGCTTTACTAGTTGTGGCTCCCAGGCTCTAGAGCACAGACTTGGTAGTTGTGGCACACAGGCTTAGTTGCTCTGTGCCATGTGGGATCAAACCTGTGTCTCCTGCAGTGGCAGGCAGATTCTTTACCACTGAGCCAACAGGGAAGCCCATTAGCTAGGCTTTATGTTTCTTGTTTCCATAGGAATTGTTAGCAAACCTTGCTATGTGTTTATCTATGTATCTACATATTTATTTTTATATATGCACTTCCATATCTAAATTTATAATACCATATTTTAAAATTTTGGTTATACTATTGACTTATTATTTTATCTTCCCTCATTCCACAAAGGGAACTTGAGGTGGATAAAATATATTTACTTAGTAATATATGATGATAAAGGAAGAAACTGGAGGAAAAGAGAAAACACAAATACATTAAGAAGATGAAATCAGGGTAATGCCCTAAGTACCGAAGTACCCATACTTTGTCTTAAGTGGGCTGAAAATTTAGCAACTCATTTCTAACAATTGACTTATATGTTATTGAGTTCCTATAATAAGAACAAAGTAATAAGAGAGGCTTAGTTTTCCTTAGTGCTAAGGCCTGAAAATAGACAAATGAGAATATGTGGAAAATATGTAAGAACACACTGTGTGTTCACAGAGAATACAAAAATGGTTCTTTGCCAAAAGGATTTTAGGGTGCAATGTCACACTTGTATCCAACAGTTAGGAATATGAATATGCCTCTCAGTTGGGCCCTCCACCCTACCTGGCATCTCTCTTTTCCTTATTCTCTTGCAATGACTTTCTAAACCTTCTCTACTTTCTTCAGAATTTCGAATCCTCTTTACTCACCTCTCACCTTTCCCTGTCTCAGAAGGTGACCTACTTCAAAAATGAAATGGAAGCTATCAGGGAACTGGGTCTTCTTACCACCACAGAGGAATCTTTCTACATCTGTACTTCTTCCTCTTCTCTTGGCTTGCAATAGTGGAGCTGTTCCTTCTTGTCAAGAACAATTCTTGCACTTATTATATCAATTCTTTTCTTTCTTGAAAATTTGCGCTATATACAATCTCTTCCTCTTGCATACTTAACCTCTTTTATTGTCATTGAAATATGCTCTGGACTCCTTAATCTTAGAAAACACCCTCTTTGACCCTTCATCTACATCTGGGGCCAACTCATTCTCTCTGATCTCCTCATTTATAGCCAAACTTTCCAAAAGCCAGTCTGTGCTCCTTGCCTCCTTCACCCTATTTCCTGATAACCATTAAGCCATTTCACTCTGGATCCACCAAAATGGCATAAGGTCACCAGTGTCCTTGATGGCACGAAATCTTATTAATATCTTTTAACTTTGTGAATTCTTTAGTGATTTCCAAAAAACCTCCTCCTGATTTTGGTGAAAAAGGCAGAGCTCATTTCTGTGGCTCACAACCAAAGAACCCCCATGGATACTCCAACTCTTCAACTTTGTCTAGCAGTGCTCTGCCCTTGATCTTCATGTGCACTCATACTGTCCTCATTCCTTGAGTGAGTTCTTCCTTCTCCTGCCATAGGACTTTGGTGTATACTATTTCCCCTGTCTGGTTTCTCTTCTTCTTCACTTGATAATTTATTCCTTCAGATTCAGATCAAATGTTCCTTCTTTTGAGGAACCTTCCCTAGACCCCCAAACTTGATCAGTTTCCCATGTTATATATTCTTAAAGCTCAGAGATACCATTTAATATCCCCATAAATGATATGAAGATAGCTCTCTACTGAGCTAGGTGGTGGTGTCTGAATTTTAATTCCAACCACATTGCAACATTCTAAAAGTCATATAATGGATTCCTCAGGTAGGATGTGTGTGGCCAGTGTTTGAACAGGTTGGAATATCCTCTTAAGTCAAAGTGTTTACTTCTTGATGACTCAAGTTCTTACAAATATTTACGTTTTTATCCATTTTCAACTCAGTGCAGCAAAGATACATTGAGTGCAGTATATATAGAAGATTCAGAGGAATATAAAAACAATAATGCAAATTCTTCAAGCTTATGATTTGTTGAGAGATAGGGTGGAGACAGGATAATATTAACTATATTACTTCAATGCCTCATGTCCAACTTTCACAAATTTGAAATAAGGCTTTATTTTTTAATTTTCTTTCATTGCTTTCTTTCATTATTATACATTTGTGAATATCTATTCATCTGAGACTGAATCAGATGACAAAACAACTTCTGAGAAGAAATTGCTGATGACTATCTCTTTCCCTAACCTTGATTCAAAGTAGGAGCAAGTTTGACAATTGAGACTTGAGATGCATCTTAAACTTGAAAAAAAAAAAGAATTATTTATAATATTTGCTTTTGGACTGTGGTGTTGGAGAAGACTCTTGAGAGTCCCTTGGACTGCAAGGAGATCCAACCAGTCCATCCTGAAGGAGATAAGTCCTGGGTGTTCATTGGAAGGACTGATGTTGAAGCTGAAACTCCAATACTTTGGCCACCTGATGTGAAGAGCTGACTCATTTGAAAAGATCCTGATGCTGGGAAAGATTGAGGGGAGGAGGTGAAGGGGATGACAGAGGATGAGATGGTTGAATGGCATCACTGACTCAACGGACATGAGTTTGGGTAAACTCCTGGAGTTGGTGATGGACAGGGAGGCCTGGCATGCTGTGGTTCATGGGGTCGCAAAGAGTCAAACATGACTAAGCGACTGAACTCAACTGAAATGAACACAGCTTGATGATCTATTGACAAAACTCTGGGCTTTGTTTTTCACTGCTGCCAGTTCATGAAAGAACAGGATGAATATGAATATTCAGCCTCTGTAGTATAAACTGCTCACTTGCCTTCCCCAATATCCAACCTGGCCATATGGGACAAAGACTATACTTTGCAGCTTTCTCCATAACTAGTCTGACTGTGTGACTATGTCCTAGCCAATGAGACGTGACGAAAGGTTGTGGTGACCCTGGGAAATCTTATAAGATATGTGGTATGCACCCTTTTTGTGCTTCCATGCAGTCAATGCATGAATTGGTGAAACATTAAAATAAAAAGATTCCCTATGAACTCAAGGAGGCTATCTCAGAACTTTTTTTAAGTGAGATAAAATGAAAATTGGTCTTTTATGGGCCATTGTTATTTTCTAGTTTGTGTCACAAGCAGCTGAACCCAATCCTAACTGAATCCCTACCCCTACTCTACCACCATCAAGAAGGTCCTAAAGCCTGGATTTTGTCTCCTGAGAAAGGCAAACCAGATATTTTTGGGTTTCTAGGGACTGAGGCC
This sequence comes from Bison bison bison, assembly GCF_000754665.1. Lineage (NCBI taxonomy): Eukaryota > Metazoa > Chordata > Mammalia > Artiodactyla > Bovidae > Bison > Bison bison. The sequence goes on along the minus strand of NW_011494810.1, from coordinate 6,447,135 downwards.
AATCCATCTATAATGATAAGCCTTCAAACACTGTTGAGAGATGGCAAAATAAGTATGAATTGTTTTTTTATTTGAGAGATGGGAAGGGAAAGGACTTGAGAAGGAAAAGAATTCTGGGATATTGGATGGGTTCTTGAGGATTGGGAAAGACACTGGGCTTTATAGTTAGTAGTGGAGATCTGATCTCACTGAAAAGCAATGCCTTTGTGAATGCAGGACTCTCACATGGAGATTAGCTCATGGAGACTGGGTACTGAACGCTATAGTCTTGGGTGCTTCAGTGAGGGTCAACTCAGCTTGAGATGAAGGAAGAACTATGGGGGAAGTGATTTCCTTCATCATAGACTTGTAGCATCAGCAAACAAAATAGAATTTCAATCACTGTCCCATTTTTATGTGCCCCATGACTCTAGATTTCTTGTTTTAAAGAATGGAAGGGAACATAATCCAAGAAGATAACTTTTGTTGGACTTCTCAAAAGACTTATTCGGTGGGGGTTTTGAGCCAGACTTGCTTCATTGTGAAATAAAATGTTATGTTTCTTATGTCTCAGAGTAATTTGTACCATTAGTGTAGGATGGAATGTTCATGATTTCCTTTTACTTTTCACTCAAACCCACTAAGTATTTCTCCATTCAAAACGTGTATCTTGTTTCAACATGCCAAGTGCCAAAGCATTTAGGTTAAGTTTTTTTTGTGTGTGTGTGTACCAGAGTTTTATTAAAGTATGAAAGAGACAGAGAAAGCTTCTGACATAGACATAAAAAGGGGGCCGGAGACTGCCCCCATTGTTAGTGTTAGCAAAGGAGCTATATACTTTTTTAATTGGTTATTACAATAAATCAAGAGACTGTCTAGTGCACTGGTACGACCCAGAGGGATGGTATGAGGAGGGAGGAGGGAGGGGGGTTCAGGATGGGGAACACATGTATACCTGTGGCGGATTCATTTTGATATTTGGCAAAACTAATACAATTATGTAAAGTTTAAAAATATAATAAAATTTTTAAAAAACATAAAAAAAAAAACTCTGTAGTAAGGATTATATAACAACAATGTATCCCGCTAGGTTAAGTTTTTGTTGCAGGAGATTAATTTACTTAAGCAGTTCAGTTCAGTTGCTCAGTCGTGTCCGACTCTTTGTGAGCCCATGAATTGCAGCACGCCAGGCCTCCCTGTCCATCACCAACTCCCAGAGTTCACTCAAACTCACGTCCATCGAGTCGGTGATGCCATCCAGCCATCTCATCCTCTGTCGTCCCCTTCTCCTCCTGCCCCCAATCCCTCCCAGCATCAGAGTCTTTTCCAATGAGTCAACTCTTTGCATGAGGTGGCCAAAGTACTGGAGTTTCAGCTTTAGCATCGTTCCTTCCAAAGAACACCCAGGACTGAT
>NW_011494810.1:6429468-6445642 GCF_000754665.1 Bison bison bison | reverse complement strand
ACCCAGGACTGATCTCCTTTAGAATGGACTGGTTGGACCTCCTTGCAGTCCAAGGGACTCTCAAGAGTCTTCTCCAACACCACAGTTCAAAAGCATCAATTCTAAAGCGCTCAGCTTTCTTCACAGTCCAACTCTCACATCCATACATGACTACTGGAAAAACCATAGCCTTGACTAGACGGACCTTTGTTGGCAAAGTAATGTCTCTGCTTTTGAATATGCTATCTAGGTTGGTCATAACTTTCCTTCCAAGGAGTAAGTGTCTTTTAATTTCATGGCTGCAATCACCATCTACAGTGATTTTGGAGCCCCCCAAAATAATAAATCCAACAAATAAATTGAACTTACATTTTGATCCCTTCTCCAGGGAATCTTTACCAACTGAGCCCCCTCCAGTATTCTTGAGCTTCCCTGGTGGCTCAGATGGTAAAGAATCCACCTGCAATGCAGGAGACCTGGGTTTGATCCCTGGATTGGGAAGATTCCCTGGAGGAGAGTACGGCAACCCACTCAATTATTCTTGCCTGGAGAATCCCCATAGATGGAGGAGCCTGGCGGGTTACAGTCCATGTGGTCTCAAAGAGTCAGACACGACTGAGCAACTAGGTACAGCACACACATTTTGATCCAGATACTATTATAGGCCATTGGGATGAATCAAAGGACAAAGATAAATCCCTGCCCTCCTTGGAGCTTGCTTTCTAGCTTGTGGACAGACAATAAACACGGTACATTACCAAATGGAACATGAAAGTGATTAGTAGGCTTCTCAGAGTAAAGAGATATAGCACATTTTAATTTCTTGGCTACATTAAACCTAGAAAGAGGTAAATATATCTGTGTTATGGAGACTATATCAAATAAGAGAGTGCAATTCCATGACTTTTAAGAGAATGGCCCTTTGTAAGCTTACATAGAGAATTCCTGTCCACAATAGTGGTCTTAAGGTCTTAGCACTGAAAACCATGCCAAAAGTAGTAGATTTGTAGAACAGACATTGGATTCCAAACATTTTGCAGCTTGTAAACAGAGTAGCACATTGACAAGAGGTAAGGACATTAAAAATACAACAGAAGAATGAATTTCTTGCTTTCCTGAAGCTAATGACTATTTTGAATGTGGAGTGTTAATGACAGTCTCCAAGGAGAGAGACTCTTAGCCTTTGAAATTTTTTCCGATTATAGCAAACTTTCTGAAATGCATACAGATTGAGAGCAGTTTTGTCTGATAGGCTGAGAGTGATCATATTGTGTGTTGGCTTTAATATAGGCCAGTGTCTGTACAGAGTGAGGATGGCTTGAAAGCTTCTGTTGAGATGGATCTGCTGGATTTGGAGTGTTGGTTTCAGCAGGTGACTCTGGGGGGAGGAGCCTAAGGAGCAGACAATCAGGTGTTATAAGAAAATAGAGAATTAAAAAGTGTGAGGATGTAAGATTTAAGGGTCCCTGGCCATTTAGGAAAAGAGAGGATAGAATAAAGGGCTAGGAAAAGAGAAAGCTGGGAAGCCATTATTTAGTATGTCCAGAGCTGAGCTCAATCAGGCCAGGGAGAGTGTTCAAGGGATTCGTGGGACCAGAAGGCTAGAGATGAGGATCTTCCCCTTGGAGATAGGGGAAGGAGTTTTGACCTAGAAGTGAGAGCTGATTTTGAAGACTAGCAAAGGATATTTAGGGGATTCTAAGGTTTATCATCTGGCTCTTCATATTTCCATAAAAGGGGATTTTAATCCATGCCCGAAAGGTAAAAAAATAATTAGCTGCTAAAGCATATGCCATGCTATGGCTATGGCACTGCTACTCTAAAGAATGATGTTGACTTTACCCTGGATATGGTTATCTCAGGATATAAATGATCTGACATAGGCTTATTGCAAAGAGTAGATAGTTGAGATCTTTCTGGAATTTTGAATTCAAAGTAGCTATTCAATTATAGCTGCAGTTCAGTGGTTCTCTCAGTTTTCAGTTATTTTGTCCTCCACTGAGAAGTCAGGTCATGTTTTACATTGGCATAATATATGAAAAGTTGAGCCAGAGCCTGAAGATGTTGTTTACTTGTCACTTTGTATGTATATGTATAGTTACATATAGTATATAGCTATTATACTCTGAAGTATGTGAATATATGATTATAGTTATATTAATAGTATATTAACTATTATAACATATGCATAGTTAATATAACTACATATGTAATACAAAGTGAAAAGAAATATATATAGTTATATATGTTATATGTGGGTTTCCCAGGTCGTGCTACTGGTAAAGAACCCACCTGCCAATGCAGGACACATAAGAGAAACAGGGAGATGTGGGGTTCTATCCCTGGGTCAGGAAGATCCCCTGCAGGAGGGCATGGCAAACCACTCCAGTATTCTTGCTTGGATAATCCCATGGACAGAGGAGACTGGCAGGCTACAGTCCACAGGGTCACAAAGAGTTGGACACAACTGAAGTGACTTAGCACACATGTTATATGTAACTATAAATAAGTATATATATATGTGTGTGTGTGTGTGTGTGTATGTATGTATATAAAATATATAGTGTTTCATAACTTTAAATCATTTTATATGATTTTGAAAAAATACATTTTACTCTTTAAAAAAGCTAAACTTATTATTTGGAAATACTATCACTAAATGGTAGATGACTAGTATTTGAGCCAAAAGATTTTAATTTTTCCCACTTCAGACAAGGTTTTCTGTTCAAACTCCAGAAGTAATTTTCCTTCTCTCTCTCTCTTAGTTAGTAAATACATATATATGTAAATATGCACACATAAATGCATAGACATAGAAGCATAAATGCACTCTTACATACACACATACATATTCACCTTAAAAAGAGCAATTGAGCATGGGAAACACTATGTTTAAATATGGTAGTCTGGAGCAACTTTCTAATGAAATAATTTAGTACATTTTTCACTAACTTTTTATCTGTCACCACTTTTTCTAATCTTAATATATTTCACACCCAGACTTGAATTATCAAATTTGATTTAAAGCTCACCCATTTCTCTTCCTGGAGTGATTTCATGACTCTGGGACCTCAAGCTCTTGGATCAAAGCTTTGCTACAACTCAGCAGCTGTCTTAACTACCCTAGAGAGAGCAGTTTGAGTCCTTCCAAGCTCATCAAAGAGAAGGTGTTAGCTTGCCTTCCTCACACTCCTGTTCTCAGAACATCTGCTTCCTGTCTCCTGTATGCATAGCCTAATAGGAAGAAAATGTGTATTAGAGGGTGATTATGTTGAGAGGATAAATAGCCTCCCAGTTAGATCTTCTTCAGTCCACAAAAGCCTTCTTGCCATTTTGCTGTTGATATATTTGAAAGTGGTTGTTTAATCATGGTCTACCAGTGAAGTTGATGGACAAGGGGTCAGGTGATCTTAATGATTAACTCTGCCGAGAGGCCACTGTATCACTTTGGGCAAATTTTTGGTTCTCTGATTCCCCGTGATTTCACATGTAAAATGAGACAATGGGATATTATGACCTTAAATTTCTTTAAACTTCTACGGTACTAAATCTATTCCTGACAACTTTCTTATCATAATGATCGTATGTATGTATAGTGATTTTTCTCAAGTCATAGCTTTAGGTCTAATCATTATATTCATTTACAACCTTTATAACAATGGAAATTACAAGATTCCTGCATGTGGAATCTAAATACAAAATAGACCAACAAAGCAAAACAGAAGCAAACTCATAGATAACAGAAAACAAACTGGTAGGTTGTTTCTTTAATGTCCCTAATCTTTAAGTCCATGAATCCTCAGTCTCCCAAGTCTGAGGAAAATGTGCAGGACTCTGGGTCCTCACCTAGATGCCTAGAGAGTATCTGCCTCTTGGGAAGGGCTTGAAATCCAAAGATCCAAAGTGCTAACAGTATACTTTATGAACAATGGATTTAACTTTAAAAACAGGTGAAAGTGATAGCGAAAGTTGCTCAGTCATGTCTGATTCTTTGCTACCCCATGGACTATACGGTCCATGAAATTCTCCAGGCCAGAATACTAGAGTGGGTAACTTCTCTAGGGGATCCTCCCAACCCAGGGATCGAACCCAGGTCTCCTGCACTGCAGGTGGATTCTTACCATCTGAGCCACCAGGGAAGCCCAAGAATACTGGAGTGGGTAGCATATCCCTTTTCCACAGGATCTTCCTGATCCAGGAATCAAATTGGGGTCTCCTGCATTGCAGGTGGATTCTTTACCAGCTGAGCTAGGTGCTATGTTTGAAAAATGAAGTCTAGCTGATTAGATTTAGGGCTTCCAGAAGCTACATGTATTAATATAGGTCTTCCTCTGGGCATCCATAGCACCAGGTACATTGATTTTCACTGCATTCAAGTTGTTCACTTTTATGTGTTCCCCAAAGACAGCAGTTTCTTAAGAGCTGATGTAATTTTCTTTTATTGTGAACTGAACATTTTAGCCATTATGTCTTCAAGGCTTTGTTCTGAGATCCGCACATGCCACGTTTCAGTATTATGATTTGTTCATAACCAGTCTTATGTTTACGTACTGAAATTGTAATGTGACCTTCTGTTCCAACTCATACTTTCTCCACCCCAAATTCTAGGCTAAGTCTAGGGAGACATATTTCTTCTGATATATGCCTGCTCCCACCTGACTCTTTCATTTAGTTGTGGCCTTACATATTGGCCAAATTTTCTGGTTATCTACCTCGAATAATTTGATGAATGCTAACACTTCTCAGGTGGCCCTAGGAGTAAAGAACCTGCCCGCCAATGCAGGAGATGTAAGAGATGCAGTTTCCATCCCTGGGTTGGGAAGATTCCCTGGAGAAGGAAATGGCAACCCACTCCATATTCTTGCCTGAAGAATCTCATGGACAGAGGAACCTAGCAGTCTACAGTCCATGGAGTCGCAAAGAGTCAGACACAACTGAAGCGACTGAGTACACACTCAATGATGTTACTAGATTCTCTGCTGGATCACGAGGGTCTACAGTTCCATCTTAGTCTGTTCAGGCTTCTATAACAATTTACCATAGATTGGGCAGCTTACAAACAACAAAAACTTATTTCACACAATTTAAATTCTGGAGGCCGGGGAGGCTCCAACTTTGATGTGCTGGCAGACTCTGTGTCTGGTGAAAACCCACTTCCTGGTTCACAGATGGCTGTCTGCTTGCTGTGTGCTCACATGGCAAAAAAGTGGAAGTCTGGTCTCTTTTGGACTTCCCTGGAGGCTCAGACGGTAAAGTGTCTGCCTACAATGTGGGAGACCTGGGTTCGATCTCTGGGTCGGGAAGATCTCCTGGAGAAGGACATGGCAACCCACTCCAGTACTCTTGCCTGGAAAAATCCCATGGACAGAGGAGCCTGGTAGGCTACAGTCAATGAAGTCACAAAGAGTCGGACATGACTGAGTGACTTCACTTCACTTTCACTGGTCTCTTTAGCTATACCCTCATGACCTAATCACCTCCCCAAGCCCCACCTCTTGATACTATCACGTTGAAGATTGGACTTCCAACATATGAGTTGGGGAAAGTGAAAGTCACTCCATTGTGTCCAACTCTTTATGACCCCAGGGACTATACAGTCCATGGGATTCTCCAGACCAGAATACTGGAGTGGGTGGCCTTTCCCTTCTCCAGGGGATTTTCCCAACCCAAGGATGGAACCCAGGTCTCCCGCATTGCTGTTGGATTCTTTACCAGCTGAGCCAAAAAGGAAGCCCATGAATTGGGGAGAGGGACTTAAATATTCAGTCCTTACTCCCTCTGTGAAATCACATTGATGTGAAATCAAAGTGTTGTCAAGGGATAACATATTTGGCTAAGATGAAGTATGTTGATTTCATTTTGCTTGCTTCCACTAGCTGTAATGATCTATGGTCTCAAGTCACCAGTAGCTTAGGTGAGCAAGAGCTGTGGGTTGTTACTTGTTCTGTGGTTGCCTAGCCACAGTTTGCTGTATGTAGTTATCATGTAGACTGTCAGCACGAACCTCAGTGGGCGAGGGAGGAAAGCTTTGTTTTTAACAAGCTGTTTGAAGCAACAGTGAGAGTCTTCATGCTGCCCTCTCCACCTGCCCCTCTCTTTCCGCCCCACTTCAAGACACATTTTCCCCTCCTCCTCTTTGCCACTCCTGTCTTAAATATTTCTGTGACCCTCCCACCAACACTCCCTCCAAAATCAACCATCCTTTTGAGAAAATGATGGCTCAAAATTTTAGTTCATTTAAATCTAAATGATATGGTTTGAAGGTAAACATATGTGAAAGTTTGCTTTACCTTGTGTAACAGCTGTTTATGTGAAAAGTTGTTTGTCAACTGAATTTTTGGAAATGTAAATATGTTTTGAATGCTCCAAGGGAAATTTTATTTAAAGGAACCCAGCAGTGAGACTTTCAGAAAGACTCTTTTTGGAATACAAGTAATACAAATTGTTCTTTGAGTTTGGAGTTTAAGGAAAGTCTCTCTTTTTTTATTATTATTATTTACAGAGGATATTCTGTATAATAGAAATGAAATTGTGTTCTTTTTACACTATCAGGGTTATTTTCAGATTATAATGCACTAGTTCACAGTATGAACCTGAATTAATTCTCAAAACTAGTTAACAATTTAATCAGTCTCAATCCCTGTCTCTATTTCTCTCTCTCACACACACACGCACACACATACATACACACAAATACACTTGTGACATAAATATATGTATAAATTACATTGCAATTCAAGTGTGGAAGGAAAGGGAGTGTGTAATTAATTCTGAGTAGTAAGAGAGACTGAGAAACTTCAGGAATTTTGAAGAGTCTAAGTTGTAAATGACAAAACAATTTGCAGATCTTGATGGGAATTTTCTCTGTGGACTGTTTTGCCTCTCAGTTATGGTTAGTTTGAAATTTTTCATGACACATGAAATAATGATTTTAGATTCTCTTAGAATAGTTGGTACCATCACTTTGTGCTTGGTAACCTTTGTTTCATCTACCTAGGGGAATTTATTAGGGACTTGAGGCTTACTTTTTTTTTTAATTTAATTTTATTTTTTAACTTTACAATATTGTATTGGTTTTGCCATATATCAAAATGAATCCGCCACAGGTATACATGTGTTCCCCATCCTGAACCCTCCTCCCTCCTCCCTCCCCATACCATCCCTCTGGGTCCTCGCAGTGCACCAGCCCCAAGCATCCAGTATAGTGCATCGAACCTGGACTGGTGACTCATTTCATATATGATATTATACATGTTTCAATGCCATTCTCCCAAATCATCCCACCCTCTCCCTCTCCCACAGAGTCCAAAAGACTGTTCTATACATCGGTGTCTCTTTTGCTGTCTTGTATACAAGGTTATTGTTACCATCTTTCTAAATTCCATATATGTGCATTAGTATACTGTATTGGTATTTTTCTTTCTGGCTTACTTCACTCTGTATAATAGGCTCCAGTTTCATCCACCTCATTAGAACTGACTCAAATGCATTCTTTTTAATGGCTGAGTAATACTCCATTGTGTATATGTACCACAGCTTTCTTATCCTTCATCTGCTGATGGACATCTAGGTTGCTTCCATGTCCTGGCTATTATAAACAGTGCTGCGATGAACATTGGGGTACATGTGTCTCTTTCAATTCTGGTTTCCTCAGTGTGTATGCCCAGCAGTGGGATTGCTGGATCATAAGGCAGTTCTATTTCCAGTTTTTTAAGGAATCTCCACACTGTTCTCCATAGTGGCTGTACTAGTTTGCATTCCCACCAACAGTGTAAGAGGGTTCCCTTTTCTCCACACCCTCTCCAGCATTTATTACTTGTAGACTTTTGGATCGCAGCCATTCTGACTGGCGTGAACTGGTACCTCATAGTGGTTTTGATTTGCATTTCTCTGATAATGAGTGATATTGAGCATCTTTTCATGTGTTTGTTAGCCATCTGTATGTCTTCTTTGGAGAAATGTCTATTTAATTCTTTGGCCCATTTTTTGATTGGGTCATTTATTTTTCTGGAATTGAGCTGTAGGAGTTGCTTGTATATTTTTGAGATTAGTTGTTTGTCAGTTGCTTCATTTGCTATTATTTTCTCCCATTCTGAAGTCTCTTTTCACCTTGCTTGTAGTTTCCTTTGTTGTGCAGAAGCTTTTAAGTTTAATTAGGTCCCATTTGTTTATTTTTGCTTTTATTTCCAGTATTCTGGGAGGTGGGTCATAGAGGAGGCTTACTTTTTTATAATTGATCTTTCTGCCAGAGTCCAATGATATTTCTTTTAAAAACAAAAATTATTGGGCAAGCTCATTTAATTTCCATCTATTCTGAAGTTCCTTCTTTTACTTAATATTCATTTTGTTGTGTGTAATAACATAATCACTCAGATTGTTTTAAAAAAACTGGGATGGGGGATAGTCTTATACTCCACGTCCTTAGACATCCTGCTGCATTTTTCTGGTTCCAGTCAGCCACGGGTCTCAGTAGGAAGATCTTGACAGATGACTATTGTCCATCTAAATGAAATTAGTGCCATGTTGTCGCTGAGCAACTTCATTTGTCTCCTTTAAGTCCTGCAGATTGCGGAGACACAGAACAATGCAAAGGATATCAGCTGTCTGTCTCCTGCAAAGAACACAATTGATACAGAGTGAGAAGGAGTCTCTCTGAAGTGCTTTACATCATCTTAGGCACCTGTTTTTTTTTTTTAATTTATTTATTTTAATTGGAGGCTAATTACTTTACAATATTGTAGTGGTTTTGCCTTACATTGAGTTTTTTCTTTCCTTTTTTTTTAAATTGTTTATTTGATTATCAAAGTTTTGATATCCTTTTATGTTTTTTAAATTTAAGTTTATTTTAAAAAGTTTTTGGCTATGCAATATGACTTCTGGGGTCTTGGTTCCTCAACCAGGATTCAGGCCCTAGGCCATGGAATTGCAGAGTCCTAACAACTGGATAGCCAGGGAATTCCCTTGAGTTTTTCATAGGAATATAAAATACAGAAACTAATGATAGTGGTTAGATTTGTTTTATATTCCATTTGTGGCAACTCTGAACTTCTGATAGGTCTGAGACCAACTAAAACTTCCCATGGGAGTACTATCCTTTTTGAATTTTGCTAACTTAAAAGATGATAATTGAATATTATAAGCCAATGGGAAAGCTAAAGATCAGTACATAAACAATATAGGGGAAATCAGTTAAAGTTAGCCTCCTACCCTCCCTCCTGATATATCAAAATAAATCCCATAAAGGTTACAAATTTTTGTGTTAAATATGAACATGCAAAGGTTTCCCAGGTGGCATTAGTGGTAAAGAACCCACAGGCGATGCAAGACAGCCAGGGTCGATCCCTGGATCGGGATGATCCTCTGGAGTAGGAAATGGCAACTTGTTCCAGTGTTCTGCCTGAAAAGTTCCTTGGGCAGAGGAACCTGGCAGGCTACAGCACATGGGTTCGCAAAGAGCTGGATGTGACTGAGTGACTGAGCACACACACACGTGAACATGCAAAGCCCAAGGAAGAAAATGCAGGTCAGTATTCATCTATTCCTTTTGAGATGCTACAAAAAAAATACCACGTACTGGGTGACTTAAACAACAGAACAGCAGACATTTATTTCTCACAGCTCTGGAGGCTGAGAACTCCAAGATCAAGGCATTGGCAGATTTGGTACCTGGTGAGAGCTTGTTTCCTGTTTAATAGATAGCTGCCTTCTCACTGTGTCTTCACAAGGCAGAGAGGAAGGGTGCTGTCTGGAGTGTATTTTATAAGGGCACTAATCCTGTTCATGAGTGCTCCATCATTATAATCTAATCACTTCTTGGAGGCCCCATCTCCTAATACCATAACTTTGGTTAGAATTTCAACATTGAATTTTGAGGGGACATGAACATTCAGTCCATTGCACTATTAAACTAAAGAGATTTCTTAGAATGAAAATCAATAGAACAAATGATGTAAAAATTGCTTTACTTTACATTAATATCTTTCACCTGTGGGAGGATTAATATTTTGGAACTGAGAGGATAGCCTGTAACAAGTATAATTCTACTTGGTTTCAATGGAATAGAGAGCCCAGAAATAAACCTGAGCCCTTATCTATGATAAAGGAGACAAAAATAAACAGTGGAGAAAATACAGTCTCTTCAATAAGTGGTGCTGGGAAAACTGGACAGCTACATGTAAAATAGTGAGATTGGAACATTTTCTCAGACCATATATAAAAATAACTATACTCATTTCACTTGCTAGCAAGGTAATGTTCAAAATCCTTCAAGGCTTCAACAGTATGTGAACTGAGAAATTCCAGATGTACAAGCTGGATTTAGAAAAGGCAGAGGAACCAGAGATCAAATTTCCAACATCCATTGGATTGCAGAAAAAGCAAGAGAATTCCAGTAAAACATCTACTGCTGCTTCATTGACTATGCTAAAGCCTTTGACTGTGTGGATCACAGCCAACTGTGGAAGATGGTAATACCAGACCACCTTACCTGCCTCCTGAGAAACCTGTATGCAGGTTAAGAAGCAACAGTTAGAACTGGACATGGAACAACAGACTGGTTCCAAATTGGGAAAGGAAGACAAAAAGGCTGTATATTGACACCCTGCTTATTTAACATATATTCTGAGTATATCATGTGAAATGTTGGGCTGTATGAAGCACAAGCTGGAATCAAGATTGTGGGGAGAAATAATCAATAACCTCAGATATGCAGATGACACCACCCTTATGGCAGAAACTGAAGAGGAACTAAAGAGCCTCTTGATGAGGGCAAAAGAAGAGAGTGAAAAAGCTGGCTTAAAAGTCAGTATTCAAAAAATTAAGACCATAGCATCCAGTCCCATCACTTCATGGCAAATAGATGGGGAAACAATGGAAATATTGACGGACTTTATTTTCTTGGGCTCCAAAATCACTGTGGATGATGACTTCAGCCACAAAATTAAAAGATGCTTACTTCTTGGAAGGAAAGCTATGAGAAACCCTAGACAGTGTATATAAAAAGGCAGAGACATCACTTTGCTGACAAAGGTCCATCTAATCAAAGCTATGTTTCTTCTAATAGTCATGTACAGTTGTGGGAGATAGGCCATAAAGATTGTTGAGCACTGAAGAACTGATGCTTTCAACTGTGGTGCTGGAGAAGACTCTTGAGTGTTCCTTGAACAGCAAGGAGATCAAACCAGTCAATCTGAAAGAAAATTAACTCTGAATATTCATTGGAAGGATTGATGCTGAAGCTGAAGTTCCAATGCTTTGGCCATCTGATATGAGGAACTGACTCGTTGGAAAAGACCCTGATGCTGGGAGAGATTAAGAACAGGAGGAGAAAGCGGAACAGGATGAGATGGTTGGATGACATTATGGACTCAATGAACATGAGTTTGAGCAAACTCCAGGAGATAGTGAAAGACAGGGAAGCCTGGTGCTGCTGTCCGTAGTGTCTCAAAGTGTCGAACACAATTGAATGACTGGAAAACAACAAATATAAAAATAAACTCAAAATGGATTACAGACTTAAACGTGTAAGACCAGAGATCATAAAACTCCCACAGGAAAACACTGGCAGAATAGTCTTAGACATAAATTATAGCATTATTTTTTAGGATCTGTCTCCTATAGCAGAGGAAACAAAAGCAAAATAAACAAATGGGACTTAATTAAACTTAAAAGCTTTTGCACAGCAAAGGAAATGATTGACAAAATGAAGACCTACTGAATGGGAGGAAATATTTGCAAATGATTTGATAAGGGGTTAATATCCAAAATACATAAACAACTCTTACAGTTCAACAGCAAAGAAAAGCCCATCCCAGACCCAAAAACCAAAAAAAGAAAAAGGAAACCAAACAACCCAATTGAAAAATTGGCAGCAGCCCTGAATAGACATTTTTTTTCAAAGAAGAGATACAGATGAGCAACAGACACATGAAAAGGGAATGCAAATCAAAACCACAATGATATGTCACCTCACACTTGTTAGAATGGCTATCATAAAAAAGAATAGAAATAAAAAGTGTCTGCTAGTGAGGATGTGGAGAAGGAACTGACTGGTGCAGCCACTATGGAAAACAGTATGAAGAATGCTCAAAAAAGCAAAAACAGAGTTAATACATCATCCAGTATTTCTACCCTTGGGTATTTATCCAAAGGAAACAGGACCAATAATTTGAAAAGATACCAAGATATGGAAGCAACCTAAATATCTAAATATCTAAGCAGATAAGTGGATAAATATATGATATGTATAGACACATACATACAGACACACACACACACACACGTACATGTGTGCGCACATAGTGGAAAACTACTCAGCCATAAGAATGAAATTTTGCTATTTACAAAAAAGATGGATGGACATGGAACGTATTATGCTTAGTGACATACATCAGACAGGGAAAGACAAATACCGGATATTGTCACCTATGTGTGCAATCTAAGAAATAAAACAAATGAATATAACAAAACAGAAACAAATTTACAGATAATAATGAACTAGTTATTACAAGCAGGGAGAGGGAAGGAAGAGGGTCAAGACAGGAGTAGGAAATTAAGAGATCCAACCTACTCTGTATAATATAAATAGGCTACAAAGATATATTGTGCAGCACAGGACAATGTTTACTTTAGACTTTGAATGGAGTATAATGTATAAAAATTTTGAATCACTATTTTGTACACCTGAAACTAATGTAATATTATAAATAAACTATGCTGGCATGCTCAGCTGCTCATTTGTGTCTGACTCTTTGTGACCCCGTGGTCTGTAGCCTGCCAAATTCCTCTGTCCATGGAATTTTCTAGGCAAGAATACTGGAGTGGGTTGCCATTTCCTTCTCCAGGGGTTCTTCCTGACCCAGGGATCAAACCTGCATCTCATGCATTTCCTTTATTGGGCAGGCAGATTCTTTATCACTGAGCCACCTGGGAAGCCCATAAATAAGCAATACTTCAATTAAAAAAAAAGAAAATCAATAAAATGAATAATGCATGAAAAATTGCCTTATTTTACATTAATTTTGGAACTGTGGTAGAATGGTCTCTAGTTTCCAAATTGTAGATGTACTGCTGGCTGTTGTAACTTTCAAAGGTGTGATTCTCAGAGCCATTGCTGATGGACTAAATAAAGGTAATGTTCATGTCCTAGAATGTGAGGTGGGGAAAAGTTGTGTAAATACCCTACAAGTGTGTTTCAAGTCTATTAACTTTTTGAAATCACATGGGAGCAGCACAAGTTATACTCACATCAGTACCTTTAATTTGTTACTTTTGGTCTCTCCTGCTATATCTTTTAGAATAATTTGTCACAGTTCAACATTTATGAAATTATAACAGTGAAAACTGAAAGTGGAAGGAGATAGAAGAAAATAGAGGAAGCATAAAATGAGAGGAAAAGAAGGAAAGGAGGAAGAAATGAGAAGTGGAAGAATTGGGAAGCACCCTCTATGCCAAGGTGAGGTTAGAAGAGCAGACTGGAGAATAAACTAACTGAAGAGGAGAGCAATGGAGTAGGTGGTGTGGAAATGGATCCTTCTTTTCAGTCTTTGACATCAAGCTGTGGTCCCATGTACATCATAACTCTGTCTCTAGAACCCCCAAACACTTGGTTCTACCCTCTGTTTCCAGTGAGTGGTGTGCTTGTCCTCTCTTGGCATTCTTGATTGGCACCCTTTTCTTACTATTTCAGGCCTTTAGCTTCTTCTATATCAAGGACTGAACTTTTCTCTGGATACTTGCCTCTCTGGTGAACCTGGCAGTCCTTTCCTCAGTACAGACTCCAGGCACACCCAACTCTGGTATTCAGCTTGTCTTTCCAGAAAAGCTGATTTTCCTGATTTCCCATTTGCCTACATTTCAGTCTTTTGGCTGGCTGTAGCTTGCACTTTATTCTGGTGTTGGCTTTTGGGAAGGATTTCTCTGACACTTTACAGATTTCTTGGAGCAAAGGCTTCTTTGATATCTGGGTTAACAGAGGCTTCTTCTGGCCACAGATCAGGCTTTTGGTTCTTTCTGTCCAGCTTGCTTATAGGATTGTCTTCCCAACTTGTCCTATCCCAGGCCTGCCTACAGTTACAATCAGCCTCATGAAAAGTTGAAAACTACCTGGCTGTATCCCTGAGAGCCTAACTTTCTAATTATGTCATCCACTGGGTGGGTGCCACCCTAAGAGGTAGCAGTAATTGTGGAATGAGCAGACAATAGTCAGGAAATTCCATGCCTTCTAAGGGACTGGTGCCTATCAAGGCAAACTCTGCAAGAGAAAGATGGAGTGGGACATCCCTGGTGATACAGTGGTTAAAACTCTGTGCTCCCAATGCAGGGGGCCTGAGTTTGATTACTGGTCAGAGAACTAGATCCTGCATGCCACAATGAAGATCCTGCGTATTTCAACTAAGACCCAGTACAAGCAAAGAATAAAAGAAAAAGGAATAGGAAGAAAGAGAGAAAGATGGAGCTAGTAAACAGCGAGGTGTATCTGTTGAAACAGCTAATATATATAATTCACTGGTGAGACTTCCCTGGTTAAGAATCTTAATCTTAATCCAGTGGTCAAGAATCTACTTTCCAATGCAGAGAATGCAGGTTCCATCCCCAGTCAGGGAGCGAAGTAGCATACCATGGAGCAACAAAGCCTGCACTCTGCAACTACTGAGCCCCATTCCACAACTAGAGAGCCTGTGTGCTGCAATGAAGATCCTATGGGCTGCAACTAAGACCCAACCCAGCCAAAAATAGAATAATTAAATATTTAAAAATTCACTGGTAATTAGCACTGTTGATTCAATTTGTAAGATTTTTATTATACCACAGATTGTTTTAGTCAAAAATTTTGGACTTTGGCTACAGTATCTCATGTGAACTAACTGTGCGTGAGAAGGTCATGGTCATATAATGCAGTGCACAGAAGTACTTCCTCTTGGGTGGAACTCCTGAGATTATAGGTAGAGCTTCATGGCCCAATTCCAATGCCAGGTGTGAAAAATGCATTTTTTTCATACCTTTGCCAGTTGGACAACCTTGTATGTCAAACTGCTTTGCATCCTGGCAAGTACTTTCCTTTATCTTTATTCTTCAAGACAGAAGCTGCCTGCCTTGTATTTTTGGTCTGCTTGAGAGAAGCTGAGGTGAGGTAAGATCAGGGGCATTTCCTCTGAACAGCATGCTGGATAGTTATCTTTGACATTTCCAGCTGAGTGTGCAAAAATGTAGCCAGGCCAGTGAGGGCAGTTGGTGCTCTTTCTCCAGAATTGCGTAACTGGCTCTTGGTCACCAAGAGATCTTTCTGGCCCTCTTTTTGCATTTTAATTTTACTTCCTCAAGCTGTCTGCCCCCTGACACTTTCTAACATACTGTGTTCTCTCATGAAAACTTCTCTCTCATGGTAGTCTTTTTGATTTCTTAAGTACAACTTGTTGTAAAACTTCAAGACTGAGTCTTTAGTGATGACTTTGCTTTGATCCTGGGCCAACACTTTTCTTTTGAAAGGATCTTCTTGTATAAATGCATTAAAACTACTGAAGAGTCCTTCCCACATTAACACAGTGAGGACAGAGGGCTGCTCCTTCCAGAAACCAAATTTCCAAGGAAACACAATTGGCTTCCTGCCCAAAAGACTGCTGCAGATGTTGAACCACAATGACAAAGAATGGGTATGTCAGATGGAAAGATTGTGTTGGGTACATCTCATAAAAGGCAAAAAGCTACAGACAAGGATGGAATCAAGGAACAGAAATTCGGCATATAATTTATAGTTTTTGCTTTTTTGTGAATATGTTAGGTGAAAAATTTAAAGCTCTTCTCCTTGGAAGAGTTATCCAAACTGGCAACTAATAAAAATATACCCAATATTATACTTTCTTGAAAATGAAATTTGAATTATAATTATCCTCATAGTTTGGGGTTTCTGAAAATACTTATATTTGGCAAAACTAATACAATATTGTAAAGTTTAAAAATAAAATAAAATTTAAAAAAATAAATAAAATAAAAATAAATAAATAAATAAATAAAAATAAAAAGCAACCACAGCACCAAGACTGATTAACAAAGCACAGTGAGGACGTATCACTAGATGCCTGAAATTCAGCAGGGAGACACATGCTTAGATTCCTTACTTGTGAAATGGAGGAGACACTTCTTAATGGGATTGTTGTGAGACTCAAACAAATGAATAAATGTGAACATTCATCATAAA
>NW_011494810.1:6419390-6429368 GCF_000754665.1 Bison bison bison | reverse complement strand
TCATAAAAAAATAAAAAAAAAAAAAGAAAATGTACTAGTTGATATGTTCCTTCCTCTAGTCTCTTTCAAAATTTTGGTTTGCAAATATCTGCTTTCTAAGTCATCAGCTAGCATACATGTGAAAATATACAATTTTAAATAATGAGCTTATATTCAATGAATGACCAAAGCTACTAATACAGGTACTAAGTGTCATCATGATATTAGCTGGTATTATTGTTGTGACACATTTAAGCTAAATTTTAAAAAGGGTATTTAAAATAAGTTTAAAAATTGGAGAATTTTATCTGATGTTTGCTTTGTATGAGTAGATTATAAACCCATATTGGAAAACAGCAATACCGAGGTGTCAAAATGTTTGAAATGTGAAGTTTGAACTACAAATTATACTAAGTTTGAAGTCCAGGCTACTTGGATGGTAGAAAGGACAAAGGAGACATACAGGAACCCAGACAGGGGCATGAATGACTGATTGTCATGTTGCTTCTTGAAATACATGTGAGCCAATGGTAAAAATCTCACTGTTTTTCCCTCGTGTCAGTAGTTTGCCATTATACTTTAAAGTATAGAAAGAGTATTGGCTCCAAAAATACATTTTATTAAGGCAAGTTGCAGCTCTTGTGTGTGCTTACATGTTTTTGTCACATTAAATTCATATTTATATTGTTGCTGCATCTCAGGAATGTATTTCAGTCATCTGTCACACCTCTTATTTACTTGTGTTGCCCTAACGTCAAATACGACCACAACTGTAAATTTCTGTGTAATAATTTATTAACAAATATAGGCATCCCTTGACAGATTCTCCAGTAATAAAAACTACAGTCACATATGCACAGTCAACGCATACAATCCCAATTGGACAACTGTGTTTTTATGACGTAGTCAATTTCAAATATGTTTGAAATTGTGAAAAGCATGTGAATCATGGAATAAAAGTCAGTACAAGAATTCTTTTTTCATCACGCACAGCCCTCTCTCATCCCTTACCTCAACTGGGCCGACTAATAGAGTAAAACAATGCAACATACGTAAAGTACCTTGGATATGTATAGTATTATTAAAACTCATTAATACACTTTGTAGAAAGAAACCAACTTTGATGTCAATTTCATTGCCCAGCTCCCAGGCTAAATTCCTTACTAGCAATCTTTTTTTTTCCTCTCACTTCAGAGGAATAAATTCTAATTCAAAGAAGCTGAAGAGTGACTTGATATGTCTATCTCAGCCTGTTGATAGTAATGCTATCTGCTACAAATGGCTGAGGGACCTGCCTGGGGCCTTATTACTTGTGGTGAGCCCTACCAACATTTCCCGGAGCAGAGTCGATGCCGTGGCTAGACTGGCCCTTGTTGTTCGTGTTTTGACTGCAGGACACCTCAGCAACAACCATTAGGGAACTTGGAAAAAAAAAGGGGGGATTCTTACTTTCAGGTCCCAAGAGCCACACAGTGTGGTGGGGGTGGAGAGAGATGGCGGGGCTGTGCATCTGGGCACCATATTCATTATAGTTGAGAGTGGGATGCCTAGGGTTTTGAGGGTTCACTCTTTATTGGTGGATTTAAGACATAAGAGTGAGAATTAGGGGACAAGAAGGGAGAAGGGGGGCCACTGTAATGATCAGTTACCTAAGTTCCCCAGCGTTCTCTAAAAGGGGCTCTTCATGGGTAGGGACGTCCTGTGTTCTTTATGTAGTCAGTTTCCTAGTAGCTGTGTCATACAGCTGGCAGTGTGCTTATCTGAGATGGGTGTCTTTGAAATGATGCCTTGGGAATCAAAAACTTAATGTCAGGCACTTAGAGTACGTTTGAAGACCAAGAAAGAAGCTGAAGCAGGAAAATAACCTATCTCCTATCCCCAAGCCTCTTGAATGGCTACTAAAATCCTCTGACCTCTCCCCAACATTCACATTTTTAATTTTTTTGGTTTTACTAGGGTATATTCTACTTGAAATTTCTAAAAAGTTCAAATTAGAAGTCATTTTTGAAGTTAGAAGATGCTTATTTGCAAGTTATTTCATATTAAATAGACCCTTTAATATGAGGTTGAATTTTGGTTATAAACTTGACATGAGTAAAGTATGGCTCAGGTAGGTGATCAGTGTGAATAATCATATATGTTACTTTCTGGCATGACCTTTAGTAGGAGAGACAAGGAATTTATCAAATATCTCAAGAATGGAAAATTCAATTTAAAAACTAATTCTTAGGAGGTCAGCATTTTCCATAAAATCCCCTGTACCTTTGCCTTTATGAATCTGACTAAGAAGATGTTCTAAATTCATCTGTTTTGTGAGGAAAGACTCATCTGTTAGGGTGAAGAATGATTTTTCCATGTACTTCTTTGCCAGTTTTCAAAATAGCTGTGGCAAAGAGCCTACTGGCAGGCAACCCCCAGTTCCATGAAAGTACTTTATTTTTTAATTTGGAGAACTTGTGATCCTTGACAGGTGGGGCTAGCTGCTTAGTGTTTGATGCATATACTTGAACTAAGGAATCCTGAATTCTACCCACTGAAGGGAAAGAAATCTTCTCATTAAGGTCCCACTGGAGGCTGATATTCAGAAAGCTTCTGTGGCAACACCAAACCAGAAGTGTTTGGGAGGGGAAAGACTTAATGTAGAGAAAGTGGGAAGCAAAGAAAGGAAATTATTTGGTTAGCTGGAGTTCAAAGCCTACTGAGGCTTCCCTGGTGGCTCATTGGTAAAGAATTTGCCTGCAATACAGGAGCCGGAGAAGGCACAGGTTTGATCCCTGGGTCAGGAAGATCCTCTGGAGGATGGCATGGCAACCCACTCCAGTATTTTTGCCTAAAGAGTCCCATGGACAGAGGACCCTGGCAGGTTATAGTCCAGTAGGGTCACAAAGAGTCAGACATGACTGGAGCAACTTAGGAAGCATGCACAAAGCCTACTTGGCTATTTGTGGTTGGTTGTCCTTTTTGTTTTGATTTCATAACATTGAGTTATTTATAGGTCAAGACTTAGTTTGCTTATATGGGCCACCAAGACATTAAAGCCTCAGCACTCTAATGAACCCTTCTGTCCCCCTGTTCCTTTCCTTCTTCCCTCCTTTCTTTTTTTGTAGGATCCAAGTGTCTTGAAAAAAATTAATCATTAATAAAATTATTCTGGGTTTCTTATCACTTCAAATAAAGCTCACTACTTGAGCTACAATTTAAAAAGTTATACAAGCATACCAAAAAAAAAAAAAGAAAAACAGCTGAGCACTATCACCATAAAACCTACTTTTAACCATTATTAGCAAAGCCTAAGGATTCCTTGTGGTTACATTTCTGGATTCCAACTTAAACTTACCTTGAGCCTGGAGAAACCAAATGCTTTTATTCTGGGACATGTAACACCGTAGTTCAGAAATCCCTTTAACAGAGGCTTAGTGGTTTATATTTCTAGCTTTGCAGGAGCATCTCTGTATCCTAGGTGAAATAAATTGCATTCATTTGCATTCCCACTACAGTGAATGGGATCTTCTTGTACATTTCCAAAAGAATTGAAATCAGGACAAAGGCCAGGTAGCAAATAATTGTTGTTTTCTGATTTGGTCTACTAAAATGACAGCTGCATGTTTAAAATTCAAATTTAAAATGTAAACAATTCGTTCAGGAGATTATGACATATTGTAATGCAAATATCCAAAACTTCATTTAGTCAGAACTCAAAGCTGTTTTATTTAATCTGTCAACAAATATTCATTGCAAATTTGCTGGGTATTGGGAAACAAGCAAAGTGTCACAGAGCTGAGTTCATTTTGATTTCCTGCCTTCTTCTCATTTCCCTATTTCTCTTGCCCTTTTTCTACTCTTGGAGACTCTAATTGGTGGAGCTATATCCAGTCAGATCAATTAATTTAAAAATTTTAGTCTTTTTCTACATATGTGCATTTCATCACTCTTGTCCTTTTCATATAGATCAGACAGTTTCTCCCTCACATATAGACCATTGTGTTTGTTTCCCTACTGGTTTCTGTACCGTTGGATTAAAGATAGTTTTCTTTCTGGAATTCACTATCCAAACAACCAATGGAATGAGCTTGGCTGCTGGTAGGACTGCTCCAAGGGCTGGGATTAGAGCATGGGAGAACGCGAAAACAGAGTGAGTAATCTGGAAAGACCCTGGAAGCAGGCAAGAAGAGGAAGTCAGGACACATAAGCTGAATAGCAGGCATGGTATCATGGTCACAGGCAACAGGCTAGGGGTAGAGAGGCAGGGTGGTATCATGGGGTCCTTCCAGCAGGTATTAGGTTCTTCCTGATGTGGACTCCAGATTGTATGAGGGCCGATAACAGCAAACTCTGGCATTGCATATCCTTCCCAAATGCGGCTCAGCTCCAACTCTATGCCTCAGCCAGTCTGATGTACTTACCTCTATCAGTATTTACTTTGTTCTTCTTCTTCATGTATTTGTTTATAATTTCTTTTTGAAAGTCTATCCAGCAATCTAAATGCAATTTAATGTTAGCTCTTTAAGCTTTTCCTGATTCGTTTAGTTAGAAATATTTTTCTCTTTCAAATTCCCATTTTGAATAGGCAATGATGACTATTTATTGAGCACCTATATACAATTTTAATTTGACGTGTTTTTTTTTAATACTTATTTGAACCTTGTATAAAGGGTATCCTGATTTAAAGATGTGAATACTGATTCTAGAGAGTGTTAGTACTGTGCCTTTTTAAGTTGTCATGACCAATCTATTAGGATTCTGAAATAACATAAAAGTATAGAAAAGATTAAAGATGTCTTGGCTGAATGACTGTTTGGAGATTTTGTTGGCCACATGATGCTCAGTCTATCATAGAACTCAAATAATATCCTGGTGTAAAATTGACTGAAGAGGAGACATTCATAATAAGTTTATAGGTGAATACATTATGGTATTCTCTAGTGTCCTTCCAAGTCCTGATTCATTGCATCTGTATGTACAACCAAAGGATGCAGCAGGAGACATCCTGAGATAGTATCACCTAGGGAGAGAATGGACAGAGAAGAGTGGAGGGCCCATGACTAAATACTGCAGTGTCCTCTCTTCTAGGGAGCATTCAGTTGCAGCAGAAACTTCCCATAGATTGACCAAAATGAAGGCAGAACTTAGAGGTTCATGGTGATTTTGATAGATGCCCTTTCTATGAAGTGGTGGGCTAAATCTGATGATAGTTGATAGATGGGAGATCTAGAAGGTTTTTTGTAAAGGGAGGAGAGAAATGGGCAGAACCTGGAGGGAGATGTGGGTTAAGGGATTGTTTTTTTGAGCTGGGAAATAATGTAGCAAATTTGTCTGATGATGGAAATAATGCAGGAAAGAGTAATAAAATACTTTCATTTTTTTTTTTAGGCAAGAGAGGGATTAAAATCAATGAGTAGGAGGAGGGAATGGAATCCATACACACATGGAGGATTAACTTTAGAAAGGATGGGGACAATCTTAGGGTCAAGGCCACTGTGCTCATTTTAATAGGAGGAAAACTAGGTGAATACAGGTGCAAACCTACTAATGGGTTTGGTTGGGGAAGATAGATTGCTCTACCTGATTGCGTTTATTTGGTGTCTCTGGAGAATAAGTCTGTTGGAGAAGAGAGGAGAAATTGTGAAATGGTTAACTCAGATAGTATAAAGGCAAACTTACTTGGTAAGTGTGACAAGGTTGCTGGTTAATACTGAGGGTCCATTTGAACATTGTAGACATAACATTTAAAGGGGAATATGTTATGGGTCATTTTCTCTTAAAATATTTAGCTATGGACATTGTCATATTGTATGGGAGAGTTTGGATTTTCTAAGGTTAGTATCGCCAGGTACAAATGATGCCAGGAAGGGAGGCAAAGGAGCTAAGAGTATTTTCAAGAAAGTTGCTAGAGTTTCTAGATCATGCAGGGAAGGCTGATGAACACTGAGAGAACTCAGTGGACTGCTGGCCCCTTCAGGGAGGAAGAATTATTGAAAATGGGCACATAAATATGTCATCTGGAAGGATAAAAGGTAATAGAGAAAGTTAGCACTCAAATTTTGGATGTGGTGTGACAGCAAAAGTCTGGAGTGAGTGGATAAGACCTGCAAGAGAATTTTGGAGGAAAGGAAGTTTAGAAATTGAGAGGCTAGGATATAGGAAACCATGCATATGTGGATACTGAGATGGCCAAGAATGTAGAAAGAGTATGTTAGAGAGAAATGCATCTATCCTGATGTCCTAAGCTTTCCCAAACAAAGGGAAATGACTTCATGGTCAATAGATGACATTATCAAGTGGCTGGTGATACAGCTGTGTGCTGTGGTCTTCAGAGGAGCAGAGGGGTGGAGGAAGATTGGCAGTCTTGTCAGTGGTAATAGGTTAGGTCCAAAATCTTCAACTCAGGGATTCATAGGCTGTGGGAGAAAAAACAGCCACCATTTGAGAAAGCCTCAGGGGGAGCAATGTCTTTGAGTATAAAGAGAATTTGTGCATAAGTGACCATGAATGTCATAGGATACAGCCGAGGATTTATGTACTTGGGAAAAGAGAGAAAATGAGGATATATTAAACAACAAATGCATATAGTACAAGGATTAGAAGTGGGGTGAGGATGGTTGACCTAGAAGGTGATTTGAGTTCAGGGGACTCTGGAGAGTGGTCATTCTGTAGGGCAGGTGGTGTGGTGGCTTAGGAGAGGGTGAGAGCCGCACCACAGGAATAGTTTCCTAGGCAGATTCGATGGCTGTGGTGGCCTTGAGGAGGCTGTAATAAGAGACGTGAGGACACCTATGTGATCTGTTCTATGCCTTTCCAAGTCATTCTGACTAGGGATGGTAATTTAGGTCTTTGTCAGAGAGTAGTGGAAGGGAAACACGGAATTTTTTTCTGCTCCTGTGTATACTATGTACTGCTGGCAGAAGAATGCCACCTTATGTGCAGCAAAATGGTAGAGACCCATGTGGTTAGCTCCTCATAACTTGGTTAACAAGGTCTGTCTTTTTTTGCACCCTTCTCCCAAGATTCTCTTTTTATAGGTGCTTGGGAAATAGTAATTCTCACACTTAAGAATATTTCTGTTCTGTGGTCTGCTGTCAAGTCACTTTGTGGCTAACCTCGCTGCTACCCCTGCCACTGCAGACCTTCTCCAGGTCCACTGACCTCTGGTGTTCTCTGTCTGACCAACCAATTAGCTCCCTCTGTTTTTGTCCACATGGAACTATAGGGTCCAAGATGAAGAGGTATGGTTGATGTCCTTGCCTATACGGAAATGTGGCTGAATATAGCTATACCCAGGCAGAATAGCTATATCCAACCAGAAGTTCAGATTGTGAATGGCTTCAGAGCCCAAAAGTTGTTGGAGGGCCAATCTATCTTAAAGGGAGCTAACATTCATCTAAATATTAGTCAATCCCTTCCCATCCCTATAGTCAATACATATAGGGTGTATTGATCAATCCTATATCTTTCCTTTACATGGATAATGAGCTCAGTTAGTTTGAAAGGAGGGTTTTGCCCACTGGATAGTTTGAATGAGAACAATAAAAGCACTTATTACTCCACTGCTACTGCTGCTGCTGCTAAGTCGCTTCAGTCGTGTCCGACTCTGTGCAACTCCATAGACGGCAGCCCCCAGGCTCCCCCGTCCCTGGGATTCTCCAGGCAAGAACACTGGAGTGGGTTGCTATTTTCTTCTCCAATGCATGAAGTGAAAAGTGAAAGTGAAGTCTCTCAGTCGTGTCTAACTCTTAGCGACCCCATGGACTGCAGCCTACCAGGCTCTTCCATCCATGGGATTTTCCAGGCAAGAGTACTGGAGTGGGGTGCCATTGCCTTCTCCATATTACTCCACTAGACTGAAGCAAAACCCCCTTTTTGTTCTTCTCTCCCTCTTTCTTCCCCTTTCCCTCTGCCTCTCTCTCAACAAAAGATGGCCATTCTGCAAGGGAGGAGAGAGATAAGAAAATAGCTCATCTGAAATCAGAGCCCATAATCAGAGCCCAGAGAGACAGGAGTCTTGCTGTTGGAGGAGTAATCAGGTAGGAGTCCTAGCTCTTCTCACCTGGAGAAAAGGAACAATCATCATATTACTCTCATTATTCTTAGGCTTCTCATACCTTAAAGATTTCATTATTTGTAATTTAAGTGGCTAGTTTTAGAGTCAAGTTCATCTCTATATAACAGGTTCTGTTATTTACAATATGTACTCCATCTTGGACTCCTTTGCTTATCACTGACCATCAGTCTAGTAGCGATTAAGTCCTATAAAACTAAGTAAAAACTTTGCAGTTACTGTCATTATGTTAGGATTGATACATTGTTCAGTAATAAAGGGGTGAAGTGGAGCAGGAAGAATAGGACTCTGAAGTGAGCTGTAGACTCATGAGGATGCTCAAGAACTAGGGGAAGTAAGAGAGGAAGGATAAATGAAGGAAGAGAGATGTGTGGATAGGGAAAGTCCAGGACTTTGAAATATAAGACTTTGAACTTGAATCTAGTAAATTCTATAATACTCTATTTTTCCATTGTATAAGTGAAAACCAATGACTTATGTTGGGAAGAATGAATAGCAACATAGAACTGGACAGTGAGTCACTGACTCGTAGGGGAGAGTTCAAACCTTGGTGGAATCTGTATTTGCAACACTTTGTTCTGTCATGGGCTTCCCTGGTGGCTCAGATGGTGAAGTATCTGCCTGCAATGTGAGAGACCCTGGTTTGAAGCCTGGGTCAGGAAGATTCCTTGGAGAAGCGAATGGCAAGCCACTCCAGTATTCTTGCCTGGAGAATTCCATGGACAGAGGAGCCTGATGGGCTACAGTCCATGGGGTCACAAAGAGTCAGACATGACTGAACGACTTCCCCCTCCACCACCACCAACTCTGTCATGAGAAGTAAATGAGGGGTTGCGTTCTCCTTTCCACTCCAATATCATCATCTCTAGCACAAAGGCAGAATGCAGCCTATTGATTTCAGTGGATATTCTCTTTCCTTTTAGGACAGTATACTCTCCATTTCATATTTCCAAGGGCACTTGGATTGTGGTTTTGAGTTTCTATTATCAAAACCTTAAGTTCAAAGGGCAGAATCAATGTCATCACATAATACTCACCAACATAATATATTTATTTGCAATATTTAAGAAAGTTCCCCTGAGAACTTAGCATAGTTCGAGTTTCTATAAGTGATTGCTTGGTATATCTGATACCCTGACAGAGCTTTTCATCTTAGCTATTATCTTCCAGAGATTACTTTACAGTCCATTTACTTGGGTAAGGGCTAAAATGTCCTGGGTCTCTATGTGTTGAGGGTAAATGTGAATATTGAAGTAGAGGGCTACAAATGTGAGCTTATTATTCTTGATGATGTTGTCCTCTATCATAATTCCTTAGGCTATATACTTAGGAATAAAAAGCAAAGTGTTTTAGATGGTCTCATGGTTATATCCACCCCTCAGCAATCTTGGAAGGCATAGACAGTAATTCTACAATGGCATTTGTGTTACAAATTTTCTTTTATCCCCCACACTTTTAAGTGGCTACTGCTGGGGGGTTCACTTAGAAATCTGTGAACAACTGTTTTAGCCAAGCGAAGGAAGGGATGTTTTCATCCAAGGTATGCTATTCATAAGAGAGCTAATCACTCTTTATCAAACTTTATGCAAATAAAGCCAAATTAGATTTATTAAGGTGATGAAAGAGAATAGGGACTTTTTAATGGGTAGCAATGCTGTGCATTATCTAAATGCAAGGCAGATGTAATGATGCATTAGAAATGCCGAGAAAATTTAATCAGTGTAGAAAAAATATAATGAAATGGTTGTTTAAACACTGTAAAGCTAATGTTAGAGTAATTACTTCCCATTGAGCAAGGCATGGAGCACATTACCCAGGCTCTGTTTGATTAGTCATCCTGCCCGCAACATCTGGCCCTTTGATCCATTTTGATTTTTATATAATTACTAAACTTCTGAATTTAAGTTTTGGAATCAATGAATAAATAAAATAACTTCCTTTGG
>NW_011494810.1:6366632-6419290 GCF_000754665.1 Bison bison bison | reverse complement strand
CTTTTGTGACAGATCAAAACTGTGTCCTCCTACTCACTTCTGCCCACCCAATGTTCACCCACCCCTTTCCATCATGAAAGAGAACCCTGAAATCCAAATGGTGGACTTCCTTGCTTTTAAGATTAGGTAGCAAATACTTAAAAAAAATTGGTTCTTGGGGTGATCTTTCTCTTGATATACAGGTAGAAATAGGAGTGATGTTTTTAACAACTATCTTTTTACCTACTGATAGGGAACGAGCACGGAGAAGGCAATGGCACCCCACTCCAGTACTTTTGCCTAGAAAATCCCATGGATGGAGGAGCCTGGTAGGCTGCAGTCCATGGGGTCACTGGAGTCGGACAGGACTGAGCGACTTCATTTTCACTTTTCACTTTCATGCATTGGAGAAGGAAATGGCAACCCACTCCAGTGTTCTTGCCTGGAGAATCCCAGGGACGGGGAAGCCTGGTGGGCTGTCGTCTATGGGGTTGCACAGAGTCGGACACGACTGAAGTGACTTAGCAGCAGGGAACGAGCAGAAAGGTTATAAGAACTAATATTTCTGTTTTCCTTTGTGAAAGTTTACATTTCTTATTGAAAATTTAGAAAATACAGCTAATAAAGATAAGAAAATAAATGTCACCCATAATCCTATTTCCTAGATATAAATGTTATTAATATTTTGGGAGAATTTCTTACTAAAGCATGACAGTTAATCTAGTCTCTTCTTCTAATCTAATAATCATATAACTCAGAAATTAGCATTGCAGTTAAGACTGCAGGAGCTGGAACATGTTTGCCTGGGTCCAAATCCTGGTTTCACTTTGAGCAAGTTATTTGATTTGTTGGTGCCTCATATCCCCCACTAAAAATTGAAGGTAGTAATAGCAACTGCTTCACAGGAGAGATAACACATGCAATGGGCTTATAACAATGCCAAACACATGACGAATATTTGTGGCAGCTATTAACTACTACCATTACCATGTTGCTATTGTTGTTCATTTGCCCAGCCATGTCCGACTTTTTGTGACTCCATGGATTGCAGCATGCCAGGCCTCCCTGTCCCTCACCATCCCCCAGCGTTTGTCCAAGTTCATGTTCATTGCATCAGTGATACCATCCAGCCATCTCATCCTCTGATGCCCTCTTCTCCTCTGCCCTCAATCTTTCCCAGCATCAGGGACTTTTTTAATGAGTTGTCTGTTCACATCAGATGAACAAAATACTGGAGCTTCAGCTTCAGCATTGGTCCTTCTAGTGAATATTCAGGGTTGAGCTCCCTTAAGATTTACTGGTTTGATCTCCTTCCTGGCCAAGGGACTTTCAAGAGTCTTCTTCAACACCACAATTTGAAGGCATCAATTCTTTGGTGTTCTGCCTGCTTTATGGTCCAGCTCTCACAACTGTACATGACCACTGGGAAGACCATAGCCTTGACTATATGGACCTTTGTTGGTAGAGTAATGTCTCTGCTTTTCAACACACTGTCCAGGTTTGTCATTGTTTTCCTGCCAAGAAGCAATCATCTTCTGATTTCCTGGCTGTAGTCACTGTCTGTAGTGATTTTGGAGCCCAAGAAGAGGAAATCTGTCACTATTTCCTTTTCTGGTTGTTCTCTAATGGAAAGAATTTTATTCTGCATTCATTTTTATAATATGCTTTTTTTTTGACTTAGTAGCATGTGTCTACCCACTATGATGTAAATATTCTTTTATAATATTTTTTCCTAATGGAAGCAATCTATTCCATTATAAGGACCATAGTTTATTTAACTACATAGCTTGTTTATTTAACTAATTGCTGACTGATGGATTTTCAGGCTGTCTGAAATGTCTTAGAAATGAAATTTCTGGGTAAAAATGCATGAACATTTAAAAACTTTTGACATGTATAGTGATACATGTCAAAGTGGTATTTGATACCTCTATCAAAGTGGTATGTGTCTCTCTCCTCCTTACCCAAAACTGAGTCCTATTAGCATGCAGGGAGAAAAAAATTTTTAACAGTTTAGTGGGCAAACAATAGTATGTCATGGTTTCTTTAATTTGAATTAAAACTTTTCCTATATCCTGGAATTTTTTATTCTGTCAATTTTCTATTCATATCCTCTATTCATATATTTTTGAGGTGTTAGCCTTTTACTTTATAAGTCTTGGTAATTTTTAAAGTTTAAGAGATTAACTTTTTGCTATGTATAAATATATTGCAAATATTTCCCCATGTTTATAGTTTGCTTTTAATATGTTATATGGTTTTTATTTTGGTTATGTAGAATTTTTAGAAGTTTTATATAGCTAAACTATAGATTGTTTTGTTTATGATTTCTAGTTTTGAAGTGAAATTCAGAGCATTTAAATGTGTGTTTTTAGGTAACCTTTCTAAGGTTTTGTTTTGACATTGTTTTCTTTTAAGTCAGTTTGAACATTTTTTGTATATAGAGTGAGGTAGGGATCCAAATCCATCAATCGATCTCAATCTTTTTACTGTATTTTCTTATTTTTATTCTATATTTGACAAATTCATTAAATCCTTTTATGCATCTGAATAATTTTTTCAGGAGATACTATCAGGATTTCAGATTGAAATTTTGAGAATAGTTTTATGTATGTTATTCAGACACATGATTGATTATATCACAAATGTATTTAGCATCTGCTGTCCAACTGTGAGAGTTATGTTCTTGAAAATTATGCAGCAGAAGAATCTGTGGTTGAGGAAAAGATGTTATGAAAAAATAGAAATAGAGGGGCCAGATTCCAAGTAAATCTGTGAAGGCTTTTTGGAATGGTTTTTCCATTCACCAAATTAAGACAAGTAAATTCCTACTCAAAATATTATGGGCACAGTGCAAATCATTGCCATTCACAACTCTTCAAGCTTGGTAGCTTCAGCCTTTTCACTGAGATTCTTGTGTGTTTGTTTTTCTCTGTTTACACAAGATGGATTGAAAGAGGATAAGAATATTTTTCCCTCCAGGGATAGATTCAGGTTCTGTGGAGCCCAAAGATTATACAATTTGGAGGACCTTCTTTAAGTAAAAGAATACAAGCTTAAAAATGCACTGTTAGTACTGGTTAGATGTGAACGCTGATTTAGGAGACAAATCAAAACAAATAACACATTTAAGGAAAGCTAGCCAGCAGAAAGTGAAGAGGAACTAAAAAGCCTCTTGATGAAAGTGAAAGAGGAGAGTGAAAAAGTTGGCTTAACGCTCAACATTCAGAAAATGAAAATTATGGCATCGGGTCCCATCACTTCATGGGAAATAGATGGGGAAACAGTGGAAACAGTGTCAGACTTTATTTTTTTGGGCTCCAAAATCACTGCAGATGGTGACTGCAGCCATGATATTAAAAGATGCTTACTCCTTGGAAGGAAAGTTATGACCAACCTAGATAGCATATTCAAAAGCAGAGACATTACTTTGCCAACAAAGATCCGTCTAGTCAAGGCTATGGTTATTCCTGTGGTCATGTATGGATGTGAGAGTTGGACTGTGAAGAAGGCTGAGTGCTGAAGAATTGATGCTTTTGAACTGTGGTGCAAGGAGATCCAACCAGTCCATTCTGAAGGAGATCAGCCCTAGGATTTCTTTGGAGGGAACGATGCTAAAGCTGAAACTCCAGTACTTTGGCCACCTCATGCGAAGAGTTGACTCATTGGAAAAGACTCTGATGTTGGGAGGGATTGGGGGCAGGAGGAGAAGAGGACGACAGAGTATGAGATGGCTGGATGGCATTGCTGACTCGAGGGATGTGAGTCTGAATGAACTCCGGGAGTTGGTAATGGACAGGGAGGCCTGGAGTGCTGCGATTCATGGGGTCGCAAAGAGTCGGACACGACTGAGCGACTGAACTGAACTGAGCCAGTTCTACAAGCTTCCTAAAATTTAGAAAATAGCAGTACTTTTTATTAATAAACTGTTCATGCATTTAGGCTGCATACTTTTCCTTACATTTTATATAAAAAATTTATAGTCTAGCTTTCTTCCCTGATGGCTCAGATGGTAAGGAATCTGCTTGCAATGTGAGAGACCCAGGTTTGATCCCCTGAGTTGGGAAGATCCCCTGGAAAAGGGAACAGATACCACTCCAGTATTCTTCCCAGGAGAATTCCATGGACAGAGGAGCCTGGTGGGGTCGCATGGGGTCTCAAAGAGCTGGACACAGCTGAGCGACTAACACTTTCACTTTTCTTTAGAGAGAATAAGATACATCAATCCTTTCTCTAGCATGCTTTGTTTAAGGAGAGGTTTGAGGGGGAACGGGACATGCAATTGGGAGGGCTGAAGGTGATGTGACTGGATGTGGCCTCCAGCACCTAGCACTGGAAGCATGTATATGGTAGAAAAGAAATACATGAATTTGATTATGAACTATGTAAATATATCCTGTTGATCCCAAACATATCTCCTAAACATGTCTCTCCTCAACTCCCCCATATCCAGATCCCCAAAATGTCTGCAGCAACCCCAATACTAAATAAGAAGGGTAATGGAGCGGAAGTCTAAATGGAAAGAATACCAGTCTTGATCAAGTTTTAAAAGTATCTTACTTTTGCAAATTTTACAAAAATATATAATTCATTGCCAAGGCTCTTCCCAGGGCCTTTGAAGGGTGCCATGCAAATGAGGAGCAATGAAGTTTAAGCTTATTATTAGTTTTCATAGTAAATTTGCCTTCATATATCAGATATTCCATTCACATGTTTAACGTCTTCATCATTTAATAACTAAGTCTTGCTATGATTGCTGTCATTGTTTTTGAGATGCAAAAGTACTTAGATAATTGATATAGAATATACTTCATCACCCCAAATGGGTCAGTATTACCTAGTATGCAGTATTACTGAGTTTTAACTCTTCCTGGAAATCTTTCTATAAGGATGTTAGGAGAATTTGTCAGAACACTATGAATTATCTCCATTACCCTCCTCCACCTAAGTCAGAGGCACCTTCTCTGCCTTAAAGTTTTCCTCCCTTACAAATGACCTGAATTCATTTTTTATTTTTAATAGTCCTCATTTTGCCTTGCATCTTTTAAACGACTTTATTGAGATGTAATTTACTTACCATATGATTTTCCTATATAGAGTGTAGAATTCAGTGACTCTAGAATACTCAATACAATAGTGTATATTCAGTATTTAGGATATATTTACTTGTATATCCATCACCACAATTTTAGAACATTTTTATTACTCCCAAAAGAAATTTTACACCCTTGTCCATTATTCCTTGAGTCCCTCTGTCTCCATCCCTAGGCAACCACTTAATCTACTTTCTGTGTCAATAAATTTGCCAACTATCAACATTTCATATAAATTGAATCTCACAATATGTGATCCTTATGATTACCTTCTTTCACTTTGCATAATATTTTCAAGTTCATCCATTTTGTAGCATGTATGAGTGCTTCATTTATTTTACTTCTGAAAAATATTCCATTGTATAGATATACCACATTTTATTTACCCAGTTATCACTTAATGCCTACCTGTATTATTTCCACCTCCTGTCTAGTCAAGGCTATGGTTTTTCCTGTGGTCATGTATGGATGTGAGAGTTGGACTGTGAAGAAGGCTGAGCGCCGAAGAATTGATGCTTTTGAACTGTGGTGTTAGAGAAGACTCTTGAGAGTCCCTTGGACTGCAAGGAGATCCAACCAGTCCATTCTGAAGGAGATCAGCCCTGGGATTTCTTTGGAAGGAATGATGCTAAAGCTGAAACTCCAGTACTTTGGCCACCTCATGTGAAGAGTTGATTCATTGGAAAAGACTCTGATGCTGGGAGGGATTGGGGGCAGGAGGAGAAGGGGACGCCAGAGGATGAGACGGCTGGATGGCATCACTGACTCAATGGACGTGAGTCTGAGTGAACTCTGGGAGTTGGTGATGGACAGCGAGGCCTGGCGTGCTGCAATTCATGGGGTCACAAAGAGTCAGACACGACTGAGTGACTGAACTGAGCTGAACTATTATTAATAACATTTGAATATTTGTATACACATTTTGGTATAGGTGTATGTTTTAAGTTCTGAGTATTCATTTGTGAGTAGAATTGCTAGATCACAAAATAAATCTATATTTAACGTGTTCAGGGACTGCCAAACCATTTTCCAAAGTGGCTGCACCATTTTCCATTCCCACCTGCAGTGTATGAGTTTTGATTTCTGCACAGCCTTAACAATGATTTTAATCTAATATTTTATTCCAGTCATCCTAGAAAGTGTGAAGTGGTATCTTATCATGGTTTTGATTTCCATTTTCCTGATAAGTGATGCCAACTTTGTCACAATTTTCTATGTCTCAAAGGTGCCAGAAGAATCCCAGAAGAATCTCTACTCTTTTTTCCCTGCCTTTTGCTGTATCTTCTTTCTTTATACCCCCTAGTATCTGTCAGTTCAGGGCAGAACTTGGAAATCACTCCAGATGTTTCCAGGAAGGATTTAATATAGGGATTTAGAAATTTGGAAGGACCAGGGAAGCAGAAGCAAGGGGGCCGCAGCTTATCTATTGATTTCAAGAGTTTAGATGGTAGCTTGGAGAAGGAAATAGCAACCCACTCCAGTGTTCTTGCCTGGAGAATCCCAGGGACGGGAAGCCTGGTGGGCTGCCATCAATGGGGTCGCACAGAGTTGGACACGACTAAAGCGATGCAGCAGCAGCAGCATTCAAAGATCAGGAAACTGTTCTACTGTGGCTTCTGCTGCTGTTGTCATTGTCTGTCTCCATCTGGAATCCCAAGGCTGACTATGGAAACTCATGTCCCTTTAAACCTTGCAATTAGTAGCAATAAGCAGCAGGAAGATGGCCTCTTCCTTATTCCCTGAATTCCTGCAAATGTATTTCATTGGAATAACTTAATATTCATCTAGAACTTACTGTTTTTCATGTTGAAGACCCATCTGTACAGAAAAGTATATAGAAAGGGGTGAGAATTAATGCTAAGTGCTCATGACCATAACCAGCCACTGTTAGTTCCCTCATAACCTAATTGAAAGCATTGATAATGAATTCATGACCTAAAGCATTGATTTTGAATTCATGACCTTGTTGAAAGCATTGATTATGAATATTTCCTCTCTCCCATATCTTTTGCTATCAGTGGCAGCAATGGGTCTAGGGTTTGGCTGCAGGTATAGTGATAAAATTGCGAATTTAAAGGAGCCAAGAAAGACTCAATTTATATCAGATTTATATTGGAAAGGGTAATAAGTTCAAATTGAAAGAAATATTTAGCTCAGAAAAATTCTGAATTATAGAGAGTCAGTTTGGGCTGCATCTTGAGGAGCTATTAATATCTGAGGGAGGCTGAAGAGTAGGATTAGGAGGGTGGTACAAGTCCATGCTGAACTGAGGGCTACTCTTTACAACTAGACAGGTGAAGAGAACTTTATACTTTTGAATATAATATAGAGTGATCCTGTGGGCATTTTTCAAGAGACTGGGTTAGTGATTTAAACTGCCTCTCAATTTTTTAAGAATTTCATATTTAATGCCTTTTTCTGAATGTGACACTATGCTGGGCCTGATTGAGAAGGAACCCACCTTTATTCTGGATTCATCCTCCTTTTCTAATTATTATTAATAAGAGTCGCTCAATTTTTATGTAAACTGAACTTAAATTTTGATGGTTGGGGGAGAAGACATCAGATATGAAAATATCAGAACTTGGAGAGAGATATTTGTAGTTAGTGGGATCTCTGTTGTCTCACACCTATGGCAGAGGCTCCCTAGGGACCCCCTTTACCCTTCTATATGTCTGAACTTCTTAGTTGAGATGGAGAAGAAGATGATAAGGAAGGAAGGGGACATTTGACTTTCACTGGAATAACTATCTCTAACCTAAGGGGCTTCCAGCAGTAAAGAATCTGCCTGCAATGCAGGAGATGCAGGAGCTGTGGACTTGATCCCTGGGTCAGTAAGATCCCCTGAAGGAGGAAATGGCAACCCCACTCCAATATTCTTGCTTGGAAAATCCCATGGACAGAGGAGCCTAGTCAGCTACAGTTCTTGGGGTCACAAGGAATCAGACACTACTGAGCTACTGAGCACACAGCAGCATCCTCAACCCAATTGATGAGAACCTCTTTGTAATCAAACCATTCTGTAAATTGTGTTGAAAGCCTGTTTTGTTATGTTTGAAATAGGTTTAATGGTATTCATTGTGAAAAAGATTTGACAATTCTAATAGACTCAGCAAGAAACAGCTTTTCTTATTTTAGAATAAAATTAATTAAAATGGAAGAGTTTTGAGAGTAGAGTTAGTTATTTTTAATACAGGTCTTAGTGAAAAACAAGTCTAACCTGCCTGATGAGCTTCAGAAGAGGCGCTGATTCATTGTGTGTTTGTTAAGTGGAACAGGAGGAATTTGGGGAATTTCTCTTCTGAGGAAAATAATAAGGGTGCTAGATTCTTTTTTTTTTAAGAAATAAGTTTTATTTATTTTTATTTTTGACTGCGTTGGGTCTTTGTTGCTGTGCACAGGCTTTCTCCGGTTGCTGCAAGTGGGGGCTACTCTCTAGGTGCGGTGCAAGGCCTTCTGATTGTAGTAGTGGCTTCTCTTGTTGAGGAGCATGGGCTATAGGGCGTGTGGGCTTCAGTTGTGGCATACAGGCTCAGTTGCCCTGTGGCATGTGGGATCTTCCCAGACCAGGGATTGAACTGGTGTCCCTTGCACTGCAAGGTGGATTCTTAACCACTGGCCCACCAGGGAAGCCCCAGGATGGTAGAATCTTTGCCTTAGTATTCCTTTTTGATTTTAGGCATTGGTTCAGGTTTGAGGAAGATTCATTTCTAATCCGAAAGAGAATCCACAAAACACCTTAGAATTCAGGAAAGAGAAAGATTAAATTAGAATACATTAGAAAGCAGAGGTGAAAAGTGTTTTTTCCTCTAATATTTCAGAGATAGAACTAAAGAATCATTCATTTCTTTTAACAAATACATTGAACGTTAGAATCAAAGGCAGTTTCAGAATTTTAGGATTGGAATGGACTTTAGAATTTATCTTGTCTTGTTCTCTCATGTTTCTGAAGAGGATGCTGAAAAGTGCAGAGGACTGAGAAATTTCCTTAAGGTTATACAGGTTGGATTTTGCTTCTCGTCCATTACATCATCTACTGTGTTAAGATCTATGTGCTGAGAGGCCATAATGGAATTTAGTGGTGTCTCCTTTATATGAAAGTCAGAACTATTGAAACAGTTTGGAGTGGAAGTTAGGAGTAGAAGAGCCACTCAGAGCAATGCATGTGATCTAAAAGATTTCACTGAAAGACCGAAGTATGTTTGCTACCCAAGTCTGAGCAGCAGAGACAGACAATGAGGAGAATCAGAGTTAGGGTTGTGCCTCAATATTATATCTTTGTGTAACTTACTAAAGGCTGTGGCCCTGTGCTAATTTATCTCTTATGAAGAGTAGTTTACAAATCAAGATTTTAAAATACAATGACTGAATGAGTTGTCTGTTTTTAGTTTGGGTATCAGATCATCATGTATAAACATGAAGATAATGGAATTTCATAATTGTCTTGCCTACAAGGGTTTTTGTTTGCTTTCCTAATAGAGGAAGTTAGCTGTTGCTTATGTATAAGAGGACTGCTTGTTTAAGACAGTTTATCAACTGGTCCATCACTAGTGTTTGTATGCTGCCAATAGGGAGCTATTCCTTTGATTAAGCCTTTCTTCATCTGGCTACATTTTAAAAATTCATGTACCCATGGAAAAGTGGGCGTGAGGAAACAATTTCTACCTACTTGACAGTTTGCCCTACATTCCAATGTTTGGAATAATGATTTTCAGGCATTGCAAGACCCTGCATCGTTCGTTTATTCTCTCCACTCCTGCTGTAAAAACAGATTCTAGTTCTTAAATTGAATAATGGGTTTGTATGTCTTTTTATTATTATGCTTCATAGCATATATGTTTCACGTATATTCTTTTGTATATATAGAATTTTGCATCACAAAATATTTAAAATTAAGTTATTGCATGCAATGGAAACGAGAATAGGGGTTATTTAAAGTTTTCACATATGTCAGTATTTTTAAACAAAACACTTAAAATATCTTGACTAAGAGTATATCATACTTTGAAAGCAAATGTCTGAACAGGAAATAGCTTTTTAATTGTTTTTGTTTTCAACTATATTCTAACTAGGGTCTAGTCTAGCTAGATACTGCATTATATGGCTTATTTAAAAGAGTCACAATTGTTCTTAGGACATATGAAATGCTCCATGCAGATTTCAGACTGGCTATATGACTGCTATTGGTTCCACATCCAAACTTAAAGTGGAATTTTCAAAACACGGGAGATCTAATTCAGAGGAGTAAAATTGGCAGTTCATTTTGGAAACTGAATAACATTCAGTTGGATGTTAGTCCTGGCTTTTAGTGTGGTAGGAAATGGGGAATGGGAGGAGGCCTTTCTTGTTCTGAGTTTTTGAGACTGTGGATGTGCAATGCCCACGAAGGCCAGTGACTTCAGAAGGAATGGTGCACAGTTCTGCTCTTCTTCTGTCTATTCTGAACAGACAACCCAGGGTTTGAGTGTTGCTTATTGTATTAGAGTTCTCCAGAGAAACAGCTAATAATAAACGCACACACATGTGTGTGCATGTAGATAGATAGAGATTTTTTAAATAAAGAGTTGGTTCATGTGATTAATGGGGGTGAGAATTCCCATGATCTTCCCTCTGCTAAGGGGAGACCTATGAAAGCTGGTGGTATAATTCAGTCTGAGTTTGAAGGCCTGAGAACCAGGGGAGCCAATGGTGTAAATCCCAGTCTGGGGCAGGAAAAGATGAGAGGTCCCAGTTTAAGCAGTGAGACAGGAAAACAAGAAAGAAATTCCTCCTTCTTCTGCCTTTTGTTCTATTGAGGCCCTCAGTGGATTGGCTGATGCCCCATCACACTGGAGAGAGCCATCTACTTTACTGAGTCCACAAAGTCAAAGGAATCATCCTCACCTGGAATCATTCTCATAGACACACCCAGAAATAATGTTTAATCTGGGCATTGCATGGCCAGTG
Organism: Bison bison bison; assembly: GCF_000754665.1. Lineage (NCBI taxonomy): Eukaryota > Metazoa > Chordata > Mammalia > Artiodactyla > Bovidae > Bison > Bison bison. The sequence goes on along the minus strand of NW_011494810.1, from coordinate 6,408,272 downwards.
AGGTTAGCACGTAAAATTAACCACTACACTTGTGTTATAACTACATCATTCCCTGGAATAATTGATAGGATTGGGTTTTTCTGTACCTGTTATGTGCTTTCCCAACAAGCAACGGAAGTGAACTTGGCTTGAATGCAAGGCAGCAAATAAAATCGTTCACTAATATACTTCTATAAGAATAAAGCATTTTTACATCCTACCGAAATGTATTCTCATCCTTTATTTTACTGAATCCTCCATCAACCCTGGTAGTTATATGGCTCAGTTTTTCTTATTCTCATTTTATGGGTGATTAAACAGGTCTAGAAAGGTGAAGTGATTTGCCCAAGATTGCTTGGCTAGTAAATGGCAGAACTGGATCTCCATTATGGATTAAGATTATAGATTGAGTCTTCTGATTTTTAATATTGCTTTCTCTTCTTGAAAATAACCATAAAATTATGCTGTTGCTGAGTTGACCAGTTTGTGTATTCAACTAACTCTGGGTTCTGCTTTCAACTTCTGAAAGAAAGCAGGGAAAGGAAGGAATACCACTTTTGAACCTGTTGTTTCTTTAGACTAAGATGTTCCACATACTTTCTTGCATTGGTATAATAAGTGACAATTGAAATTTTTAGAATTTCTATAAATGCTTACTATAGAACCATGAAAAGTTTAGTTTATGGGAGGAAGTGGTCTCCTTGTTCTCCGTGTTATGTCATTACTCAGCAGTGCCACTTAAAGTGGGTTTGGGCCCCAGTGGAAAAAATTGGGCAACTCCTAGCAAAGGGGGATATTTGTATTGAAATGAAACTAGTAAATCAAGACTACCTTATTGGGTTTATGGTTCACCTCAAAAATGTGGTTTGTATTGATATACCATGTCCACAGGGAGGTATCATCAACAAGGCCTGATCGCATCCAGTCCCACCACTTCATGGCAAATAGATGGGAAAACAATGGAAACAGTGACAGACTTTATTTTCTTGGGCTCCAAAATCACTGCAGATGGCAACTGCAGCCATGAAATTAAAAGACACTTGCTCCTTGGAAGAAAAGCTATGACCAACCTAGACAGCATAAGAAAAGCAGAGACATTACTTTGCCAACAAAGTATGTATAGTCAAAGCTATGGTTTTTCCAGTATTCATGGATGGATGTGCAATTGGACCATAAAGAAGGCTGAGTGCCGAAGGATTGATGCTTTTGCACTGTGGTTTTGCAGAAGACTCTTGATAGTCTGTTGGACTGCAAGGAAATCAAACCAGTCCATCCTAAAATAAATCAGTCCTGAATATTCATTGGAAGAACTAAAGCTGAAGCTGAAGCTCCAATACTCTGGCCACATGATGCAAAGAATTGACTTGTTGGAAAAGACCCTGATGCTGGGAAAGATTGAAGGCAGGAGGAGAAGGGGATGACAGAGGCTGAGATGGCTAGGTAGCATAACTGACTCAATGAATTATGAGTCAACTTTGAGTTTGAGTAAACTCCAGGAGTTGGTGATGGACAGGGAAGCCTGGCGTGCTGCAGTCCATGGGGTTGCAAAGAGTCAGACATGACTGAGCAATTGAACAGAACTGAACTTCTCAGCCCTGATATTTTGTTTGTTGTTGTTTAATCACTAAGTTGCATCCAACTCTTTACAACCCCTCAGAACCTGTCAGGCTCCTCTGTCCATAGGATTTTCCAGGTAAGAATATTGGAGTGGGTTGCCATTTTCTCCTCCAGGGGATCTTTCTGACCCAGGGATAGGACTCACATCTCTTGCTTCATAGACAGATTCTTCACCACTGAGCCACGTGGGAAGCCCAATACTTTGTCAGGTGGGTTTATATGATTTGGTCCTCTCTTGGGGCTAGCTTACCTCTTGTTCCAGGGACAGTGGGTTCTGGGTGTGTTTGTGTATCCTGAAAGACCCAGATGTTACTGTGCATTCTTTCTGCAGTTCTGCTTTCATTTGCAGCTGTGATTCATATCACAGTACTTCCCAGATCCCTGATCCACCGCACAAGGTAACCCCAGAAACTCTTGTTCTTTGTGACTGCCTGTTAGCCTGGACTGGCAGTGCCTTTGTTTCCAAATTGACCACAGCTGCACTGAACTGTAGCCTCATGTTTCCCTGTGTCTGGTCACAAGCTTGTGGTCACTCAAGACAGCTCCCCAAAGAGCAGCTGTTCAGGTCAGATGTTAGCAAAGTCAATAAAAATAATAACAAGAAAAATGAAACATTTAAAAGGGTCATTGAACTTCTCAAAATGAAACTGTTATGTAATCACAGAATCTTGTTTTATTGTTCTCATTGGGCTGGAAATGATAAATGTATGCACATAAAATTAAAACCGTAAGATAAGCTGGGGAATTTCAATAGAGCCTGTTTCTACTTCTTCCATTTTTAGAGTGAAAGGCTGCTCCCTCAAGCACCCAGTTTGGAAGATTCGTTTTTGAAACTTGTGGTTATTTCTGTTGTCCTCCTAAAGGTACAAACAAGGTCACCGAAGTCAGATACTGACAGGCAACAGCAGATAACACACATAAGTGAGGTCTTAGTTGGAGGGCTCTGTGAACTGCAGAATGCTGCCACTCCCAAAGCAGGCAGGGGCTACTCTGTTCCAGAAGATGTCCTCTCCAGGCCCTGTGTTATTGAATCTTCTGATTTCAACTTGAATCAGAAGTCTGGGTTTTAAATCTTGGTAAGTAATTCAGCTTAACAACAGCAGCAGCAACACTTGGGGACAGGCCAACAAAAACACATCTGGGGGCCAAGGTCACTGGTGTGCTGCCTCTGGATTTCACTTTTCTTCAGAATATAGCCCAAGAAATGCCCTTAGTATAGTTTTCTGTTTTTCCTTCTCATGTAGCTACACAATAATTGTTGATTTAAAATGCAGCAAGAAAAAGAAATTAATGAAGCTCTAATAGTTAAAATAGCTATGAGTCAGAAAAAAAGAAAAGTGCAGCTGATAACTAATCTAAGTTGCTCTGTACAATATTCTGGCCTTGCCAGTTTATGCTTTTCTCTTCCCTGCCTCTGTGTGTAGCCTACTTTTACTTTTTTTTTTTTTCCCCTCTTTCCTGTTTCATTCCTGGGCTACCCAGATCCCTCCGTCTGCAGGGTCACTCCTGAAAGTTTTCAAGCCTCAAACCTGGATGCTGACTGAACTTGACATTGCCCGTGTGGCTAGAGCTTTTCATCTGAGTCAGCTCTCCTCTCCCTCCAGAACGCAGTCTTTGTTCCAGAACTCAACGCACTTCTTTCTGGTAATTTGTGCTCACATTTCTTCAGTTCTCCAATGTCTGGGTCTCTGTGCTTTTAATGATTTAATTCTATTTCCTAATCAAAACTCTTCTGGCTCATGGTGCAAGCATAACAGGTGATGGAACACATTATTGTTATGCATCTAACATCAGATATGTGTTTTTATGTATTTATAATTTTTACATATGATTAACAGTTAACATATTACAGTTATAACATCATCAGAGAATATCACAGTGTCTCTGCATGTAGATAGTAAAGTATTATTAGTTCATATCAATAATTTTATTAAATGCTGAATTGGTACAAAGAAAGACTACAATGTATGTGGAAGATATTAAATTAATACTAAAACACAAATGTGAATCCTATTCAGTTTAATATATGGAATGTTTCAGTACTTTTGAAGGTTCTTTTGTGTCCATTAAAAGCCCATCTGCCTTTCCCTGGCCTTTTAGAGGAAACAAATATGCTTAATTTTATGTTTGTTATTCTTTTGCTTTGTTTCAAAAAGTAAAATTTTGTTTAATGTTGCAGGTTTTGGATTTTACATATAAGGAATTGTACTGTATGTGGTTCTCTTGACTAACAGTTTTGCTAAATTTTGTAGTTTGAGATTTATCCATGTTGATGGGGCTACGTGTATTTAATTATTTTCTATTTCTGTAATATTTCATTGATTATCGATTCTACAATTTATCTTCCAACTACTGATATGAATAGCAGGACTGTTTCTGTTTTTCCCTATTACAAAAATTGTCGTTATGAATTACTATGCTCTCATTGTAGCTGGCTAGGAGTGAACTGCAAGATATGCATATAGATAGTCCACATACATGCAACAAAGCCAAATTGTTTCCCAAAGCAATTGCACAAATTTACACTCCTGCACCGGCAATGTATACATTTCTGTTGCTTTAAATCTTTGCTAACTTTTGTCGTTTTTAGATTTTTTTACTTTTTGCCAACCTGATGGTTGTAATAGTATCTTTTCATGATTCTAATTTGCATATAATGCAATCCAGATTGATCTTTTTAGATGCTTGTGTTTCCTCTTCTAAGGAAACAGTAAAGGAGCAGTAAAGTGACTGTTCCTTTCATTATTTTTTTGCTTTTTTTTTGTATTTTTCTAGTTTATTAGTACTTCTTTATATCCTTAGTCATTCCTATGTGTTACAAATTTTCTTTCAGTTTTTAGTTTGTCCTTTTATTCTTATTTTTTTTTATGGTATCCTTCCACCAACAGAGGTGGTCAGTTTAATTTAGTTGACTACATTAATCTTTTTGTTTATAACTTATGGTTGTGTGTGTGCCTTTTAAAGGAATCCTCTACTCTCAAGATCATGTTTTCCTCTCTATAATACATATTGATATCTGTTGGGGTTTCCCTCTATATCTACATTCTTCTTCTTCAGGAGCATCTTTGCTACTTTTAAAATTATAGTTGATTTACAATATTTTATTAGTTTCAGATGTACAGGAGTGTTATTCAGTTATATATATATATATATTCTTTTTCAGATTCACTTCCATTAAGGGTTATTACATGATATTGAATATAGTTCCCTGTGCTATGCAGTAGGACCTTGAATACAGTAGTTTATATATAGTAATTTATTAATCCCAAACTCATAATTTATCTCTCCCTCAGCTTTTCCCCTTTGATAACCATAAGTTCTTTTTCTATGTCTGTAAGTCTGTTTTTGTGAATTTTTTTTTATAAAATTTAGAACCAGTTTATAAAGCTTTGTGAAAAGTCTGAATTAAAAAAACGAATTTTATTTATTTTTGACTGTGCTGGGTCTTTGTTGCTGCAGGGGCTTTTCTCTAGTTGTGGAGAGTAAGAGCTATTCTCTAGTTGTGTGCAGGCTTCTCATTGCAGCAGCTTCCCATTGCAGAGCTGGGCTCTATGGTGAACAGGTCTTAGTAGCTGCGGCACATAGGCTCAGTAGTTGCAGTTCCCAGGCTCTGGAGCATAGGCTCAGTAGTCATGGTGCATGGGCTTAGTTGCTCTGCAGACTGTAGGATCTTTCCAGATCAGGGATTAAACCCGTGTCTCCTACTTGGGCAGCCAGATTCTTTACCATCCAGCCCCCAGGGAAGCCCAAAAGCCTAGAGTTTTATTAGAATTAATTTATCTTAGATTTGAAAAGAATTTACCCTTTTATGGTTTTAAGTCTTCATATCTATGAACATAATATTTTTTTTATTGATTTAGAACTTCTTTAATTTCATTTAATGCAATTTTATTGTTTTACATATAAGGTGCTCACATACCTTTTATTACATTTATTTCTAGATACCTTGTATTTTTGTTGCGATTATAAATGGTGTTTTAAGAAACATTAGTTAAATAGATCTTTTTTGGTATAAAGTAAAACAATATAATTGTACATATTGATTTCTGTTCAGCTACTTTGCTAAACTAATAATTCATCCTATTCTCCTGGGTTTTGTACAGGGAAAATGAAATTATCTATAAATAATGACAGACTGTTTTTTCTTTTCCAGTCCTTACCTGTTTTCCTTACCAAAATGTGCTTACTGGGACCTCCAGCACATTATGGTAAAGAAAATGATCATGATGATATGAGCATTCTTCTATTTTTCTTGATATTAATGGAATTGCTTTCAATTTTGCCATGATGTATGATGTTTTCTGTGAGCTTTTTGTAGATTCTTTAAAAAATCATATTAAGGAAGTTTCCCTCAATGTGCTCTGATTAAATTTTCTTCATGACAAAGAGATGCTGAACTATGTCAAAGGTTCTTTATTCATCTGTTGAGATGTGTGTGTGAGATGTGGAGACTTGCTGCCAGTGCCGCCTTCAAGCAGGACTTGCTGTCTGGTTAAGGGCATGCAGGAAGCAGAATGCTTCTGCCCGTCAGCTTGTTTCCAGTCTCCTGGCCCAGGCTCACAGACTTCCCAGAGCAGCCTGCTTCCAGAAACTGAACAAGGTGAGGGCTTCCTCTGATGTGGGATAACTCTGACAGGGCTCCCTGCTGGTTGGCGGAGGTTTTGTGGGGTCTGTATTACAGTTCAACTTACCCCTCTGCCCAGTCCTCCTTTCCTCTCTTCCTTCTACAGACCGTGATTCGTAATAAATGTTCAATATCCCAAACTCAGTCTCAATGTTTGCTTTGGGGGAACCCACCTTGTGACAACATGATTGTTTTTCCTTTACTCTGTTCATGTAATGAATTGTATTAATTGGTTTTGCTGATATTAAACAACCTACATTTCTGTGATAAGCTCGAGTTTATCATTATCCATTATCTTTTTTATACCTTGATGGAATTTGTTTATTATTATTTTAGATTCCTGTCATCTATAAGTATAAATGGAACTGGCCTGACATTTCTTATATGTACAACCCTTTTTTGCTTTTATTATCAAGGCTTTTTCTAGACTCATTAAATGAGTTAGGGAATTTTCCCCCTCTTTTTATTTTGGCAGAGTTTTTGTGAAAAGTTAATTTTAAAAATAACTCACCAGTAAACTTATCTATCTGGTGTTTTCTTAGAAAAAAGTTTCTTTTTTTTTTCCTAATCAGATTATATGGGGTGTCCTTTATGAAACCTTGTATAGTTCCCTGACAAGGAACAATCTCCCCAGTGATTCTGGGGAGAATCTGAACACAATTAGAGAAAATATTTCAGGAAAATCTCCCTAGCTGATCAACTACATGCATGCATGCATACTAAATCGCTTCAGTCTTATCCAACTCTGCAACACTGTGGACTGTAGCCCTCCACGCTTCTCTGTCTATGGGCTTCTCCAGGCAAGAATATGGAAGTGGGTTGCCAAGCCCTCCTCCAGAGGATCTTCCTGACCCAGAGACTGAACCTGCGTCTCCTCCAGCTCCTACATTGCAGGCAGATTCTTTACTGCTAAGCCACGAGGGAAACCCTTAAGGGAAGGTTAATGGGCAGTTCTGTGTGATCACCATGGACAGTAGTCGTCTGGGGACTCCGGGTAGCCATTCTCATTCTTTTCCTCTACCGTATATCTTACTGGTGTTATGTTACAGAAAATCTCCCCGTGAGCACCGGTGAAGGCACACTTTTCTCCCAGTTTGAAGGCATGGAACACACACAATGCGCTCACTCAGCACTAGCTTAGGCATCTGGAAATCTGAGGTCTAGTCTTGGCTCTGCTATATGGAAACAACCTCAGGCAGGCGGTAAAATTCTTAAATGGGCTTCTTCATCTATAACTAGAATTATACATCCTGTTTTTGTGGTTTTTTTTTTTTTATTAGTAAATAGATGAAATATGCATGCTTAGCATCATCTAAAGTGACTATCTTTACTCTCCTCCAGAATAATATGTGAACCTGAAGATACTTTAATTTTGGTTATCTACCATCTGACTTATATTCCATGGTTAGACTGTATTTTAGTTTTTTGCTTTAAACTTAGCTATATTGTTGTTTTATATTTGTCCACATATGAGCCATGTTCTTGTTGTGCTACTCTATTTCACATTTCATATCTTCCAACTAGTATAGCTTTTTCTTTCTGCTGGTAGTACGTCCTTTAGAATTTCCTGTAGAGAGGGTCTATATTGGCAGACTCAGTTTTTTCCTGAAAATATAATTGACCCTTGAACAATGGGGGGAGGGTAGGGGAACAAACCGCTCATGGATTCAAAAATACACATACAGCTTTTACCTCCTCCAAAACTTAATTACTAATAGCCAGGATAGGCAGGCACACTCAGTGTAACTTCATGGAAATACATCATAATTTCTGCCTGACTTTAGCCTTTTCGTTTTTGTAAAAATGTTTCTATATGGTACCAAACTTTCTTTCACAATTTGCTTTAGTTTCAGTGCCCATATCATAGAAGGGACATCTGGGAAAAGATGTCAAAATCACTCTTGAATAATCTGAAGCCTTCTGCAAGATTGTTTAATGCCAATTTGTTATGTGACTGCTTCTTCTATATCTTATTCCTCATCGTCCGACATTGGTTCGGAAGCACTCATCTCTATCAAGTCATCTTCTGTTAATTCCTCTGATGTGATGTCTTTTAGCTTTTGAATTTCTCTAAGATTCATATCTTCCAACCCTTCTTACCTTTTTTTCCTGCCATATCTATAATTTCTTTCATGATTTCTTTGACTGGATCTGTTGTAAATCTTGTGGAGTCCTGTGCAACATTTGGACAAAATTTTCTCTAGCAAGTATTTATTGTTTGGGTTTCATGATTTCATAGCTTTTTCTATAACAACAATGACATCTTAATGCTATAATCCTTCCAGACTTTCATGATCTTTTCTCTATTAGAGTTTTCTTCCATAACATTGACAGTCCTTTCCATAGAATACTGTGCCTGCTGTGCTTAGTCGCTCAATTGTGTCTGACTCTTTATGACCCCATGGACTGTAGCTTGCCAGGATCCTCCATCCATGAGGATTCTTCAGGCAAGAACAATGAAGTGGGTGGCCATGCCCTCCTCCAGGGAATCTTCCCAACCCAGGGATCAAACCCAGGTCTCTCACATTGCTGGGCAATTCTTTACCATATGAGCCACCAATGAGCCTTAAAACTCTTTATGACTCCCTGATCTAGAGGCAAGTAGACCACTTCAACATTTTTGGTGTTGAACTCTTGGGCTTCTGGGTAGTCAGAGGCATTGTCCAATCTCAAAAGAATTTTTAAAAGCAGTCCCTTACTAGCACAGTACTTCCTGAGTTCAGGGACAAAGCATAGATGGAACCAGTCTGGAAAAGTGGTTCTCATTGTCCAGGCCTTCTTGCTATACAACCAAAAGAATGGCAGCTGGTGTTTACCTTTTCCCTTCAAGGCTTGGGACTTAGCAGCTTTATAGATAGGGGCAGTTCTGACTACGTTTACACAAAACAGTGGAGAGTATCCCTTCCTGTCTTAAATCCTGGTACTCACTTTTCTTCCTTACTAGTAAATGTCCTTTGTAACATTTTTTCCAGAATAGAACACTTTCATCTGCATTAAAAACCTGTTCAGGCAGGTATTCTTTTGCCCCAATGATTTTCTTTTTTTTTTAACTTTGTATTTTATATTGGTGTATAGCCAATTAATGGGTTTCCCTGGTAGCTCAGCTGGTAAAGAATTTGCCTGCAATGTAGGAGACCCCAGTTCAGTTCCTGAGTCAGGAAGATCCCATGGAGAAGGGATAGGCTACCCACTCCAATATTCCTGGACTTCCCTGGTGGCTCAGAGAGTAAAGAATGTGCCTGTAATATGGGAGACCTAGATTCGATCCCTGGGTTTGGAAGATCCTCTGGAGGTGGGCACTGCAACCCACCCCAGTATTCTTGCTTAGATAAATCCCATGGACAGAGGAGCCTGGCTGGCTACAGTCCATGGGGTTGCAAAGAGTCGGACACAACTGAGTGACAAAGCATAACGCATAGCTGATTAAAATCCTCAATGATTTTCTTAACAGTGTCTGGGAAATCATTCACTGCCTCTTGGTTGGCTGAATCTGCTTTTCCTGTTATCTTGACATTTAGAAAACCAAACCTCTCTCTAAAATTATCAAACCATCCTTTGCTGGCATTAAATTCTCCAGCTTTAGAACCTTCATATTCCTTTTAAGTTGTCATATAAAGACTGTTTTTTATCTAATCACACTAGAATCTATAGCCATGCCTTTCTTACAGCAATCTTGCACCCAAATAAAAGCTGCGTTTTCAATACAAGATAAAACGATACTTCACAAAAAGTGCAAGGTTTCCGTACCTGCTGTCATAGCTGCAGCAACAGCTTCACAAATTTCCTTTTTTTCTTTTCTTTTTCACAATGATTCTTACTCTGGACTTAATTATTTTGAAATGGTGGCCATCTGCAGCTGCAGACCTCAGTCTGTGGTACATATGAAGCAATTCACTTTTTTTTTTGTAATGTCATGGCTTTTCTCCACTTCTTGGGAGCACTTCCAGCATCATTAGTGGCACTTCATATGGGTCCCATGGTGTTACTCAGGGTTTACACTATTACACTAAATAGGATGAAAATTTTGTAGGAACTATGAGAGATCACTTTTTACTGCAGATATGCAAATTACCGGAGAGACAAACTGCTCATGTGGAGATGATTAAGATCAAATGGCATTTTAAGCAGATACTTGTAACAGAATTCACTGCAGTACCAACAGGAATGGCTACAAATTATTATATTGCAGTAGTACAGCATATAATATGGTTAATTTTATACAGTTATGATATAATACTGCATATTGATGTTATCTAAGTTGTGAATAGAGCCATATACAGTCTTTAAGTTTTTGTGCACATTCAGTTCAGTTCAGTTCAGTTGCTTAGTTGTGTCCAACTCTTTGCAACCCCATGGACTGCAGTACGCCAGGCCTCCCTGTCCATTGCCAAGTCCTGCAGTTTACCCAAACTCATGTCCATTGAGTCAGTGATGCCATCCAACCATCTCATCCTCTGTTGTCCTCTTCTCCTCCTGCCCTCGATCTTCCCCAGCATCAGGGTCTTTTCAAATGAGTCAGCTCTTTGCATTAGGTGGCAAAAAGTATTGGAATTTCAGCTTCAACATGAGTCCTTCCAATGAACACCCAGGACTAGTCTCCTTTAGGATGGACTGGTTGGATCTCCTTGCAGTCTAGGGGACTCTCAAGAGTCTTCTCCAACACCATGGTTCAAAAGCATCAATTCTTCAGCACTCAGCTTTCTTTATAGTCCAACTCTTACATCCATACACGACTACTGGAAAAACCATTGCCTTGATTAGACCGACCTTTGCTGGTAAAGTAATGTCTCTGTTTTTTAATATGCTGTCTAGATTGGTCATAACTTTTCTTCCAAGGAGTAAGTGTCTTTTAATTTCATGGCTGCAGTCACCATCTACAGTGATTTTGGAGCTCAAGAAAATAAAGTCAGCCACTGTTTCCACTGTTCCCCGTCTATCTGCCTTGAAGTGATGGGATCAGATGCCATGATCTTTGTTTTCTGAATGTTGAGCTTTAAGCCAACTTTTTCACTATCCTCTTTCACTTTCATCAAGAGGCTCTTTAGTTCTTTGCTTTCTGCCATAAGGGTGGTGTCGCCTGCATATCTGAGGTTACTGATATTTCTCCCAGCAATCTTGATTCCAGCTTGTGCTTCATCCAGCCAAGCATTTCTCATAATGTACTCTGCATATAAGTTAAATAAACAGGGTGACAATATACAGCCTTGACGTGCCCCTTTTCCTATTTGGAACCAGTCTGTTGTTCCATGTCCAGTTCTAACTGTTGTTTCCTGACCTGCATATAGGGAGGTCAGGTGGTCTGGTATTCCAATCTCTTTCAAAATTTTCCATAATTTATTGTGATCTACATAGTCAAAGTCTTTAGCATAGTCAATAAAGCAGAGATAGATATGTTTTTCTGGAACTCTCACTTTTTTGATGATCCAGCAGATGTTGGCAATTTGATCTCTGGTTCCTCTGCCTTTTCTAAATCCAGCTTGAACATCTGGAAGTTCATGGTTCATGTATTGCTGAAGCCTGGCTTGGAGAATTTTGAGCATTACTTTGCTAGCATGTGAAATGAGTGCAATTGTGTGGTAGTTTGACCAGTCTTTGGCATTGCCTTTCTTTGGGATTGGAATGAAAACTGACCTTTCCCAGTCCTGTGGCCACTGCTGAGTTTTCCAAATTTGCTGGCATATTGAGCCCAGCACTTGCACAGCATCATCTTTTATGATTTGAAAGAGCTCAACTGGAATTCCAACACCTCCACTAGCTTAGTTCATAGTGATGCTTCCTAAGGCCCACTTGACTTCACATTCCAAGATGTCTGGCTCTAGGTGAGTGATCATACCATCGTGATTATCTGGGTCATGAAATCTTTTTTGTACAGTTCTTCTGTGTATTCTTGCCACCTCTTCTTAATATCTTCTGCTTCTGTTAGGTCCATACCATTTCTGTCCTTTATCAAGTCCATCTTTGCATAAAATGTTCTCTTGGTATCTCTAATTTTCTTGAAGAGATCTCTGGTCTTTCCCATTCTAATATTTTCCTCTCTTTCTTTGCACTCATCACTGAGGAAGGCTTTCTTATCTCTCCTTGATATTCTTTGGAACTCTGCATTCAAATGGGTATATCTTTCCTTTTCTCCTTTGCTTTTCACTTCTCTTCTTTTCACAGCTATTTGTAAGGCCTCCTCAGACAGCCATGTTGTTTTTTTGCATTTGTTTTTCTTGGGGATGGTCTTGCTCCCTGCCCCCTGTACAATGTCATGAACCTTCATCCGTAGTTCTTCATGTACTCTATCAGATCTAGTCCCTTAAATCTATTTCTCACTTCCACTGTATAATCATAAGGGATTTGATTTAGGTCATACCTGAATGGCCTAGTAGTTTTCCCTACTTTCTTCAGTTTAAGTCTTGGCAATAAAGAATTCATGATCTGAGCCACAGTCAGATCTTGGTCTTGTTTTTGCCAACTGTATAAAGCTTCTCCATCTTTGGCTGCAAAGAATATAATCAGTCTGATTTTGATGTTGACCATCTGGTGATATCCATATGTAGAGTCTTCTCTGGTGTTGTTGGAAGAGGAGGTTTGCTATGACCAGTGCTTTCTCTTGGCAAAACTCTATTAGCCTTAGCCCTGCTTCATTCTGTACTCCAAGCCCAAATTTGCCCGTAACTCCAGGTGTTTCTTGACTTCCTACTTTTGCATTCCAGTCCCCTGTAATGAAAAGGACATCTTTTTTGGGTGTGTGTTCTAAAAGGATTTGTAAGTCTTCATAGAACTGTTCAACTTCAGCTTCTTCATCATTACTGGTTGGGGCATAGACTTGGATTACTGTGATATTGAATGGTTTGCCTTGGAAATGAACAAAAATTATTCTGTCGTTTTTGAGATTGCATTCAAGTACTGCATTTCGGACTCTTTCATTGACCATGATGGCTACTCCATTTCTTCTAAGGGATTCCTGCCCACAGTAGTAGATATAATGGTCATCTGAGTGAAATTCACCCATTCCAGTCCATTTTAGTTCACTAATTCCTAGAATGTTGACATTCACTCTTGCCATCTCCTGTTTTACCACTTTCAATTCGTCTTGAACATGGACCTAACATTCCAGGTTCCTATGAAATATTGCTCTTTACAGCATTGGACCTTGCTTCTATCACCAGTCCCACCCACAACTGGGTGTTGTTTTTGCTTTGGCTCCATCCCTTCATTCTTTCTGGAGTTATTTCTCCACTGATCTCCAATAGCGTATTGTGCACCTACCAACCTGGGGAGTTTATCTTTCAGTGTCCTATCTTTTTGCCTTTTCATATTGTTCATAGGGTTCTCAAGGTAAGAATACTGAAGTGGTTTGCCATTTCCTTCTCCAGTGGACCACATTCTGTCAGAACTCTCCACCATACCCGTCCGTCTTGGGTGGCCCTACACGGCATGCTCGTAGTTTCATCGAGTTAGACAAGGCTGTGGTCCATGTGATCAGATTGGCTAGTTTTCTGACTGGTTTCATCTGTCTGCCCTCTGATGACCTCTGTCAATGCCTACTGTCTTACTGGGGTTTCTCTTACCTTGGATGTGGGGTATCTCTTTACAGCTGCTCCAGCAAAGCGCAGCTGCTGTTCCTTATCTTGGACGTGGGGTATTTCCTCATGGCCTTCACTCCTGACCTTGGACATGGGGTATCTCCTTTTGGCTACTCATCACTCCAGTGCCATACAGCCGCTGCTCACAACTCCAAATTTCAATAAACTTTTAACTTTTTGGATATATTTGTGTATATTTTGTGGTTGTTGTTTAGTTGCTAAGTTGTATCCAACTCTTTTGTGACCCCATGTATTGTAGCTCACCAGGTTCCTCTGACCATGGAATTTCCCAGTCGAGAATACTGGAGTGGGTTGCCATTTCCTTATCTAGTGAATCTTCCTGACCCAGGGATTGAACCTGTGTCTTCTGCATTGGTAGGCGAATTCTTTACCACTGAATCACCATGGAAGCCCATATTTTGTGGCAGTAGATGATAAAATAGACTAATATTTGCATATATTTTATGCATTCACGACATACTTAACATTTTCTTATTTTTTTGGATATTTTCAGGCTACCCAGTTTGAGTTTTTTCAAATCGTTGCAAATGTCCAAAGGTTTCCAGTATATTTACTGAAAAAGATTCACCTATAGGTGGACCTGTGTAGTTCAAGCCTGTGTTGTTCAAGAGGCAACTATATCTATATTTCACCCTCAGTTTTTTCAAAGGAGTTTCACTAGGTATGCATTCTTAGTTTGACCTAGAATTTTAAGTATATTATTTCGTTGTCTTCTGGCTTCCACTGTTGTGATGGACATTGAAGGGTCTGCCATCAATTTGATAATACGTTCTTTGTATTGTCTCTCTGACTTGTTGCTGTTGTTGTTCTGTTGCTCAGTCATGTCTGACTCTTTGCAGCCCCATGCACTGTAGCACACCAGTTTTCCTGTCCTTTATCATATCTCTGAGCTTGCTCAAACCCATGTCCATGGAGTCGGTGATGTAATCCAACCATCTGGCCCTCTGTCGTTCCCTTCTCCTTCTGCCTTCAACCTTTCCCAGCATCAGGGTCTTTTCTAATGCATTGGCTCTTTGCATCAAGTGGCCAATGTTTTGGAGCTTCAGCTTCAGCATCAGTCCTTCCAATGAATGTTTAGGACTGATTTCCTTTACGATTGCCCGGCTTGATCTCCTTGTAGTCCAGGGACTCTCAAGAGTCTTCTCCAACACCACAGTTCAAAAGCATAAATTCTTTGGTGCTCAGCCTTCTTTATGGTCCAACTCCATATGTGACTACTGGAAAAACCATAGCTTTGACTAGATGGACTTTTGTCAGCAAAGTAATGTCTCAGCTTTTTAGGTTTGTCATAACTGCTATCTAGGTTTGTCATAGCTTTTCTTGTAAAGAGCCAGTGTCTTTTAATTTCACAGCTGCAGTCACCATCTGCAATGATTTTGGAGCCCAAGAAAATAGTCTGTCACTGATCCCCAATCTATTTGCAATGAAGTGATGGGAACTTACTATCCTGAAATTTCCTTTTAATTTATCTAAATGTGGATTTAAACATGTTTTTCTTCTGGACAGTTACTGAAAATTATGAATTTGATTTACAGTCTTCATTTCTGAAAGAGTCTTAGTCATTCCCTTTGTATATTTTATCCCCTTCATTCTTTCTTTCTTTCCTGCTAGACATCTACTAGAGTATGTTAGAATTTTTACTCTATCCCTCATGGTTTTTAACTTTATTTTTTGGGAGTTTTTGTCTGTTTATGCTGCATTCTGAATGTCTTTGTATTGTGGGTTACAGATTGTCTCAGCTGTGCCTAATTTATCATTGATTTCATGCAGGCATGTTTTTTACATTGAGTAATTTATTTTAATTGGAAGCTAATTGCTTTACAATATTGTAGTGGTTTTTGCCATGCATTGACATGAATCAGCCATGGGTGTACATGTGTCCCCTATCCCGAATCCCACTCCCACCTCCCCCCATCCCATCCCTCTGGGTTGTCCCAGTGCACCGGCTTTGAGTGCCCTGTTTCATGCATTGAACTTGGACTGGTCATCTATTTCACACATGGTAATATACATGTTTCAATGCTATTCTCTCAAATCATCCCACCCTCGCCTTCTCCCACAGAGTCCAAAAGTCTGTTTTTTGTAACTGTCTCTTTTGCTGTCTTGCATATAGAGCTGTCATTACCATCTTTCTAAATGCTGTTTATATGTATTAATATACTATATTGGTGTTTTTCTTTCTGACTTACTTAACTCTGTATAACAGGCTCCAGTTTCACCCACCTCATTAGAATTGATTCAAATGCATTCTTTTTAATAGCTGAGTAATATTCCATTGTGTATATGTACCACAGCTTTCTTACCCATTCGTCTGCTGATGGACATCTAGGTTGCTTCCATGTCCTAGCTATTGTAAACAGTGCTGCAATGAACACTGCGGTACACATGTCTCTTTCAATTCTGGTTTCCTCGGTGTGTATACCCAGCAGTGTGATTGCTGGGTCATATGGCAGTTCTATTTTCAGTTTTTAAGGAATCTCCACACTGTTCTCCATAGTGGCTATATTAGTTTGCCTTCCCACCAACACTGTAAGAGGGTTCCCTTTTCTCCACACCCTCTCCAGCATTTATTGTTTGTAGACTTTTTGATAGCAGCCATTCTGACTGGCGTGAGATGGTACCTCATTGTGGTTTTGATTTGCATTTCTCTGATAATGAATGATGTTGAGCATCTTTTCATGTGTTTGTTAGCCATCTGTATGTCTTTGGAGAAATGTCCATTTCTTTGGCCCTTTTTTGATTGCGTCAGTTATTTTTCTGACACAGGTATTGAGCTGCATGAGTTATTTGTATATTTTTGAGATTAATTCTTTGTTAGTTGCTTTGTTTGCTATTATTTTCTCCCACTCTTAAGGCAGTCTTTCCACCTTGCTTATAGTTTCCTTCATTGTGCAAAAACTTATAAGTTTAATTAGGTCCCTTTTGTTTATTTTTGCTTTTATTTCCATTACTCTGGGAGTTGGGGCATAGAGGATCCTGCTGTGGTTTATGTCAGGGAGTGTTTTGCCTATGTTTTCCTCTAGGAGTTTTATAGTTTCTGGTCTTATATTTAGATCTTTAATTCATTTTGAGTTTATTTTTGTGTAAGGTATTAGAAAGTGTTCTAGTTTCATTTTTTACAGGTGATTGACCAGTTTTCCCAGCACCACTTGTTAAAGAGATTGTCTTTTCTTCATTGTATATTTTTGCCTCCTTTGTAAAAGATAAGGTGTCCATAGGTATTTCTGGGCTTCTATTTTGTTCCATTGATCTATATTTCTGTCTTTGTGCCAGTACCATACTGTCTTGATGACTATAGCTTTGTCACGTAGTCTGATGTCAGGCAGGTTTATTCCTCCAGTTCCATTCTTCTTTCTCAAGATTGCTTTGGCTATTCTAGGTTTTTTGTATTTTCATACAAATTGTGAAATTATTTGCTCTAGTTCTGTGAAAAATACCATTGGTAGCTTGATAGGGATTGCACTGAATCTATAGATTGCTTTGGGTAGTATATTCATTTTCACTCTATTGATTCTTCCAATCCATGAACATGGTATATTTCTCCATCTATTTGTGTCATCTTTGATTTCTTTCATCAGTGTTTTATACTTTTCTATATATAGGTCCTTTGTTTCTTTAGGTAGATTTATTCCTATTTTATTCTTTTTGTCACAATAGTGAATGGGATTGTTTCCTTAATTTCTCTTTCTGTTTTATTATTGTTAGTGTGTAGGAATGCAAGGGATTTCTGTGTATTAATTTATATCCTGCAACTTTACTATATTCATTGATTGGCTCTAGTAATTTTCTGGTGGTATCTTTAGGGTTTTCTACATAGAGGATCATGTCATCTGCAAACATTTAGAGTATTACTTCTTTTTTTCTAATCTGGATTCCTTTTATTTCTTTTTCTGCTCTGATTGCTTTGGCTAAAACTTCCAAAACTATGTTGAAAAGTAGTGGTGAGAGTGGGCACCCTTGTCTTGTTCCTGACTTTAGGGGAAATGCTTTAAATTTTTTGCCATTGAGTATTATTTTTCTGGGCTCCAAAATCACTACAGATGGTGACTGCAGCCATGAAATTAAAAGATGCTTACTCCTTGGAAGGAAAGTTATGACCAACCTAGATAGCATATTCAAAAGCAGAGACATTACTTTGCCAACAAAGGTTCGTCTAGTCAAGGCTATGGTTTTTCCAGTGGTCATGTATGGATGTGAGAGTTGGACTGTGAAGAAGGCTGAGCACTGAAGAATTGATGCTTTTGAACTGTGGTGTTGGAGAAGACTCTTGAGAGTCCCTTGGACTGCAAGGAGAGCCAACCAGTCCATTCTGAAGGAGATCAGCCGTGGGATTTCTTTGGAAGGAATGATGCTAAAGCTGAAACTCCAGTACTTTGGCCACCTCATGCGAAGAGTTGACTCATTGGAAAAGACTCTGATGCTGGGAGGTATTGGGGGCAGGAGGAGAAGGGGACAACAGAGGATGAGATGGCTGGATGGCATCACTGACTCGATGGACCTGAGTCTGAGTGAACTCTGGGAGTTGGTGATGGACAGGGAGGCCTGGCGTGCTGTGATTCATGGGGTCGCAAAGAGTTGGACACGACTGAGCGACTGATCTGATCTGATGTTTGCTGTGGGTTTATCATATATGGCTTTTATTATGTTAAGGTATGTTCCTTCTATGCCTGCTTTCTGGAGGATTTTTTTTTATCATAAATGTGTGTTGAATTTTGTCAAAGGCTTTCTCTGCATCTGTTGAGATAATCATATGGTTTTTATCTTTCAATTTGTTAATGTGGTGTATCACATTGACTGATTTGCAAATATTGAATAATCCTTGCACCCCTGGCATAAAGCCCTTGGTTATGATGTATGATCTTTTTAATATGTTGCTGGATTCTGTTTTCTAGAATTCTGTTGAGGATTTTTTGCATCTGTGTTCATCAGTGATATTGGCCTGTAGTTTTCTTTTTTTGTCATGCAGGTTTTTTTAAATTTCAAATATTATATTTTCTTAAAGTTTTATTTTTTTCAATATTTCTTTATTTATTTTAATTACTTTCTTCACATATTTGAAGTATTCTTTCTAATATCTTTAAATATATTAAATACACTTATTTTATGATCTGAGTTTGATCATTTCAGTGGATAAATCTTTATATATCTGATTTCTTTTGGTTCTTATTTGTATGTGTGTGTTTTATAGTATTATTATATGTACTCTGAGCTTATATTTCTCATAAAGTTATTTGATGGGATTTTTATAGTCTGATAAAAATTTGTGTATATGTTATATTTTTATTTTTGATGGATATTTGGTGATACTACTTCCCTCATATCTCAGTTGATAAAGAATCTGCCTTCAATGCAGGAGACCTCAGTTTGATTCCTTGGTTGGGAAGATCAGCTGGAGAAGGGAAAGGCTACCCACTCCAGTATTCTTGGGCTTCGCTTCTGGCTCAGCTGGTAAAGAATCCACCTGCACTGTGGGAGACCTGGATTCGATCCCTGGGTAGGGATGATCCCCTGGAGAAGGGAAAGGCTACCCACTCTAGTATTCTGGCCTGCAGAATGCCATGGACTGTCTAGTCCATGGGGTCGCAAAGAGTCAGACATGACTGAGCAACTTTCACTGCACTTCACTTCACTTCACTGATGTAGAAAATTAAGTAATTAGGTTGGTGTTTTTCTGGATCACAAAGGTAGTGTTAGGACTCAGGCTAGAAGCACATATGGTGGCTGGTGATGGTTATGAAATATCAGAGGAGACCAATTTCAGATCAGAGGAGGCCAGGTTGAGAAATGTTAAGTTTCTCTTTTATCCCTTGCTGAAAGGAACATTTATTTCTATTTTACACTTGCATAGGCCTTTAGAGTCCACTTTATGTACAGATCCCCTATTAGACAGCTCTAGGTAGCTCCAGGCTTATTTTCTTTCCCACTTCAAATCTGAGGCTCAAGGTCCCTGGGTTAATTTGATGACCTCAGGATGAAAACATTCCTTGAAGCTCTGTTCACCTTTCTAAATTCCAGTGTTCACTTTTTTTTTTTTTCCTGCTCTCAAGAGTCCTCATTTGCTTGCCTTGTCAGTGATGGATTTTAAAGATTTTAAAAATACGTTATTCAGTATTTTTGGTTATTGTCCTTTAGAGGCTATTCACATATCTGTTCCACCATACTGTTCAAAATGAAGTCCGGTTAGTCCCATGTTTGTTTAAAGATAAGGAAATTCAAGTTTAGAAAAGTCACATGTCTGCCCTAGGTCACAGGACTTGCAGGTGTCCACGTGGAGGATAGTAGATGCCATGCCAATTGCTCTTGTGATTTCCTGGCCTTCTGAAGATTTCAATGGTCAGTTAGAAGGAGTGCTCATAATAGACATTCAATTAGAGAGATAATTTTCTAAAATATTTTGAAGAATTTTTCCTATTTGGAAAGGTACTCACAAATTGTTAAACAATCTTCTATTAAGGATACAGAGTGGGCATTAGTATCTTTTGATTTAGAGACCGACACAACAGGAATTCACAGGCAACTAAGGATGTGTATGTTTGTTAGTTGCTCAGTCATGTCTGACTCTTTGCGACCTCATGAACTGCAGCATACCAGGCTCCTCTGTCCATGGAATTCTCCAGGCAAGAATACTGGAGTGGGTTGCCATTCCTTTCTACAGTGGGTCTTCCTGACTCAAGGGTCAAACTGGGGTCCCCTCTATTGCAGGCAGATTTTATACTGTCTGAGCTACCAGGGAAGCCCCACAACTAAGTGTCAGTTCAGTTCAGTTGCTCGGTCATGCCTGACTGTTTGCGACCCCATGGACTGCAGCATGCCAGGCTTACCTGTCCATCACTAACTTCTGGAGCTTGCTCAAACTCAGGTCCATTGAGTTGGTGATGCCATCCAATCATCTCTTCCTCCTTCATCTGTTGTCTCCTTCTCCTCCTGCCTTTAATCTTTCCCAGCATCAGGATCTTTTCCAGTGAGTCAGTTCTTCGTATCTATAATGCATGAATTTTTCCCATGTCAGTTTTGGAAACTTTTGAAAGTAGTTTTTAATTTCTAGTAATTTAGATAAAAATCTTAAAAATAGTGTACATTGATCATAATGTAATTTCGGTAGTCTCACTTGGAAAACAAGAATCAAATTATACAGGTATATTTTCTAAACAGCAAATAACTTGGCAGTTTTTGAAAATAAAGCTTTGTGGAGCACTTCATACTGAAGAATGTATTAGATGACTCCTTTAGTAAGTTTCTAGATTGAAGGCAATTTTTCTCTCCTTAGATAATTCTGTAAATACTGATCAGACTGTATCAGGTGAGAAAAAAGAGATAGCCAATTCCATGTCCCTGATGTCTGGGTGCCAGTTGGTATGGTAGCTACTTTGGGTATAAACCTATAATATGAAGGCAGTTATAAGATAATTTGAGATGGAAACAGGTGAAGTTTAAATAATTTCAGGCTGAGAAGAGATGAGCAAATGGCAGCTATTCCAAGCATCCCTGGCAGAGTTCCTGTGGTGTTTGGACAGGCATGACTCCTAATGTCATTTTATTACACTCATATTAAAGACTAGAATTTTAGATCAACAGTGTGCAAATTTGGTTTATCACTTGTGTTCAAAAAAGAGCTGACAGAATTCTAACAGGAGAACTTCAGTGCTTTTCAAGAGTACCAGGAGGAACATAACTCTAGGTCTCATAGAACAAAAACTGACTAGAAATGTGAAATTATTTGCATTAGACACTAAGGAATTCCAAGAACACTCTTGAATCAGGACTCTTCATGTGTGTGTATATCTTTGTGTGTTTATATATTTAAAAGTAAGTTTGCTTTCTATTTGGTGATTTTTAGCCCATCCAGGACTTTGTGATTTTGTAGTAATTGTACTCAAAGCAAATGAATCACAGCGAAATACTCAATGCTGATCCCACCCAGCTAGTTCTGTAATCACTGGCCCTGCAGAGGATAGGAAACACATTGTACAGCCCGATTTGTCCTTGTCAGAAGCACAACAATGCTTAGGACTAAAACCCAAAGTTATACATGACTCTAAAAAGAGCTATTTGTCAAGTGGTTCATTGGCACAAATTGAAATGAAATGAGGTCCCGGGCTCTTGAGGTCACTTTTCAACAGGAAGAATTCATTATCTAACTATACACAGAGGAAAATGCCTCACAATTGTATTTGCTTGTAAAGGATGAGTGCCCACACATAAAGCCAAAGTGGCAGAGGTCACTTAAAAGAAATAAATGACATAAAAGCAAAGACTCAAGTGTCCCTTGGCTGATAGCCTCTGGCTTCTTCCTCCAAGTCAGGGCTGCTTTGGGGCTTACTGCTCAATGGACTGAAGGAAATACTTGGAGAGGTCTTTGTTGTTTATGCAAAAATCACTTGCATACGTCCTGCTAATTTGTCTACTGGAAACAGTGTAGTCTTATGAGTCTCTCCTTCTTGGGTTGGGGGGAGTTTATTCCCCATCCTTCCCCACATTCCACATTTTTCGTAGTCTTATGAGTCTCTCCTTCTTGGGTTGGGGGGAGTTTATTCCCCATCCTTCCCCACATTCCACATTTTTCTGAAGTGTACATTTTCTTTTAAGACATTCTATGGCCTTCTCTTCACTTTGTGGAGAAAGTGCAACCTTGAATGTTTTACAGCTCATTGGGTGATAACTGGTAGGGTATTGTTTTCGGATTAGAAAGTGCAGAAAAAGGAAGTGTACACTGAACACATCAAACCTGAGGACAGAATTTTTCAACATATTTATATAAATAACCTGGAACAGAGAATTGATTACTATGGTTTCTGTTGGGCAGAGTAGGGACGATAACAAAAATCAAAGACTTTTTTCCCCCCAGTTCATCTTAGGATTAACTTTAATGAAATAAGTAGTGTTGCACATTCTATGGGGTTGGACAAAGGTTTAATAACATATATCCATCATTATAATGTCATTCAAAGTATATTCACTGCTTATAAAAACTAGTCTTTTTTCATCTCCCCCAAATCTCCTGGCAACCAATGATCTTATCATTGTTTCCATAGTTTTGCTTTTTTTTTTCAGAATGGCATGTACTTGGAATCTATTTTTCTTTCTCCGTTCAAAGCCTTTATAAGGTCTCTCATGGTCCACCCATGCATGGACCAGACAGGCCGTAGGTGGCAAGCTTCCCCACTAAATACTGTAGCTTTTCTTCCAGTATTCAGCCCATTCCATTGGTCCTGCCCAGCAGCCACGTGGAAGTGCAGGGATGTGTTGGGTGTTTGTTCATAGGAAGGCTGCAAGTTTTGTACCCCTTGTCACCATGAACCCAGATTTGTGTCATGTGAAAGACATTTTAAATGAAAAAGAAAAATGACATGGCTAAAGAGGATGGATTTAAATAGGGACAGGGCAAGGAGGTGGATGTAGAGATCAATTCCCTTAATCTCTTCCCATATTTCAACCCTCTCTAAACTCTGACAGTAGGAGGGAAGGGCTGGAGAGGCTCACATATCAAGTCCAGCATCCATTTTTCAGTACTGCCTGTTTTCCCCTGTCCATTCACATCAGTCTTTTTTTCAAAGTTATTTTCTAATAATGTGGCCTCTCATTCATTCTCTTTCTCAAATTTTTTATGGCACCACCATTGATGGAAATTGGACATCTTAACCATATTATGTCTTCCAATCCATCAAAATGGATGTTTTTCCATTTGTTTCTGTCTTTAAAAAATTCTTTCAGCAGTATCTTTTCCTGGTTCTCAACTGTTGTTGTAGGTGACTGTTGCATGTTCCTGTTATAGTTTTTCTTGAGTGGTAGGTGACTTTGGACATGATGGTGGTGCCCTTCATTGAGACATAGGATACATGAAGAGAATCAGTATGTAGAGCATGGGGGAAGCCATGATCCCAGTGCTGGCTCTGTTGAGTTTTAAATACTAGTATGGCATCTATTAAATTTACTTAGATGCAGAGATTTGGAGTTAAACAAATTTGGAGTTAATGATGGATAGAATCAGAAGAATGAGTGAAGATGCTTAGGGAATGTGTATACAGAGAGGGAGAAGAAAATCAGTTCTTTCATTCTCATTTTCTCCAATAAAAAGCCATGTAAGTGAGACAGTATTTCCAACTTACTAACCCTACTTCTACTTTGAGTGCATGCTACAACAGCCAACAGGAAAGCGGGAAACATTAAAAGGAGAATTTGGACAAACAGAACCAAGTGTCAAGAACATGGATACCTGCTTACTGCTTCCTTTCAGCTATCTGAATACTGTGTATTAAATAGTAACAATGATGCTTTATCCAGTAAGATCTCCCTCCAGGGGTTTGTAAGTCATGTGATTCTTTTCTCATTTCCCCTGACAGAAATAACTGTGGTCTTAAAAGCTTAGAGAGGAAGAGACAGGTCCATTTCTCCTTTTTCTTGTCCAGTAGACCCAATCTCCTTCAAATGCCATGTAAGACATTTAAAAGTGGCACAGATTATCTTTAGTCTAGAATGATTTGAATGTGATTCGGCATAGAAGGGGACTGGACTGGATGGACATAAAGTTCTGTCATTTAATCTGTGAAGTGAGATGACAGTAAAGAGAGTGAGTCCCTTCAGTGTCCCCCAGCGACTTAGTTCCTAAGTATTTCTTGGTCCAATTTACAACCCTTTCCCATTATTTTCTTATGATTTATATGCAAAGGGGATGAAAGATATGTGATTAAGGAATATTAAATTTTATGTATAACTGTTATTGGAATGTAACTTCCATGAGGGCAGGGACCTTGCCTGTTTTGTTCACAACTTTACCTGCAGTGCTGAGAAAAGTGAGTGCATAGCACGCAGGGGTCACTCACTAGAGAGTTATTGAAGTAATTTTTATGGTCAGACCATGTACTAGGTATGTGTTCATTTTTGGTGTGCAAAATATGTTAACTGTGACTATGTGACTTTGCATTAAACACAGTTACTAACAGATTTTAATAATTTATTTTATAGTTGCTTTGATGCCTTTTCCTAATATCTTAGTTTACATTTGATCTTGGGTTTGCCGTTGAATACTGCTATCAGATGTGAAAAGGTAGCAATGTCTTTTTGGAAAGTCTAATTTAGACCTTACATTCATTGTTACTTGTCTAGTCTACAAAGAGACCTTGATAATTGACAATTGTATTCAAGTCCTGAAAGAACTCAGTGAGCTGGCAATTAGGGGTGCCTTCTAGCTGTCACTTTGATTTTGTTGGGATTGTACTTCAATGCTTTGCCTAGGAGCACTAGGAGAGAGACAGTTTTCCTTTGCAGGCTCCCTGTAGAAAAACGTCACCAGCTTGGAAAATAAAAAAGGCACCTACTGACTTACTTATGTCTGGAATTAATGCAATCAGTAACATCTGAAGAAGGTAGATAAAGTATGTTTTCATTTCAATGAGATCAAAATTTTTAAAACTTCTGAGCTGCTAATCCTACTCCCTTCTTTCTATTACTTTTTCCTCTTTTCTTCAATGCAATGTAGGCATCAAAGCTACATTTTTGACATGACCAGAACAATTGGAGGCAGGGTGAAAATGCACTGCATAATGACTGAACACCATGACTTCGCTGAACAGCACAGATCTAAGATGGGGTTCACAGTAGTGACTGCCCCATCCTGGTTACCAACACTCCAGGAAGTGGAATGAAAGGCATCAGCTTGAATTATCCTCAGCAGCTGTGGAACTTGTTGTAGTCTTTAATGAGATTTAAAAACCCCTGAAGAAACTCAGGTCCCAGAAAATAGGGAGGATGGGACTGTTTTCTCTGTGGTGAAGACCAGTTTCCATTTATCCTGTCTTGGTTTTTGGAAATGACTTTGCATTGACAACTGAGACTATTGGAGTGAGGGGGGTCTGGAGGAGTGGGAAAATGCCTGAGGATTAGCTGCCCTGGCTTGCTAATTAGGTTAAATTTAGACAGTGTGACATGTTTGTAAATGAAATACTGTGACTGTAGAAGAGGCATCTATGAACCCCATAGCAAAAGAAGAAAGAAAGCAAAATCAAAACAAGGTATATTGGGGAACTCACAGTTGTTTAAATCAACATTAGGGTATTTTGGCCTTCTATATTATGGAAATTGGAAGTTAAACTGAGGATATCAACAGAGTGGAAGAAAATACTAACTTGAAAAGTATCTTAGCCTGTCCATCATGGAAAGTTATCTTTTAGAAAATTAGCTTCTTAGACTGGGTAGACAATCTCTCACCATATTTTAAAATGGTCAGTTTTAAGCTAGGATATCCAAAGAGGAAGCTTGCTCTGTGGACTTCATTTTCTGTCCTTTTAATCTTCAGTTCTGAAGTTCAGGAAATCTTAAGTTCTTACTGACTTGGCATGCCACTGAGAATACTTTGAAAAAGGGGGAGAGATGAAATTAGGGTAGATTCTGTTAATATAAGATCTATTCCCAGAGACAGAAGGCTGCGTGCCTCTCCCTTATATAACTAAAATTCTGTTTGGCAGTTGGGAGGCAAAATCTTTACCTGAACCATCTACCTAATGAAAAGTCAGAGTTTGTGTAGACTGTGGTAGGAGTCTTGGGTAATGAAGGCTCTGGGTGTAAGGCAGTGGAACAGAGCAGTTAGGAGCTCAGGCTCTGGAACCATTATGCTTGGATTGGAGTCCCCACTGGGGATCCTTGTGTCCTGAGCAAGTTACTTAGTGTGCCAGTTTGGATTTTCTCGGACATAGACTCTGAGATGCGTTTAGTATGTGTGTGTGTGCATGCTATGGCACCTCATTCCAGTACTCTTGCCTGGAAAATCCCATGGATGGAGGAGCCTGGTAGGCTGCAGTCCCTGGGGTAGCTAGGAGTCGGACACAACTGAGCGACTTCACTTTCACTTTTCACTTTCATGCATTGGAGAAGGCAATGGCAACCCACTCCAGTGTTCTTGCCTGAAGAATCCCAAGGACGGCGGAGCCTGGTGGGCACAGAGTCGGGCACGATTGAAGCGACTTAGCAGCAGCAGCAGCAGTGTGCATGCTAAGTCACTTCAGTTGTGTCCAACTCTTTGTGACCCCATGGGCTGTAGCCCACCAGTCTCCTCTGTGCATGGAATTCTCCAGGCAAGAATACTGGAGAGAGTTGCCATTCCCTTCTCCAGGGATCCTCCCAACCTAGGGATCGAACCCTCATCTCTTGTGGCTCGTGCATTGCAAGCGGATTATTTCTTTGAGCCACCAGTGAAGCCTGAGTTTAGTGTACAGGTTTTTTATTCTGGTGTGTTATTGGCCTAACAAATGAAAGAAGAAGGCAATAGAAGCGGGACAGGGCAGAGGGACAAGATGGGCAGCCATGAAGTGAAGCTCTGGAGCCTTAAGCAGGGCAAAGAGACACTCGCAGGGGTCAGTCATTGGAGGTGGGTCACCCTGAGGGGGATTGACTTGAGTAGAGGCAGCTCTGTTGTCGGGGCATCCTCGAGGGGCTGGGAGTGGACAGCTGTCTGCCAGCAGCTGGGGCAACAGGCCTTCAGAAGGGGTGACCTGGGTGGCATCATTGTCCAGGATACTTAGCTTCTCTGGACCTCTCTTTCCTAGGAATATTTAAGAATTAAATGAGGTGATACCTGTAAAGTGCTTAAAACTGTATTCATCATGAAGTGTATACTTGATTATTGCTGTGTACCAGGCAGAGATTAAATAATGAGCCCAGGGTCTCCCAGGTGGTAACACAAGAAAGCCCTCCCTGGCCATAGGTGGCTGGGTTTGCCTTACTTCCTACTGGACAACAGTGCTTCCCTGGTCCCTTTTCCTTCCCTCTCCTTTCCTGCTACAGAACTCTCTCCTCCCAAGGCAGGAGATAGATGGGTTCCAGGTTAGACATTTACAACAGGCCTCCTGTTTGCATTTCCTGAGAGAGGAGATAGGCGGGCTCCAGCCTCCTGTTTGCCCTCTGAAATGGAAGTAACAACAGAAAAAGAGTAAATGGGTAGTGTTTCTCTCTTTTAAACAATTTGAGATAATTGTCATGGCAAGGATAAAAAGGGGCAAAACCCTGTCTGAGTAAAGGATTAAGGGATCTCCACTCCCCCTCCCCATGTTTTGGGACAAGGAACACACTACACATATGCAGAAAGGGTCCTTGGGGGTCAAAAAGTCAGGGGATAATGCCAGGCCATAATGAGTCTTGCTCCTCCCAGAAACCTTTGATTCAAGATCTATTTTGGCTGAGGGGTGCATGTGTACCTAGGGGAGGGTCCCAGGGTAGGTCAGGTGTGGCAAAAGAAACCAGATAATTGGCTAAAGGTAAGCAAAGACTGGAAAGAGTTACTGCACTCCTCCTCACTAGCGGGGACACCCATACCTTTTCTCTCCAAGTATGCATCTCTGCGTTGCTTCTATCTTAACTAAATAAACCATTTCTCTGTGTGATCTCGCACTTATTGTTGAGCTAGTTCTAATGGCAAACCTTGTACCTGCATTTACAGTTTTTGCCTCCATAACAAATACATTTTTCACTGGAGACAAAGATCCAGGGAAAAATACCTTCTGGCCTTTCGCCCTTGCTGGTCTGGTGACTAGAATTCCTGGTTCTCATCCAGGCTACCCAGGTTCAATTCCAGGAAGAGGAATTAAGATCTCATTTCATGCCACTGCTCACGGCTGCCTCACCAAGATCACTCCCACCTACAGCTCCTCTAGCTTGCCACTTGTCTCTAGCGATGGGCTGGAGCATCTAGTTGGGGCAGGAGAGCTGACTAAGTAGTACCTGCCTTGAACTGCTCTCTTAGTCTCCAGACTCACAGTGCCCATGTTTCATCCCCATTCCCCCATTCTCCATTCTTTATATTTCATGTGCCACCCCAGGTCCAGAAGTGCAATGCTAATGTCTTATTTGTGGGATAAGATGTTAGTGCTTTCATTTGAAACTTAGATGAATCTGAACTCTAGTTATTTTTGTATTCAAAGACATATATTATACACCTTCTATGGGAAAATATTTTCCTATGCCTCAAATTGACATATGAATGAATAATTAGTAAGCCGAGCTGCATGTATTTTCTTCCTTCTTGAGTTGTAAGTTGAATAGCCAATGAGATGTTTTCCTTACAATTTCTTTTGTCGTAAGTTCATTGATGGGAAAGTTTGTAGATAAATCACTGTATACATAGTATTGTAGGGAATACAATGAAGTAAAATAATCTGTATTTTTATAAAGCTTACAGGCTAGGTTAGGGTTATATTACACAATAAGAATTGGAGCTGAATACTCTGTTTATGTGATACTTCATTCCTCTGGGTTTGCAACACAAAATGAAAACTGAAAAAAAATTTTTTTTTTTCGAGTTTTGGCTTTTTATTTTTTAAATTATTATTATTATTATTATTTTACTTTACAATATTGTATTGGTTTTGCCATACATCAACATGCATCTGCCATGGGTGTACACGTGTTCCCCATCCTGAACCCCCCTCCCACCTCCTTCCCCATACCATCACTCTGGGTCATCCCAGTGCACCAGCCCCAAGCTTCCTGTATCCTGCATCGAACCTGGACTAGCGATTCGTTTCTTATATGATATTATACATGTTTTAATGCCATTCTCCCAAATCATCCCCCCCCCCCTCTCCCACAGAGTCCAAAAGACTGTTCTATACATCTGTGTCTCTTCTGCTGTCTCGCATACAGGGTTGTAGTTACTATCTTTCTAAATTCCATATATATGCGTTAGTATACTGTATTGGTGTTTTTCTTTCTGGCTTACTTCACTCTGTATAATAGGCTCCAGTTTCATCCACCTCATTAGAACAGATTCAAATGTATTCTTTTTAATGGCTGAGTAATACTCCATTGTGTATATGTACCACAGCTTTCTTATCCATTCATCTGCTGATGGACATCTAGGTTGCTTCCATGTCCTGGCTATTATAAACAGTGCTGCGATGAACATTGGAGTACACATGTCTCTTTCAATTCTGGTTTCCTAATTGTTGATGTTAAATGCAACATATATACATTATACAGATGAGAAACAGGAATATGACTAATTTATGATAACTAAGTACTCAACCTAATGATGAAATCTATCAGCTGTCCTCAATTCTACCAAAGCTTTCTCTTCATAACTTTTCAGGTTCTCATTCACCCAAGTCATAATGGGTGGAGGGATAAATTTCTACAGCGTCTCTTCTTCTCTTTTCTTCTTCTACAGCCACCTCATTGGAGTCTTTGAAGGAGAAAATGGGCATAAGCATTCCATTCTTTCTTTTCTTTTTAGGGGAAGACATGCTGTCTTGCTCTCTAGCTCAGTAGGTTACTTCCCTCCTCTGTGTTTCTGATTCCTCACATGAGGAGCAGCATTGCTAATAGCATCATAGCATTACGGTGAGGATTAAGGGAGCTCATGCCAGCAGAGTGCTGAGAACAGTGCTGTCACAGAGGGGGTCTCCACAGAATTTAGCTCCTGTTGCTATTTATTTATATTGTTTATTCATTTATGTTCTTTATTGTTTATGATCAAGAATGTGCATATGTGCCAAGAAGTCAGCTAAACTACTCCATGATATTGCTGTCTTGGCATGATTTGGTGCCAAGTGGCCTGCAGGGCCTTGACCTGACACTGCTGCTGCTGCTGCTAAGTCGTTTCAGTCTTGTCCGACTCTGCGTGACCCCATAGACAGCAGCCCACCAGGCTTCTCCATCCCTGGGATTCTCCAGGCAAGACCACTGGAGTGGGTTGCCATTTCCTTCTCCAATGCGTGAAAGTGAAAAGTGAAAGGGAAGTCGCTCAGTCGTGTCCGACTCTTAGCGACCCCATGGACTGCAGCCTACCAGGCTCCTCGGTGGGATTTTCCAGGCGAGAGTACTGGAGTGGGGTGCCATTGCCTTCTCCGTGACCTGACACTAGCCCATCCCAAAGTTGCATGCCCTAGATGACAGTTTGTAGAGAACAGAGCACACAGTCATAAACAAATATAAACTGATATAACTTCTCCAGCAGTCTTTGTGAGCACTAGTCTTCCCAGGGCCTTCCTCCCCCTTGTGTGCCCTTAGGAGCTTACTGAAACCCTGCTGTTTTTGCTTTGAATTGAGCCATCTGACCTTAGTCTGGGAATCCAAAGCAGTCCATCCACAGTCCCTAAAAAAGCCATGTGCTCTCTGCCTGCACCGTCTTGACTTCCCCATGGGCACCTCCAGGTATGTGCTGTGTACCTTCTCCAGAACCTTTGAGTGATAAACCTTATTCTGGTTTCCTTGTGATCTTTAGTTGAACTATGGCTCATCATTTGACACTCTAGGGCTCTGCTTAATATGTGTTAATTTAACAAAGTCACAGCAATGTGGCCTGGGGATGAAGAGGAGAATATGAACCAGGGAGGTAAGAGGGGTGGTTCTTTATAGATCACTGGAAGGCTTTCAGTCTAAGATGTTCTTCACACTCTCAGTGGGAACAGATACAGTTAATAACGAAAAGGGCTTCCACATCAGAGAGGAAAGTCAATTGCTGCCCAGCCTCTCCACTTTACCTCAACTATTTGTTTGTCATCTACTAGGCATAGCAGAAGAACTTGGTGCTTGTCCATCATTTTTTAACAGTAAATTTATTACTATTTATTACCAGTAGTAATAAATAAGGTCAGGATGAGAATTTCCCCTTTCCCCTCTGAAGAGAAGATAGCCAAGTCCTGCCTGCCTTCTGCTGCACATGCTGGGGTGTCACTCCAGGACCTTGCTCCATATGTGTAAGCTTCACCATCCATTAGACCACTGATTTCTCTGTTGCTGACTCCTAGCTCTTTCTTTGGTCTTGAAGCTGGGTAAGTATAGGCCTCATAGACCTGTGTGGTGCAACCTAACAATTGGCAGAACCAGCCAGGAGACCAAGGAAACTCCCGTGAGAGCTGAGATGTCAAGAAATATAGGACTGGAATGGAGAGTTGCAGGTACTGTCCACTAGCATGTAGGGCATGAGAGTTGCAGGTATAATTCCTGGCTGGCCTACAGCTGACATGCGGGGCCCATAACTTCCCAGGGATGACTCTGAAAGATGTTGTGAGGGAGGAAGGAATTCTGGAGTAGGTGGCTGTCTACTGTTATGTAGACAGGGCCTTGTGGGGGCTGTCCTGGTTTAATGGGAGCTGCCAAGAGATCTAGAGGACAATGGCCTCTAATGGCTCTGGTATTGTATCAAAGTGAGCTTTTTATAATTGGTTAAGCTAGCTTTCTAGAAGGAATTGGTACTTCTATTATGCCTTTGAGATGTAAATGATCTATCTGACCTCTCTGAAACTTTAATCTTCTGTGATCTCTAAGAATAAAGGAGATAAAAGAGATTTTAGGTAAACTCTTTAGAAATAATTGTTTGGGGGAACGTCTATCTAAAATAGTCTCTTTGGATTTTGGTAACTTGAAACTAAAGTTGGAAGAAGAGAATTCATGGGTCATTTTAAATAGGATAAAATATTGGAACATTAATTGCTGAACGGGTCTCAGTTTACCTTCCTTTGGCTGAAGATTGAAGCATTAATTTTTCCAATCAGGAAATCACAATAACTTGCTTCTTGTTTTTTGCCAGATATTAGGATTTTCAAGGGTTAAGATTATAAACAGTCATAATTCTTGTCACCAGATTTCTTTATTGATTACATTGTGAGCAGGTGTGATCAGGTGTATCTTACTCTTGATACTCTTTGGCTGCTGCTGTCTGCATTGCATTTATGGTATCTGGTTGCAGTTCCCCTCTACACACCTGATCCCAGGGAACTGCAGAAGAGAGGAGGACCAAGATTTTAAGGGTCGTGCAGGGTACATTGGGGTAGAATATATGGTCATGCCACTCAAGGTGGTTGTTCTCTTGCTCTCTGTACATCTTCTGCCCTTCAAATGCCTATTTCACTTATGCAATTTACATTTGACTGACCTTCCTAAGTACTTGCCCCAGGCCCCAGCTGATGATTGTTTTAATCAACAGGGGCATAAAGGGCATGCCCCTCTGGTGGTTTCCCTGGTAACTAATGAGGCAAAACCTGACGTAAATTGTCTTGTAACTGGTAATCTCCCCTTCCCCTGAAGAGAAGACAGCCACCAAGTCCTGCCCACTGTCTGCTGCACACTGTGGGGTGTCACTCCAGGACCCTGCTACAGACATGTAAGCTCCTCCATCCATTAAACTACTGATGTTTCTGGAGGGGGGAGAAAAGAAAAGGTCAAAACGTGGCAGTGAGAGACACAGTAGTTTGCCACAGTGGTTTGCAATTTGGCCAAATCCCACTTATTTTAGATGAGTGGTGAAACACAAGGTCAAACCTTAATGTTCTTTATTCTTTTGGGAGCTCTAGAATTTATTTCAAATGCTCATTCTGATTTGTGTTTGAAGATTTGGCCATAGTGCTTATTATTGAATTCAAAAAGCCATTGACTGAATGCCTACCGGGTTCATGGTGCAGGAACTTAGTTATTATATCATTTAACCTCATAATAATCCTTTGAGGTAGATGTTACTATCTTGGTTTGATAGATAAGATAGATGTTGCTGGAATTTGAACTTAAGTCTTCCATAATGAGGTCATTTCATGTATTATTAGCACACTGTCTACTACTTTTATGCATTTTAGAAATGCAGAAAATCATCAAGAAGGAAATAAAAATCACCCATAATATGACAACTCAGTATTAACCATTATTTAAATTTTGGAATATTTTCATCCAGTTTTATTGCATTTTATTTAATGTTTACTTTATCCCAAAAAAGTGAACTTCTGCATTCTATATTATTTAAAAACTCATATATGTTATGAAGGGTTTTTTCCCATATTAATAGTTTTATAAAACTTGATTTCTTTTTCTTAAAGGGCTCATTGAAATTATCTGCATTGCTGTGCTTTATTATTATTTTTAAAAAATATTTATTTGGCTGCACTGGGTCTTTTTAGCTGTGGCACATGAGATCTTTAGTTGCAGCCTATGAACAATTAGTTGTGGCATGTGGGATCTAGTTCCCTGACCAGGGATCCAACCCAGGGCCCCTGCATTGGGAGTGCAGAGTCTTAGTTGCTGGACCACCAGGGAAGTCCCCAAAACTTGATTTTAAATAGCCACATTTCATTAGTGGATGAAGAAAGCCCTTATTATTTAAATGTATGTTTCCCATTTTACCTTATTTTAAACAATGATGCCACAAATATCTTTGTGTGTAATTCTTTTGCATGTCTCTCTTTCCTTAGAGTAGAATTGAGAGGAGTCATTCCTGTGTAAGAGGTTATTCTAGTTATCTGTTACTGTGTAACAAACCAACCCTAAACTTAACGGCATTAAATAACCACCATTTTATTATGCTCTTGAATGTCAGAAATTCAGAGAGGACACAGCAGGGGTGGTAGTTTCCTGCTTTGTGAGGTCTGGGATCTCAGCTGGGAGACTCAGAGGATGGGCTCTGCTAGGACTGCTGAATGTTGTTCCTACATGTGGCCACTCGAGTCTGGTGATATTCATCTAGTACTTTTATTCATTGGCTCAGGGTTCCAAGAATATGTCAGTGGCACAAGGCAGGTATATATGGGCTTTATGAACTAGCCTGGAAGGTTCAGTTCAGTTCAGTTGCTCATTCGTGTCCGACCCTCTGTGACCCCGTGAACCGTAGCACGCCAGGCCTCCCTGTCCATCACCAACTCCTGGAGTTCACTCAAATTCATGTCTATTGAGTCCGTGATGCCATCCAGCCATCTCATCCTCTGTCATCCCCTTTTCCCCCTGCCCTCAATCCCTCCCAGCATCAGAGTCTTTTCCAGTGAGTCAACTCTTCGCATGAGGTGGCCAAAGTACTGGAGTTTCAGCTTCAGCATCATTCCTTCCAAAGAACACCCAGGACTGATCTCCTTTAGAAGGGACTGCTTGGATCTCCTTGCAGTCCAAGGGACTCTCGAGTCTTCTCCAACACCACAGTTCAAAAGCATCAATTCTTCGGCGCTCAGCCTTCTTCACAGTCCAACTCTCACATCCATACATGACCACAGGAAAAACCATAGCCTTGACTAGACAGATCTTTGTTGGCAAAGTAATGTCTCTGCTTTTCAGTAGGCTATCTAGGTTGGTCATAACTTTCCTTCCAAGGAGTAAGCGTCTTTTAATTTCATGGCTGCAATCACCATCTGCAGTGATTTTGGAGCCCCAAAAAATAAAACCTGGAAGCTTTATTTACTTGGTATCATTTTTGCTGGTTGAAGCAGTCACAACCCCGCCCCATTTCAGAGAGGAGAGAATGTAGATTCGCTACCTCTCAATGAAGGGAGGGTCAAAGAATTTATATCGGTGTTTTAAAACTACCAGAGAAGATATAAACCACTTGCAAGATTTTGACATATATTATTAGGCTGCCCCTCAGAAATGTTATATAAATCAACATTTTTTCCCCTAGTGGCTGATAGTATACTCTTACCTACTCTGGATATTACAATTTTAACAGATATTTTTCAATTTGATAGGCAAAAGCTAACATATCATGTTGGTATAATTTTCAAATATCTGAATACTAGTGAGATTTTATATGTGTTTTTTTCAGTCACTTGTCAAAGTTTTATGTAAATTTTCTGTTTTTTTGCTTCACTTTTCTGTTGGAGTAGTCATCTTTTTCCTCATTAATTGGTAGGTGTTGCATATGTATTAAGACTAAATTAAGGTGTTCTAATTCTAAATTGAGTTCTTTCACCATCATCCCATAGTACACTAGTCAATAAACATTTTTAGTACTATGTGTAAAGGCACTGTTTTCTTGTAATTCAGATTTTGCCTCTTTCAAGCTATGTAACTTGAACAATTAAGATTGGACCCTAGTATCCTCTCCTGTAATATTGGGATAATAATATTCCTATCTCATTTGTTATTGTGAGAATTCATTACTGTCCATGTAAATGCTTAGAAGAAGGCTTATTACATGCTAAGTGTCCAGTAAAGGTAAGTGGTTACTGTTAGTATTATTACTGTCACCATAATGACTAAATATGATACTAAGATATTTGTGAGTATCCTAGTAATTATTTCTATCGTCCAGTTTGTAAGTGTGTAACTGAGGATCTCTAGTCATGTCAAAGCTATTTAGGTTTTGAATTCAAAAGAGTCAGGGTTATTCTAGAAAGATTTTGTCTTTTCTTATTTTATTCTTTTCTTATTTTAAACTTGGTTCTCAAGTTTCCCAAAGGAGGAAAATCACTAACAATACAGGATGGCCTTTGGAGCAGGGTTGTGGGGCATCCATAGTTAATGGGTGAGATGCTTGGAAATGATCACCACTCTTGATTGCCATGCCAATGTAATTAGAAAAATGGCTTGGGGAGGGGCATGCAGTTGTTTGTGAAACTCCTGAGACAAAAACTAAATTTGATGACATTTCCTCTGCCTCTTTCATTTGTCTTTCAATTCCATCAGACCAACTGAGCTCAGAAATGAGCATTGTGGAGTGCCCTGTAGGGCAGCGTTGATGAAAGAAAAAAAATAAAACCCTTTTCTATATAAGGATAAGTCCCAAAGGACTCTCATTGCTTTAAATCAGGAGAGGCTATAGAAAGAAGAGGCCAGGGTCTGGGTCTGAATGACCATAGGCAGGGCCCAGTCTCCAGGCTCTCCTTACCTCCAAGTCTGTGCCTTCCTCCCCTGCCCAGCACATCCTCCTCGTGTTCTTTCCATTCAGAGCCTCAAGGGGGTGTTGGAGTGCCACGCATTGGTGGATGGGAGATGGGGGATGGGAAGGATGTACCACCCCAGGGCACTGAACATTTGTTGTCTCCAAAGAGGGCTTCTTTGGCTTCAGCCCAGCTGTCCCTGTGTGATAACCACCATGGCTAATACTCCAGTGACGAGCCTCTTTGGGTCTCCGCCTCACCGCCTCTGATCACTGTGAAATATGAGTTAGGGGAGTTTTCTGTAACAAATGCCTGCTTGACTGAGCCCCTGTTCAGGCGTCTGGTGTCAGCACTTGTCCCAGACAGCCGCTTCAGCCGTTCCAGCCAGACAGTGACAGATTCAGCCTCCTGCTTAGACTGTCAGGGGAGTCCACCCCTCAGGCTTGGGCTTGTCACAGGAGCGCCTGGCTGAATCCTGCCAGGGCTCTGGGCTGCACCTGTGCTTCCAAATGTCAGTGGGCATGAGAGCCAGCCATTTTTCACCACCCTTCCTGTCAAGGTCAATTGGCCTGATGGGGGAGGGGACCTCCAGAACTGAGATAGACCTGCCTCTTTGCTCCTGCATCATCAGGCAGACCTTTTAATACCAATGGCCCAGGACTTGCCAAAGAAGGCATTTGAGGGTATCTTGGGTAAATTAAAAGAATTTAATTGATGGACTGGAGATAATTAGTCAGGCAAGTTTACTTCTTTGAAACATCTTTTCCAAGTTCTTTTTAACATTATCTGGTGAGTCTTGGTTGATATGGAGGGAAGAACAAAGCTAGTCACAGGTAGTAGGAAGGAAAGGGTTCACATTAGTGGCCACTCTTGAGATTCTGCCAGGGTTGGCCATATGGTGATCATAATGATGATTTATAAATCAGAAATTGTAATCTGATGGCCCATGGATTGAATTTGGCACAAAGGATTTTTGTTTGGCCTCTATTGTTCATTTGTTTTTCATAGAACTTGATGCTGATATTTAGAATTCAGAATATTTTACATACAAATGTGATTTCAGGCTTTTAAAAAACCAAGCTCTGGCAACACTGGGCTTATGTTCTTATATACGGAGGACTGAAGTAAACCATGTTGCTGCCACTGCTCACTTTAGAAAGGGCATGAACTCTAGTTTGTCGCAGTCTTCCCCTTTCCCAACCTGCTTCTCTTATTTCCATTATATGGATGATCCCTGTACTTGTGTTGGTGATCATTGGTATAAGTGCTGAGCTTCAATTCCATACTTAATATTTAATGAACTCTGTCTAATAACATTTATCTCCCCCACTGAGATGATATGTGACGAGGCATTGCTTGAACTATCATGATTTAAATGCAATGAATAATAAGGATGAAAAATAGTGGTACATATACACAATGGAGTATTACTCAGCCATTAAAAAGAATACATTTGAATCAGTTCTAATGAGGTGGATGAAACTGGAGCCTATTATACAGAGTGAAGTAAGCCAGAAGGAAAAACACCAATACAGTATACTAACACATATATATGGAGTTTAGAAAGATGATAACAATAACCCTGTGTACAAGACAGCAAAAGTGACGCTGATGTATGGAACAGTCTTATGGACTCTGTGGGAGAGGGAGAGGGTGGGAAGATTTGGGAGAATGGCATTGAAACATGTAAAATATCACATATGAAACGAGATGCCAGTCCAGGTTCAATGCACGATACTGGATGCTTGGGGCTGGTGCACTGGGACAACCTGGAGGGATGGTATGGGGAGGGAGGAGGGAGGAGGGTTCAGGAGGGGGAGCACATGTATACCTGTGATGGATTCATTTTGATGTTTGGCAAAACTAATACAATTACGTAAAGTTTAAAAATAAAATAAAATTAAAAAAAAAAAAAGAAAAATAGTGGTTTTATTGATATCTGAAGATTGTAGTTCACCATTGCTAGGCCTTAGCTCTTGACTTTAGCTCTTGACATATGTTCCATAAATGATAAACTCTGGGACAAGTTTGGTGTTTCTACTGAAAGAGAAAGAGAAATGCAGTAACAAAACTACTACATCATCTAATTTTTAATCTTAATGAAAGTGCTTCCAAGTTAGCGAAATGGTTTCCTTTCCATGAACGAGGATATGGGGTCAGAGTTAAGAACCTTTCTCAATCCTTTAAAGCCTGAAATTAAGGGGACTTGGGCTTATATTTATATAAAAGTACTTATTCTCCTCTACAAGAAATTGTCCAACACAATGGAATTCTGTGGCATCTATTTAGGCTAAAAGTCAAATATTGCTGAAGAGATAATGTATACTAGCTTTATCAAATAGGCTGCATTTGGACTTTAGAAGCATGTGTTTAAAAGCTTTGTTTTTAAAAAATGAAAATACCTTATTCATGCTGAGGATTTTTTCCTTAATTTCTTTTAACTCACATGATATGCAGATCGAAATGGTGCTTTACTTTTTCATTTTTATAATGAAATATTAGAGCAAACACATAAGAGTACTTGCTATGTGTTTATACTGATTACCTTATTTAACACTCTCAACACTCATACAAGATACATAAAATATTATCCCTATTTTATAGACGAGAAGACTGAGGCACAGAGAGAGAGTGCTGAGAGACTTCAGTAAATAACTTGCTAAACCATTGTGTATGTTGGGGTCAGAATCAGTACAGCTTAGCTTTTTACCTTTCTAACTCTTGATGAATACAAGCTAAAATATTGGACATGCAATAACCACTGTCTTTCTATCATCTACAGAGCTATGCCAATCAGCTTTCTCCTGTTCTCCAAGGGTAAAATCACAAAAGCCCCTTGTTGGTTTGTTTGCCCAAATAGAAATCTTGAAAGTGTTTCCATAAATGATGGCTTAGAAGGTCATTAGCAGTTCTGATAGTTTTAAATAAATTGTGTTTTGAAATGATTGCTTTGGGATGGGTCTCTTATGGTTAAGTGTTATATTGTGGGAATTGTCTGAATTTTCAAATATAATGCATTTTATTGATCATAAGAAGAAAATGTTTTGGATGATAATAATTCCACTGTTCTAAGTTTGCTGTTTGAAGTCTGCATAGATTGGGTTAGTTTAAATGTTTGAAGTATTTGAATTGAATGCATTTGGGGTATAGGAAAGTGATTAAGTCCTCTCTGTCCCTGTTGTTGAGGGACCTTATGGGGCTGCATTGCCCAGCTTCAAGTGGAGAAGTTAACCTGGAATGCGTTTGAGGGTTTAGCTCCTGATGATTGCCTTTGAAGAATTTCTTGCAGCCATTTGCTCTTAAGGCACTTGGAGGCTGGTCTATGTCTTTTGGAACTTACCAAGTGGCTCAGTGGTAAAGAATCTGCCTGCCAATACAGGTGATATGGGTTGGGAAGGTCCCCTGGAGGAGGAAATGGCAACCCACTCCAGCATTCTTGCCTGGGAAACCCTATGAACAGAGGAACCTGGCAGGGTTCATGGAGTCACAAAGAATTGGACATGACTGAGCACTCACGCACTATGTCTTTTGGGGCCCAGAACCCAGTAACAACTCTAACCGTCTGTGGTCCAGAGAACACATGAGAAACAGTTTTGTTAGCCCGCCTTTCCTATTATTCCTTCCCACATTCCTGGGCTAAGTTGGGATCTGAGAAGTGTCCATGAAGCTTATATGCATACAACCACACAACTGGCTACTGTGCATTCCCTTGTTGTGACCAAAGTATTTTTGTTTGGGGGCGTAAGTAGGTAGAAACTGACCTGAGCCTTTCACGATAAAGGCATTATGAAACCTCTCACTGCAGATTTAAATGGTAGCCATCTGACATAATCTCCTATCCTCTCTAGAGATAGAATGGATTCAAATAATCAGGAAAGCCATGCTTGCACAGGTTTTATCTCTTCTGGTTCAGTAGAATCAGGGCTGAACCTAGTAGTTTTTTGTGCTGTTACATGCTGTGTTTACTTGTGAGCTACCTTCCCCTGAAATATCCTATGACTCAATATTCCCGGGTTAATTTCAGGCTTTTTCTAGTTGCTTTCCTTCTGTATGCCCCAGGATGATTTTCTTTAAAAACCACCTATATCTTTAGCTGTCACTTAAAAGCTGTTGGCTCCTAAAGAAAACAACTTCAGACCTTTTCTTTCCCCAAGCTTGGGTCCTGTATTGCCTACTGCTTGTGGAACCCATCCATGTAGATATTCCACTGGCTTCTCAAAAGCAACAGGCTTTAAACTAAGCTGATTATCTTCCTCAGAACTGTACAAAAAAGATCTTCATGACCAAGATAATCACAATGGTATGATCACTCACCTAGAGCCAGACATCCTGGAATATGAAGTAAAGTGGGCCTTAGAAAGCATCACTATGAACAAAGCTAGTGGAGGTGATGGAATTCCAGTTGACCTATTTCAAATCCTGAAAGATGATGCTGTGAAAGTGCTGTACTCAATATGCCAGCAAATTTGGAAAACTCAGCAGTGGCCACAGGACTGGAAAAGGTCAGTTTTCATTCCAATCCCAAAGAAAGGCAATGCCAAAGAATGCTCAAACTACCGCACAATTGCACTCATCTCATACGGTAGTAAAGTAATGCTCAAAATTCTCCAAGCCAGGCTTTAGCAATACATGAACCGTGAACTTCCAGATGTTCAAGCTGGTTTTAGAAAAGGCAGAGGAACCAGAGATCAAATTGCCAACATTTGCTGGATCATCGAAAAAGCAAGAGAGTTCCAGAAAAACATCTATTTCTGCTTTATTGACTATGCCAAAACCTTTGACTGTGTGGATCACAATAAACTGTGGAAAATTCTGAAAGAGATGGGAATACCAGACCACCTGACCTGCCTCTTGAGAAACCTATATGCAGGTCAGGAAGCAACAGTTAGAACTGGACATGGAACAACAGACTGGTTCCAAATAGGAAAAGGAGTTCGTCGAGGCTGTATATTGTCACCCTGTTTATTTAACTTATATGCAGAGTACATCATGAGAAATGCTGGACTGGAAGAAGCACAAGCTGGAATCAAGATTGCCGGGAGAAATATCAATCACCTCAGATATGCAGATGACACCACCCTTATGGCAGAAAGTGAAGAGGAACTAAAAAGCCTCTTGATGAAAGTGAAAGAGGAGAATGAAAAAGTTGGCTTAAAGCTCAACATTCAGAGAACAAAGATCATTGCATCTGGTCCCATCACTTAATGGCAAATAGATGGGGAAACAGTGGAAACAGTGTCAGACTTTATTTTTCTGGGCTCCAAAATCACTG
>NW_011494810.1:6366347-6366532 GCF_000754665.1 Bison bison bison | reverse complement strand
AGTTAGAACTGGACATGGAACAACAGACTGGTGCCAAATAGGAAAAGGAGTCCGTCAAGGCTGTATATTTCACCCTGCTTATTTAACTTCTATGCAGAGTACATCAGGAGAAACAGTGGGCTGGAAGAAGCACAAGCTGGAATCAAGGTTGCCAGGAGAAATATCAATAACCTCAGATATGCAGA
>NW_011494810.1:6356879-6366247 GCF_000754665.1 Bison bison bison | reverse complement strand
CGAAGAATTGATGCTTTTGAACTGTGGTGTTGGAGAAGACTCCCGAGAGTCCCTTGGACTGCAAGGAGATCCAAGCAGTCCATTCTAAAGGAGATCAGCTCTGGGATTTCTTTGGAAGGAATGATGCTAAAGCTGAAACTCCAGTACTTTGGCCACCTCATGGGAAGAGTAGACTCATTGGAAAAGACTCTGATGCTGGGAGGGATTGGGGGCAAGAGTAAAAGGGGACAACAGAGGATGAGATGGCTGGATGGCATCACTGACTTGATGGACATGAGTTTGAGTGAACTCCAGGAGTTGGTGATGGACAGGGAGGCCTGGCGTGCT
The DNA here is from genome assembly GCF_000754665.1 of Bison bison bison. Classification (NCBI taxonomy): domain Eukaryota; kingdom Metazoa; phylum Chordata; class Mammalia; order Artiodactyla; family Bovidae; genus Bison; species Bison bison. The sequence continues at coordinate 6,365,920 of NW_011494810.1, read as the reverse complement.
GTGATTCATGGGGTCGCAAAGAGTCGGACACGACTGAGCAACTGAACTTAACTGAACTGATCTTCTCTGCTCCTCTTTCTGTATTTTTTACTTGTGTTCAGTGTATCAAACATCATTATGTATAAATTCTGACTCATTAAATGTAGGATGGTATGAGGAATTGACATTGTTTGCAAATACCTGTAGTGGTTTTGATGTTTGTGGTCCACATACAACACTGAGAAAAGCAGCTTAGTGAATGCCTCTCTTTCCACCTCATCACATGAACTAGAAACCTTGGAATCATCCTAAACTCGTCTCTTCAGCTCAACTCACACCACAAAGGGCTGCTGTGTCCTATCAATTCCATTTCCTCAGTGTGTTTTAAGTCAGCCCCTTTCTCTTTGTTCCCACTACTGCCTGCTTTACTCTATCCTAGTTCATCCCAACCGAATCTTTCTTCTTGTATCACTCTTGTCTCCATTAATTTACTTTCTCCAATGCCATGAGGGTGATCATTCGAAAAGGCAAATATTGTATTGCTACTTCCATTCTCGAACATTTTCAGTGACTTTCTATTCTAAAGGATAAAGGTAAATTTTTAGCATGGCATATGAATTCTTTCAGCATCAGGCCCTAGCATATGCATTCAACTTTGTCTCTCTGTCAGTCTCTTATTTCAACCCATATTCCAAATACATTAAGCCATTTGTAAGCCTTAATTTTTTTTTTTTTCTATAGTATCCTCCATGCTAGACAGTCTTTGTGCTTCAAACACCCTTCCTTTTCTTTGGCTGGCCCAATTTTACTCTGTCATCTGGTGAATCAAGTTTAGCTTTTCCAATTTGGTGAAGACTTCCATGACCTTGGCGGACTGACTTAAATATGTCTCTGGTTAAATTTCTTTAGAACTCTGTGTCTATAGATAGCAGAGCATTTCTTGCAGACTGTGGTGTTTACTGGTTTACTTCTTTGAAACTGGAATGTGACTTTATTGAGAGCCTTGATTGTATCTTCAATTTCTTTGTGTCCAATACCTATCACAGTGCCTGGCATTTAGTAGGGATATAAGAGATACTTAAGAATGAATAAATGGCCAAATATTTTAAACACTTTGGAAAGACTGTAGTCACATTGATACTCAGTGTGTGGAGAAATGTCCTTTCATCATGGCCTTTGCAACACAAGTGACTCTCTTGCATTAGCAATGGAAGGTTTCCATTAATTTCATTTTGGTTCCTCCCAGGGTCCAGAGGGATATGTGAAGATCAACGTATTACTTTGTTACCCTTCCCAAAGTTGCTTTTGCAATATCTATGTTCTTAGAATACACAAAAGCTGATGTTCCATTGCTAAAATCAAAATCCAAGCAGAGCCTCCAAGTTGATTTTAAGGTGTGTATTTCAAACCTAATTTGTACCAAATCAAATGGAAATTTCAAGGAGGCTGCTTTCAGTTCAGCATAGCAGTTGGATATTCCAGAGCAAGAGGGTGGGCAACTTCTTGTTACTGGAACTCACACAGAAGCCAGATATTGTAAAAATGATTCCTCCTTTTGGATGGAAGTGTGGGGTCAATCGGAGAAGGCAATGGCACCCCACTCCAATACTCTTGCCTGGAAAATCCCATGGACGGAGGAGCCTGGTAGGCTGCAGTCCATAGGGTTGCTAAGAGTCAGACACGACTGAGCGACTTCACTTTCACTTTTCACTTTCATGCATTGGAGAAGGAAATGGCAACTCACTCCAGTGTTCTTGCCTGGAGAACCCCAGGGATGGTGGAGCCTGATGGGCTGCCGTCTATGGGGTCGCACAGAGTCAGATGCAGCTGAAGCGACTTAGCAGCAGCAGCAGCAGCAGCAGCAGTGGGGTCAATGGCAACTTGCTTATCCAAACATTGTGTTCTCTTGTTTCTTATGAAGTATAATCCGCATTCGACAGGGTTTATTGAGCCACTATAATGACCCTGGAGTTGTGTCACAGGCTTTGTATACAAAGATGAGCAGGTCACTGTTCCTGTCATAGAAGAAACCAACATCTAAACAAAAAAACCTACTCTTAGAAGTCCCTTGCTGATAATTTCTCAAAGTCCTCTTTCACATCAAACAAATAAGAACAGAGTTGGAAGGCAGGATGAAAGAAACTTCTGTTTTCTGTTGTGAGGAAAAAAAATTTGTTAAGGAAAGCTGACATCTGCAGTGTTTTAAGTGAGAATGTACCAGGGCTCTGGAGACACCTCATTTTGTTTTCTTAAAAAAAGAGCATTTCAGAGGGTAGGTATGTTTGTTTGATATAATAAAGGTTACCCTAGAAAAATTTGTGTTCACAGAACTAATGTGACTTCTTTCCAACTGGGGCCTGTGGATGGAGGGCAGGGTGGAAAAACTGCCTCATGCAGAACTAGACCAGGAAGGGCTAGGGAGTGGGCTCAGGGTCTTTTTGAGAGCAACCCCAGCAGAAAGATGTGATCAAGTGAAGTACTAAGTAGGATCTAGTAGGGGGTATCTTTGCTTAATTGAAAATTGCATCATCTGCAACTGAATCCTATTTCAGATTTTAAAAGTATGCCATCTCTCTCGTTTAAAAATCATTTGTATGAAAGAATGTGAAATGGTAACTTTAAATAAAGGGGAAGGAAGTAGAACAACTGATTATTTTTCTTAGCCCCTTATAAAACTTATTTGATTATTTATGATTTTTTCCCTCAGAGAGCAATAATTCTATTGTTTTCCCCATAAAGCACATATATGTCACTGATGAGTTGGCTGCAGATTCTTTCTGTAAATAGAGTATTCCTTGAATATGACATTAGCCATTCAAACATCTGGCGTTTACGGGATATTTTTGGAGGCAGAGTTGTCTGTTTCTTCCTATGCTAAGAAGCAGGACACATCTAAGTTTTCCAGCATCACTGTCTCCTGAGGCAAGCTGTTTTTTCAGTTACTGTGGGCGATTAGATGATGGAAGGCAAGAACCTTTGCAGGCCTTGAAGTAGGCCTAGAGGAACAAACCGTGCAACTGCCCCTCACCCGGCGGCCAGGAGAGCTTCTATCAGGGGGTGGAACTTTTAGAACTTAGAAAAGCCTCAGAGAGATTATTTGAACAGGGGAACTTATACTTTTTAAAAATTTATGAAAATTTTAACTCTCATTTTTGTCAATACCAGAAGCCAGGAGCTGGGTTCAGTAGGACTTTGGATAACTTTATTAAGATCGATCACTCTGGACTTCCTACTGAACTGAAAGGGTAATGTAACATCCCTCCTTCTTGGAGGGACCACACCCTCAACCAGCTAGTGCTGAACAGTCAGGGACTCCCGGTTATTCCGCCTCGGTTCAGGACCAGCAGCCAGCTAACTTCTCTCTGCTCACGTGTCTGCAGCATGGAAAGAAGCTGGAAGTTGAATTCAGCTTCCAGATGGAATATTTATAAAGTCCAGTCACTTAATTTCACCAAATGCTGCAATTTGGATTATAATATACTGTTAAAATAAATCTCCATAGGAAGCAAATGTGATGATTATAGTATCATCATATATCAATTTGTCATAAATTACTCAGTAAATCACCTATAGAACTCAGAGAGGCAAACCCTAGATTTGTCTTGTTGTGCTTAATTGTGCTAAACCATAAAGGGGTTTTGAGGGTACTGCAATGGCACAGTTAGTCTGGTTGTCAATGTCCATCCTGAAATTTCAACACAGAATAAGAATAATTAAAGAACAGTGTGCGTGGGTCTCTACATACTATGATAAGCCCCATGTATGGGCATGTGTTCTTAGTCCTGTCTGACTCTTTTCGACCCTGTGGACTGTAGCCTTCCAGGCTCCTCTATCCATGGAACTTTCCAGGCAAGGGTATTGGAGTGGGATGCCATTGCCTTCTCTAGGGTACCTTCCTGACCCAGGGATCAAACCTGCATCTCCAAATTGGCAGGTGGCTTCTTTACCACTGTGCCACCCTACAGAATAGGTTAAAGATGGGGTTTCCTTTAACCTCCAATTGTACTGTTGAATTTTAGTTTCAATTGAGGCTAGAGTCTTAAGGATCTCAATCTCCAAAGAAGAAATTATACCCTTTAGAGTGAATTCTTGATTTTTTTTTTTTTGTGTGTGTTCATGAGCTTTTGTGGTGAATTTAGGAAACTAGGTTTTATTCAGGTTGGGATACTGATTGTCAACCAGGAAATCACTTAAGTTCTATGGGCACCATTCCCTTATCTTTAAAGGAGAGAAAGTGAATTGGATACTTTATTTATTCTTGATCCAAAGTTATAAGGAAGTCCTTAACTCACTTTGATACTGATTCACTTTCCTGTCAGTCATTCATTCAATAGATATTTAGAGTATGTACTTAAGTTTTAGGTACTATGGTAGGTTAAGGATACCCCTATATTGGTGAATAGCATAGCCTTGCTTCCAAGCAGCCCAACATATATTATGTATGTGGAGAGTAAGGGTGATAACTGATACAGATGAACCAATAACAAGTAAACAATGTACTGCATAATTATGAAGTATTAGGTGCCTTGGAAATGCAAAGGTTGGATAACTCACTTAGTCTTTGAGGTTAGAATAGATAAAGATGGCTTCTAAGAGGTAATGACATTGAAATTCGGCCCTGAAAGAGTTCTGTTGAGCAAGAGGATGAGGGTTTAGAGCTGCACATTGGGTCATATTCAGAGGAAAAGGCTTTGCACCAGGATTGATAGAACAAGCGAGAAAAAAGAGAGAATTAAAATGTTCTTATGGGACTAGAGGGAATTCACCATGATAGGTACAGCCTGGAGAGGAAGGGGGAAATGGCAGGAGACTGCTGGAAAGTGGGATGAGGGCAGATCATGAAGTATATTGTACTTTAGAAGAAGGGAATTTGGATATTATTGTGAAGACTGGCAGGGAAATGGGAGCCTTTGAGGCAGTAGAGTGAAGTCACCAGCACTTTGCTTTAGAAGGATCTTTGACTGCTGTGTGGGGCTTGGCTGAGGAACACTGGACTGGAGGGCAAAAACCAGTCGAGATGCTTCCATTTCTTGACAGGGCCACCAGCTGTGTAATTGGAGGAGTTTTCCAGGCTGGCGGATGTGGATCCTGACGCTGCTGAGCTAGGAGTGAGTGATGAGAGGACACCAGATGCTGCTCTCTAAAGCGGGGCCCCCACTGTGAGGGCCTCAGCAGGCCAGAGAGGAGCTCCTCACCGCTTCTTCTGAGTAAGGCACAATCTCGTGTCCAGATTGGGGCTGGCAGTTGCAGGCTTGCCAGGAATGGAGAGAGAGAGCCAACTCCCTCACAGGCTGATAGGAAGGAACTGAAGCTCCACGGGACACCATCAGTCAGGATTTGCTCATTGTCTGGCTGAGGTGTCCAAACAAGGCCATCCATATGCCCTGCAGTTTCTGTCCATGCCCTTGAATGACCTTGTCACTCTCAGCGTGTACTTTGTTGACTCACATGATACTTGGACTTGCCAAAGAGTGTGCAGACTCCTCCTGTGTTGAAAGCAGACATCTGGGTTCATGCTTGCAAAGGGCTGCAGGGCCCTGGACAAGGGACTACCAGACACCCACGCAGATGATGCAGGGCTACCAAGGAAAACAGGCCTGGCTGTGTAGCTCAGGGCCCTTTGAGACTAGGTAGACAGAATAAGTGCATATACATGAGAACACAAGTATTTGGCAGCTGTACCATATCCCATTCACATGTGGAGAGCAGAAAGTCCAGTGAGATGGGCTGGGGTTGGGGGAGGAGGGTGCTAGTCTCTCTGCTCACAAAAACCAGTGCGTGTGCCTCTTCTTTGCTGTGCTTTACTTTTGGGGCTCAGGCCTAACCACGTTGTCCATGCTTTAGCCTGTGTGAGGCCCATGGAAGGCCCATGCTTTCTATGACTATGGTATCTTGGATTGCATTTTGTCTGTCACCATCACATATGACTGTATGTTTAACTTCCTCAGTGGATTGTGATTCCTTGGAAAAAGCAAATGCACTTATCCATCCTGGTTTTCCTGGACACTAAGCAGGATGGGTGTCTTGTACCCCCTACACACCCAATAAATGCTTCTTGGAATAAAAGGAACTATAAGCCAAGTATTTAGGTTTGGTCACTCAACTATTAAGAGTTTAAGATATAAGGGAGATCCTGTAGTCAGGGTAGCTGCCATCAGTCTTGTGATTTAAATTATTGGATTCTAAACTTTGGTGGTTTCAAGATAGATGAAATCCTAGACACAGAACAGTTTCTGGGGGGCTCAACAATAAAGCACTGCCTGCAATGCAGGGACTATCTACAACGTAGGAGATGTGGGTTAGATCCCTGCGTCAGGAAGATTCCCTGGTGAAAGAAATGGCAACCCAGTCTAGTATTCTTGGCTGGAAAATCCCACAAACAGAAGAGCCTGGTGGGCTACAGTCCATGAGGTCACAACAGTCAGACACGACTTAGTGACTAAACCACCGCCACCACCATCCCCACAGCCCACAGCAACCGACAGATCTATGAAAAACAGAGTTTCACGTGTTCACGGTATCCCTGGAGACCACTCACTGCTCATTAGTCATCATCTCACAGCCTGTCCCCCCCACACCAGGCCTCAGTGTCAGGTTCTGTGCTCAGTGCTTCATATTTGACATATCTTAATTCTCATCACATCCTGGGAAAGCAGTATTCTATTTTTAAGATGTGGACAACTAGGCTCACGGGGATTACATCCTTTATTCAAGTTTAAGTCTCATTAGAGCTGATAGTCAGATCAAAGATCTGCCTGATGCCAAAGCTCTTCTCCTTTCATTACGCAGCTCACTGGTTGTGTTGATGGGAATGAATAGGCGGACCAGCTTCATTGGATTGGCCCTGGAGGACCAAGAATAGGCATGTGTGTGCAGGGATTTGCTTCCTGGAAGATGCCACAACAAGTGGAGAACTACCACAAATTCCATAAACTCTCTCCTTCTAGCCCAGGGATAATGACAGATGGTCACTGTGACTTCCAGGTATGTGCAAGTATGATCTTGAACAAAAGGAAGACAGACATGATTGTGGCAGAGGGGCCATTTCTGGGCAGGACAATAGAAAGCAATAGTGTGTGTGTGTTAGAGCAGGGGGTTGCTGGCTGCAGGTCTCTTGGCCTTCTGGCTGACAGCTAGAGCGACATAAACAGCAACCTTACAACTTGGTGAGTGTGTTTGGACTCTGTGTAAGGTGACCTGAACAGGTGGTACCTGGTCTCTATCACATTGTTACATTTATGCTACAAACTTATTTTAGGGGAACAGAGAAGCTGTTTCTCTGCATGGTTTACCCAGATTGGAAGAGTTTGAGGGGAGAAGCAGCAGGTATAGAAGACAGGAAGTGTAGAAACAGCAAGAGATAAAGCAATCAAAGAGCCACTAATTACTAACATTGTTGAAATAGTCTGTGTTTCAGTTTCTGAGACAGCAGATACAATCATTCTTTCCTCTGCGTGTCTTGGGTCCATGGAAAAGATAGTATTCTCAAATGTGCTTGAAGTTTGTCAGAGCTGTGTGGACTGATGGTGTTATCACTATAGTGTAGCAATTTTTATTCTGCCAACCACTCTGGTACTTTAAACACAGTCAAGAAGTTGAGACACAATTTTCAAAAATTCTAAAGTTTTTGTTGGGAGAGTAAAATATGCTCTTTAATGCCTCATTTATAATTCTAGAGAAAGTTATCCTTTCTCCCCTGTGGACTATGTTTTGGAAGATGAAGGTAGAATTATAGAGCTGAGCACACAGCATTGATTTACCTGTTTTCATTATTTTTTCTTTGTGGGAGGGAGATGGCAATTTTGCTTAAAAAGGGTCTGGAAAACAACCCCCCCCCCCCACAATCTAATTAAAGGCATTTTCCTGGTGATGTTAGACAGAATTTCTTAGAAATCTTTGCCACTGGCAGAAGAAATGGCTGGAATTTTTTAAGGTAATCTATCAACAGCACTGAATTGTTTTTACCTGCAAAGTGAGTGTACAGTAATCCCTTTCATCCTGGCAGGTTTAATTCATCCAGTGAGGCTGTGAGTGGTCACTTTCAGATATGGCTCTTACATGATCAAGGCCTGCTGTGACAGGGAGAAAACAAAAAAGATAAATTGTGGTCATGCAGCAGAACAAATGATTATAGCCCTACCTGGCTTCACTACTCTTCCCCCTAACAAAACAAGTGCTATGAGAATTGATCTGTTTACAGAAAGACAACTTCAGAGCATAATGACCCATTCCTGGCTCACCACGTACTCTAGACTCATTAAACCCATTTCAGTCTTCGGTCTCCTTTGTTGAAAAAGCTCTCAGTAGCACTACTGGCTGAAATGACTCAAATTAGTAACTTGGCTTTTAAGAATCTCCATTGTTTTGTTGGTATCTGCACAACTCATTTAACGGAGTTAAATCAAATAAAATTGCACAAGCATTAACCTTACCAAACAAAGAAATGTGCAACAAACTTTTTGACTGAATTTTGGCTGCATTTTTCAAATGGTATCTCTTATCTTGAAGTCCTTTTCAGTCTGAATAAAACCTATAATTCTGAATGGCAGTAGTTATAGCAACCAGAGCTTATTTGGATCAATCCTTATGGGTAAATGTCCTTCTATGGCCTGAGTTTGAAATGTTCAGTTTGTCCTCTTTTTCTACAGAGTTCAGTAATCAACAAATTTCAGACATAGGTTTTAGGGGGAGAAAAGTTGTGATCCTGAGATGTGAAATATCTCAAAATAAAGTTTTACTCTAAGATCACTATGGGGTGTTTCCTTTCCATTCTCTTGCAATCATTAAAACTGTTCTTAGCTAAGAACACTACATAGGAGTGGCAAAAATGTGAACTTCTGGCTTTATGTTGTAATAAGTTCAGTGAGATGGGAATATCAGACCACCTGACCTGCCTCTTGAGAAATCTGTATGCAGGTCAGGAAGCAACAGTTAGAACTGGACATGGAATAACAGACTGGTTACAAATAGGAAAAGGAGTACATCAAGGCTGTATATTGTCACTCTGCTTATTTAACTTATGTGCAGAGTACATCATGAGAAATGCTAGACTGGAAGAAGCA
>NW_011494810.1:6352119-6356367 GCF_000754665.1 Bison bison bison | reverse complement strand
ACTCATTGGAAGAGACTCTGATGCTGGGAGGGATTGGGGGCAGGAGGAGAAGGGGACGACAGAGGATGAGATGGCTGGATGGCATCACCGACTCGATGGATATGAGTTTGAGTGAACTCCAGGAGTTGGTGATGGACAGGGAGGCCTGGCGTGCTGTGATTCATGGGGTTGCAAAGCGTCGGACACGACTGAGCGACTGAACTGAACTGAACTGAAGTTCAGTGAGAGCCTGGAATAAAGAATGCATCCATGATATCATCAGATAAGACATTTTTATGCTTCAAAGGGCACTGCTAAGGAAGTGAAAGGACAATCCATAGAATGGGAGAACCATTTCAAAAATTGTACATCTGATATAATATTTACATATAGATTATATAAATAATTGTAATTCAATAATAGAAAGACAAGTCAGTTAAAAAATAAAAGGTCAGAATAGACATTTTTCCAAAGAAGATATACAAATGGCCAATTAGATTTGAAAAGATGTTCAGCATTATTAGCCATCAAGGAAATGCATTTCAAGACTACAGTGAGATACTACTTCATACTCATGAGGATGACTAAAGTCAAAAAGACATAATTGGAGAAAATTATAATTCAAAAAGGTCCATGAACCTCAGTGTTCACTGCAGCACTATTTATAATAGCCAAGACATAGAGGCAACCTAAGTGTCCATCAACAGAGGAATAGATAAAGAGGATGTGGTATGTGTATATATGCATACACACACACTATGGACTATTACTCAGCCATGGAAAAGGATGAAATAATGACATTTGCAGCAAGGATGGACCTAGAGCTTGTCATGGTGAGTGAAGTAAGTCAGAGAAACAATTATCCTGGGATATAGCTTATATGTGGAATCTAAATACGATACAAATAAACTTATTTACAAAACAGACATAAACTAACAGACACAGAAAACAAACTTATGTTTACCAAAGTGGAAAGTGGAGAGTGGTAAATTGGGAATTTGGGATTAATAGATACACACTGTTATAAGCAAAACAGATAACCAACAAAGACCTACTGTATAGTACAGGGAACTATATTCAATATCCCATAGTAACCTATAATGGTAAATCATCTAAAAAAGAATATATATGTATAACCGAGTTACTTGGCTATATACCTGAAACTAGCAGAACATTGCAAATCAACTATATGTCAATAAAAAATTTTAAAAATATATAATGACAAGTGGTAATGAGGAGGTAGAGAAATCAAAATCTTCATAAATTTCTGGTGAAAATGTAAAATGATGCAACTGCTTAAGCAAACAGTTCGTCAGGCCTTCAAATGGTTAAGCAGAGAGATTTTTAAAAATCAACTGGAAATCTTGAAGGGAAAAAAATGCAATATTATAAGTGAACCCTTCATACTCCTGATTTGACCAAACACAGCTAAATCCCAAAATTGGGTGAGATGACACAGAAGAATTATCTTTCAATGCTTTATGCCTTTGTAACCAAGGAACGCATTTTGTGGGAAATGCGATAGTTTCTAAGTAATTCCTGTAATGGCCAAAGCAGGTAGTGCAGAGACTTGGAACTAAAAAGGAAAAAAAACAAAAACAAAAACAACAAACAACAGAGGAAAAGACCCATTTCTAAAGTGCAAGAAGCCTTTGAATCTGATGTTTTTGTTCCACCTGATTCCAGGGCTGGTAGTGACTTTCTGTGGGCCTGTTTGTCTGTTGTTGGAAGATAAAGAATCAAAGCTCTGCCCATGGCTACTTTCCTTAAAACTGCACCTTACTGAAGGGTTTTGTGTGTCAACTGTCTCTGTAGTGTGCATGGGATAGACATTGTCAGAAAGAAAGTACGACAGTCTACAGGCTGAGGCAACATTGGAAACTATCCAGCCATCCTGCAGAGCATGCACAAAAGAAATGTATAAAGCAGGGCTTTATTTTGAAAGGAAATCCTTAAGGGAACACGTTTTAAAAATTCTTTAAAAAGTCTTTGTTTGGCACATGAAAGTGAAACTACATGGGGGAAGACGAAGAAGTTAGACACAGCTGAAGTCCAAACTTCAGGGCAGTGCCTGTTTTTCATTCTTCCTCATTGTCTTCCTCATTGGATCAGCTTTCCATTCACTACCTTAGTGATTGATGAAGGAGAAAAAGGAACCTCAGAAGAAAAAGACATATAAGGTTTCTACCAATGAATTGGATTTAAATAGCATCTGGATGCTTGGGGCTGGTGCACTGGGATGATCCAGAGGGATGGTATGGGGAGGGAGGAGGAAGGAGGGTTCAGGATGGGGAACACATGTATACCTGTGGCGGATTCATTTCGATATTTGGCAAAACCAATACAGTATTGTAAAGGTTAAAAATAAAATTAAAAACAAACAAAAAACAAACAAATACTCAAAAACAATAACACCATTAATCAGAAATCTGCTCTCTATTTATGCTATGGCTTAATCAAAGGATTTAGGATTATAGGAAAATTTGCCCTTCCACTCATCCTCTTTTTTTGGTTCAAGAGTGTGTTTGAAGAGCTTAATTAAAAAATATAAAGAACTAGGAGAGACTAAAACAGAAGTCCTTTAGAGCTAGAGCTCAGAGATTTTTGCCATGTGCTTTCCTAATATGGCTTATCTATGCTGTGTGCTTGTTGGCATATTGTTTTATTAATTGGTGCTGACTTTTCTGCATGCTATTCAGTGGATACATGCCGATATTGATGTTATTTATTGTCCTGTTTAAAAAAAACAAAGAAACAAAAAAAAAAAACCAAAACTCTTCTTGTGTGAGGCATTCTTTGGCAAGTGTGTTTATGGGTAATTTGGCTGCCCACTTGGGCCGACCTCTTATGATATTAACAGACAATTTAGTGTAACACCTTATATGCTGTAGGTGTTTCCACAAAGGAATTAATACCAGGCCTCTAAAAAAGCCAAGTAGCCTATGAATATTTTCTACACATGTTGAAATAGGTTGTCTTTGGGAATAGACAGCAGGGATGGTTTCACTGTATCTCATTTCAGTGAGAACTCAAAGAACCAGGCAGATACCTGTATTCCAAGATCACATTGTCATATCCGCCTTTGGCCTCTGGTGTACTTAGCACTTAGTGATGGCCAACTGTTTCCAGAATACTATTAATATCTAGAGAGCCTGGATTGCAGACAATGGCACTTTGAGCTTGGATGAGATCCTTAATCTCTTTTTAATTCTGGTTTCCCTTCTTCAAGTAAGAAATTGAACCAGATGATCTCTCACATTCTTTCTAGTTCTCAGATTCCATTATTCCATGATTTATATTCTGCTACCTCAGGACTTCCATTCTTAGAACAGGTCAAGTCTAAATTACATAAATTAAAATGTAGAACTCTAAAGCCTATAGGACAGAAAATTACGCTTATCTTTGTTTTCCTTATTAAAAAAGGAAAATATGTTTGCATATAAAGAGAAACATAAACACACATATATGCAATACATTAACATAATATTTTTATTAGTAATTGAATTGAACTTTGATAATGGAACTGGATAATACCAGACCACCTGACCTGCCTCTTGAGAAACCTGTATGCAGGTCAGGAAGCAACATTTATAACTGCACATGGAACAACAGACTGGTTACAAATAGGAAAAGGAGTACATCAAGGCTGTATATCGTCACCCTGCTTATTTAACTTATATGCAGAGTACATCATGAGAAATGCTGGGCTAGAAGAAGCACAAGCTGGAATCAAGATTTCTGGGACAAATATCAATAACCTCAGATATGCAGATGACACCACCCTTATGGCAGAAAGTGAAGAGGAACTACAAAGCCTCTTGATGAAAGTGAAAGAGGAGGGTGAAAAAATTGGCTTAAAGCTCAACATTCAGAAAACGAAGATCATGGCATCTGGTCCCATGACTTCATGGGAAATAGATGGGGAAACAGTGGAAACAGTGTCAGACTTTATTTTTGGGGGATCCAAAATCACTGCAGATGGTGACTGCAGCCATGAAATTAAAAGATGCTTACTCCTTGGAAGGAAAGTTATGACCAAACTAGATAGCATATTCAAAAGCAGAGACATTACTTTGCCAACAAAGGTCTGTCTAGTCAAGGCTATGGTTTTTCTTGTGGTCATGCATGGATGTGAGAGTTGGACTGTGAAGAAAGCTGAGTGCCGAAGAATTGATGCTTTTGAACTGTGGTGTTGGAGAAGACTCTTGAGAGTCCCTTGGACTGCAAGGAGATCCAACCAGTCCATTCTAAAGGAGATCAGCCCTGGGT
>NW_011494810.1:6315199-6352019 GCF_000754665.1 Bison bison bison | reverse complement strand
GTTGACTCATTGGAAGAGACTCTGATGCTGGGAGGGATTGGGGGCAGGAGGAGAAGAGGACAACAGAGGATGAGATGGCTGGATGGCATCCCCGACTCGATGGACATGAGTTTGAGTGAACTCCAGGAGTTGGTGATAGACAGGGAGGCCTGGCATGCTGCAATTCATGGGGTCGCAAAGAGTTAGACATGACTGAGCGACTGAACTGAACTGAACTGAATGGAACTGTTCATTCCATTATCCCAATTACTTATGATCCTGTTATAAATTCCACCAGCCTGCAAAACTAGTTGCCCACTGAAGCCGACTCCTATCAATCCCTTTCTCAATTAACAAGCCATTACTACTTTACATCCAATATGTGTTCACACTGTGCTAGGACTTTTAGGGCAATTAAATAAATTTAAAAATCTTAATCCAATTAAGAATAAACCAAAGTTACATTTTTTGGTGTTAATTGTGTGCCTAATGGGAATTTAGGGAGGAGACAAAAAAAGAAAGTAGTTCTAGATAGAGAAAGCTTTATTGGGTTTGTGACAAATGAGTTGGACTCTGAAGGTTGGGCAAGATATGGACATTCCAGTAAGAACATGGAACAAATTAACATAAACAGATGCATGGAGATGGTACCAATTATGCCATGAGCAGCAGGAACAGAGCAGAGGGGGTTTACTAACACAAACAAACCATATTGCTACAGGACACTACAATGAAGGTGTTTTTGACTTGAGGTCATGGCAACACGGACAAGGTATTTTGAAGAAATCATCAGGGAGGGATGAATCTTCATACCCTCAGATTTCCTGCCCTACAGGGCAGTCCATGTATTCTCAGATGGAATTAAAATGTCTATTGCATGCTCTTTTTCCATTAAGTTTTGTACATGTTGGGTTGCAATTAAGATACTGTTTGTTAAGGAAATCAAATGGATGAGAAAGCTGTGGTACATATACACAATGAAGTATTAGTCAGCCATTAAAAAGAATACATTTGAATCGGTTCTAATGAGGTGAATTAAACTGGAGCCTATTATACAGAGTGAAGTAAGCCAGAAAGAAAAACACCAATACAGTATACTAACGCATATATATGGAATTTAGAAAGATGGTAACAATAACCCTGTATACAAGACAGCAAAAGAGACAGTGATGTATAGAACAGTCTTTTGGACTCTGTGGGAGAGGGAGAGGGTGGGATGATTTGGGAGAATGGCATTGAAATACGTATAATATCATATATGGAACGAGTCGCCAGTCCAGGTTTGATGCACGATACTGGATGCTTGGGGCTGGTGCACTTCGAAGACCCAGAGGGATGGTATGGGGAGGGAGGAGGGAGGAGAGTTCAGGATGGGGAACACATGTATACCTATGGTGGATTCATTTCGATATTTGGCAAAACCAATACAATATTGTAAAGTTTAAAAATAAAATAAAATTTAAAATAAATAAATAAATAAAATATCTGAAACCTACCTTGGCCCAGGCTACTTCCTCTTGAGGTCTTCAAGGGAGATATAATGCCTAGAGCAATCTTTTAAGAACATAAAGCATATAACATCACTCCTGTACTTAAAATCTTCTAATAGACTTCAGCATCATTCTGATGTGTAAAAAGCTTGAAAGTCATCACTTTCATCCTTACATCAAGAAAAAAGGTAATCATACTGAAAATCAATGAGTTTTTTTTTTTTTTTTTTTTGGCGTATCAGAGAAATGGGGTCTCAGGACAAAGCACCACCATGAAGTTTGGAGAAATGAGTACATCTGGAAAACTATAACCAAGATCTATTTACCTTGAAAAGAAGCTGCTGGAGCCATAGACTGGAAGGAACACTTAAGTGGTAACTTTGATTAATTGCTAAAGACTGAGTGTGTACTAATTTGAGAGTGAGAAACACCTTGGGGCCCACACTATGAGCTTTACGTCCCCAGCAGGTTGTCATGGTGAGGATCTGAGAAGGGTCCTCTTATGGCTCTGACTGGCAAGGGAAGAATAATTATTATGAAATACTCATACAAGCTTCTCCATAACCAAGGGACACTCTCCAGAGCAAAAAACTTACCATATTCAACTGTGGAAGGGGCATTTCTCTCACTCCAGGTTCTTCCAGGCTCCCTGTCTCACTGAAAGGTGGTATAGGTGTGGAGGTTGGAGTGGAATAATTGACCTGATCAGGAAGAAAAAAGAAACTGTGGAGAAACACTGTGAAACTCCCAGCCCCAGTATGCAGACCAATCAGAAGATTTTTGAGGTTTAATTAAATCCTAGAACACTCTCCCTCTCCTACACTTCACCACCATATCAAAAAGGATCTAGTATGTAATAATCAACCATAGTTGAAAGAGCTGCAAGACACAGATTCTCTGTGGGGAGGACAATACTTACTAAAGCCAAAGTCAAGAGGGGAGATAAAAATGAGAACACAGGAAGAATTTGAAGCTTCTGGCATCCAAAGCTACAGCAAACATTAAACATAGCCAAACTTCTAGCCAGATTAATTTAAACAGTCACACCGAAGGCCTATATACCTCAATTCCTATTACCTGAGGTATACTAAAAGCTAAGATAAAACAATCTGAAGAAATAAAGCAATCATCAAAACCAGACTTAAATAGAATTACCGAATAGGGAATTTAAAATTAACTGTAATTGATACATTGAGAGCTATAATGAAAACAGTAGATGACATGCAAAAACAAATGGGTAATATAAACAGAGATGGAAACTCTAAGAAAGTATCAAAAGGAAATGCTAGACATCAAGATAGAAAAATACCTTTGATGGATCATCAGTGGACTCATGGAGAAGGAAATGGCACCCCACTCCAGTACTCTTGCCTGGAGAATCCCATGGTGGGCTGCAGTCCATGGGGTCACTGAGGGTCGGACACGACCGAGCGACTTCACTTTCACTTTTCACTTTCATGCATTGGAGAAGGAAATGGCAACCCACTCCAGTGTTCTTGCCTGGAGAATGCCAGGGACAGGGGAGCCTCGTGGGCTGCTGTCTCTAGAGTCGGACACGACTGAAGCGACTTAGCAGCAACAGCAGCAGTGGACTCAACATGGCCAATGAAAAAAATCTGTGACCTTGAAGGTAGGACAATAGAGACTTCCCAAACTGGAATGTAAAGGGAAAAGTGAAAAAAATCAGAACAGAACATCCAAGAACTGTGGAACAATTTCAGAAGTTGTAACATACCTAACTGGAGTAACAGAAGAAGAAAAAAGAGAGTAGCAGAAAAAATAATTGAAGCAATGATGGTTGCAACCTTCTTAAATCAATGACATATCAAATCATAGATCCAAGAGCTGAGAGAACACTAAGCAGAATAAATATAAAAAACACAACAACAACAAAAAAACCAACAAAACCATGATCTTGGTATATTATAGTTGATTTACAGAAAACCCAAAACAAAGAGATTTTTAACAAGAGTTAAAAAACAAAAAGAGCCAAAACATACCTTATCTATGGAAAAACAAGGATAAGAAATCATGAAAATAAGAGAACAAAGTGAAATATTTAAAGTTTTGAAAGGAAAAATCCCCACCAACCTAGAATTCTATATGAAGCCAAAATCCCCTTCAAAATTGAAAAGCGAATAGATTTCCTCAAACAAAAACCAAGGGAATTCTTTGTCAGCAGATTGGCATTACAAAAAATGATAAAAGATTATTCTTTGGGGAAAAGAAAAATGATATAGGTAAAACATTTGTATCTACATAAAGAAAGGAAGTATATTGGAAAAGGGATAAATGAAGGTAAAATAAAATATTTTATTTAAAAGATAACTTTTAAAATTGGCTGAACATTAGAATCATATGCTACTGCTGCTAAGTCACTTCAGCCATGTCCAACTCTGTGCGACCCCATAGACGGCAGCCCACAAGGCTCCCCCGTCCCTGGGATTCTCCAGGCAAGAACACTGGAGTGGGTTGCCATTTCCTTCTCCAATGCATGGAAGTGAAAAGTGAAAGTGAAGTTGCTCAGTCATGTCTGACCCTCAGCGAGCCCATGGACTGCAGCTTTCCAGGCTCTTCCATCCATGGGATTTTCCAGGCAAGAGTATTGGAGTGGGTTGCCATTGCCTTCTCCATTAGAATCATATAGAGAGCTTAAAAATTCTTATGCCCAGACTACATTCCAAAACAATTAAATCAGAATTTTGGGGCTTGGACCCAGACAATCTTCTCAATCTTCTGTTAAAAACTCCTCAGGTGATTCCAATATGCATGCAGTGAAAGTAAAAAAAAAAATGGGTTGGTGGTTCCATGATAGAATCCACTGTGTATGTTTAACATCTCCAGAGGGGAAGTCTAAAGAGCACTCTGATTTAGAACTCCTGCACATAAAAGTTGGAGAAGGCAATGGCACCCCACTCCAATACTCTTGCCTGGAAAATCTCATGGACGGAGGAGCCTGGTGGGCTTTAGTCCATGGGGTCGAGAACAGTCAGACACGACTGAACGACTTCACTTTCATTTTTCACTTTCATGCATTGGAGAAGGAAATTGCAACCCACTCCAGTGTTCTTGCCTGGAGAATCCCAGGGACGGGGGAGCCTGGTGGGCTGCTGTCTATGGGGTCGCACAGAGTCAGACACGACTGACGTGACTTGACAGCAGCAGCAGCAGCAGCACATAAAAGTAAGAGGATTTATAAAGTTATTTGCTGCTTTTTTGTTGAGTTTTCACCCTAGAGAGGTTGTGAGTTCGTCAGAATCAGATAAGTCATGTTGTGCTTATCTTTGTCAGCACAGACTAATGTGTGATAAATATTTGTTTAGTGCATGAATACATACTTAAAAAAAAACACTCTTATGCAACTTTTTGCCTCAGCACTGTCTACTACAAGATGCTTGGGATCTTTCTAGTATTTGTGAACTGTTTAGGGGTTTCTGGAAGGGGCTGTATCGTTGCAGTGGCAGAGGAAAATCACTTTACCCTTCATCTCTCTTGCCCGCTGGCTCACCCGTTTTCTTTTTCCATTGCCCCTAGTCTTGTCCTCCACTCAGGCTCTGCCTTCTCCTACTGCATCCTATGGGAGAAATACTCTGCTGATTGAGAGGAAGTGTATTTCATACTCCCCAGAAATGTGAGTATTGTAAGTAAGAAAACAGCTCACATCTAGAGGAGGTGATGCAAAGTAGTCTTTGTCAAGATTTTTTTTTTTTATTAACTTGGAGCAACTACTTTTTAAACATATGGGAACTACCTATGCTGTTGGTAGTTCACTCAGTCACTCAGTCATGTCCAGCTCTTTGCAACCCTATAGACTGTGGCCTGCAGGCACCTGTTTTCAGGGGATCTTCTAGGCAAGAAAACTGGAGTGGGTTGTCATTTCCTTCTCCGGGGGATCTTCCCAACCTGGAGATCAATCTGTGTCTTCTGCATTGGCAGGTGGATTTTTATAGCTGAGCCACCAGGGAAGCCTGAGGAATTACTTATAGCAGATGCATATTGTGAGGTTTTAAAGGGTTACGATTCTTCTTTGAGTGGGAGACACTGTTCATCAGCAAGTAGAGAATGACAGGTGATATTCAAGAAGGGGAGATCATCGTCATTGAATCCCTCTTCTCCCCCTCACCCATACTGTCTGGCCACACTGGCTACCATCTTGTCTGCTGAATGTTCCAGGCAAGGCCTACCCTTCTGCCTGAGAGCCTTTGGTTGAACTGAGCTGTTTTTCCCACTTGGATGCTCTTCCCCAAGAAATCTGCTTAGCTAATTCCTTGTCAAGTTCAAGTCTTCCTCCTAGAAGTTACGCTCATCATATTCCTGTTCTCCTTGCCGTAATCTACTTTTTCTTATTCTAAGGTATTAACCACAACCTACTGACGTTTAAGTTGGATGCTCATTTTTTAATTTTTCTTTGTTTCTCCTGTCTGGAATGTAAGCCCTGCAAAGTCAGGCATCTTAATCTATTTTGTTCACTGATGTACCTAAGGCCCCAGAACAGGTCCTGGCACATAGTTGGTGCTCAATAAATAGTTGAATGAATGAATGGGAGAAAAGGATTCCAAGAGCAAATGGAAAAGCTAAAGAAACACAGAGTTTGGAAGAAGAAGCTAGGGAACTGTGCAGTAAAAGCCTGGGGTGGAGAAAACAGGATGCAGCATCCAGCATCTATGGAGAGAGAGAAAACTTATGTCCAGGCCAGTGAAAGAGGAGATATAGAGAAGTCAGCTGTGAGGAATGAGGTTGGGATGTCAATGCAGTTTTGATTAAAGTTAAAAGGGAGGAATTACGGGCCAATGGAAGAGACTTATTACTCTTGAGGAATCCAGAAAAAGGCTAAAGTTGGTAATTTAACTTGGGAATTGGAGATGGAAGTGTGTAGATACTAATCATTTATAAGCTAAAAGTTCAGGCTTTTAGAATTAGGCTAGAGAAGACAAAAGGGCATTTAAGGAGAGTGCTGACAAGCAGTGCCTGGAAAGAATTGTGCTTAATATATTTATACCTGAGCTGTCACTAAAAATGGTAATGGTGCGATTGAGTGCTTTAATTAAATCTGAGCTGTGCTGACCATACAATGTGAAAGTGTAAGCACTGTGGTACTTCAGTGGAATATGATTTGTGTGAAATTCCTTCACTCTCTGGCTGCCCCTCTGACTTGTATGTGCTGAACTACTCTGAATAACCAGTGGTTGTGGCTGGGTGATGTTAGAGGAGGCAATCTAGAAGGAATGCCCTAGGGATATCAGAAACTGGGGAGCAGACCCAAACCAAGGGTGTGGGGTTGTACAGCCATGTGCGAGGGCATGCACACATGCAAACACACACACACACACACACATACACTCCTATAATGCCATTTTATACTATTCAGTTCAGTTCAGTTCAGCCGCTCAGTCACGTGAGGTTTTAAAGGGATATGATTCTGCTCTGAGTGGGAGTCACTGTTTATCAGCAAGTAGAGAATGGCAGGTGATATTCAAGAGGGGGAGATCATTATAATTGAATCCCTCCTCTCTTT
This sequence comes from Bison bison bison, assembly GCF_000754665.1. Lineage (NCBI taxonomy): Eukaryota > Metazoa > Chordata > Mammalia > Artiodactyla > Bovidae > Bison > Bison bison. The sequence goes on along the minus strand of NW_011494810.1, from coordinate 6,345,035 downwards.
GTGGCCCCATGGACTGAGCACATCAGGCTTCCCTGTCCATCACCAAGTCCCAGAACTTGCTCAAACTCACGTCCATCGAGTTGGTGATGCCATCCAATCATCTCATTCTTTGTCGTCGCCTTCTCCACCTGCCTTCAATACTATTGGGTAGAAAACCCAAGTTCATTTGGGTTTTTCTGTAACATCTTATGGAAAAACTTAATGAACTTTTTGGCCAACCCAGTATTTCTGTTTGCCTCATGGATCTTAGTAGAGTGATAAGTAAGCACTTGGAATTGATAGCATTGGTATTTGGGGGTGGCTTAGTGGCTCAGGGAACATTTTTTTGGCAAAGAGTTCAAAGAGGATGGGATTTAAAAGGTAGTTTCTATAGTTCCCTACATTATCCCACCCTGTACTGGAAATGAGAAGGTAAGCTGACCCCAGGACTATTAGGTAATACCGCTTTATTGATCATGTAAAACTGCTTGGACATCATGGTTTATGTCTTACCAAGGGAAGGAATTTCTTTAAAACCTTTTCTTTAAAACTGTACCATGATCTATTGGATCTTCAGTAAACATGAGCTGTTTTTGTTTTTTTTTTTTTGGCACCTGCTGCTGCTGCCGCCAAGTTGCTTCAGTCGTGTCCGACTCTGTGTGACCCCATAGACGGCAGCCCACCAGGCTCCCCCGTCCCTGGGAATCTCCAGGCAAGAACACGGGAGTGGGTTGCCATTTCCTTCTCCAATGTATGAAAGTGAAAAGTGAAAGTGAAGTTGCTCAGTCGTGTCTGACTCCTAGTGACCCCATGGACTGCAGCCTACCAGGCTTCTCCATCCATGGGATTTTCCAGGCAAGAGTGCTGGAGTAGGTTACCATTGCCTTCTCCGTTGTCTCTCCTAGTCTGGGCAAATGAAGTATTTCTGGTAAGTCAGACAGTTCCACCTGCCGTGGGGGTTGGATGATTTGGGAAAGGTAGAGGCTGAATGGATTGAAGGATCAGGGTGGAGTGGCACTGACTTATAGCCAGAACATACTCCTTCAGCTTATTCTTCCTATTATCCTTCTGAAATGGCTCTTAAAAGTAAGTGAGTGACCACTAATACGATCATGCAAAGTTTTTTGAAGTTAGAGTACAATTTCCTCCTTGTCTTTGAATCTACTGATGAGCTTTGATCCTTGGCATCTTCCCAATATTGTTTGCCTTTGATTGCTGACATAATGGTATGTTGTTATTTTCTGTAAACTCTACAAACAGATCTTACATAACCTAATTAGCACTGAGGTTAATTAATAGGGAGGAAATTGGCCTCTTGAAGAAAGTGCAGGTTTGTATATAATGTCATTACACACTGAAGGCTGGAAGCAGAAAGAAGGAAATATAGAATGCTGTTTTTTAGGATTAATAAGACTAGGCTCCTTTTATGTACTTATTGAAAAGTAGAATATGAACCCTGATGTATTGCATTGTAAATAACATTCTGGAAACAGCTGAGATACTCTTCATCAATAAGATGCTATGGCAAGCTTTTCCCTTCTAAATTATTGACTCTTTAGTGCTTTGGGGAAACAACTTTAAAACCTGGAAGATAGAAAATCATGCTCTTCCTGGCCCAAGGATGTATAGAAAGTGATTTAAAAAAAAAGCCAGTGTAGATGATATCAGTGGTTTAAACATTAAGCTCATTAGTCCTTATGTACTATATTAAAAAAAAAAAAAAAAACTAGCAAGAGAATGTCTGCTCTATGGAAACAAAAATACACAGAATTTATAATGTTAGTCATTTCTATCCATTGCCAAATGAAAAGGACTATTTTTTAGCTCTTTAAATAAAAATTATGAAAGAAATATGACAGTGTTCTGGATGTCATTATGATGATTCAAAACAAAGAACACAGATCAGCACACAAAGGGAATGTTTAGTAAGACTGTGATTTCACTCTTAACCAGATAGGGGACTAAAAGGATGAACATTTTCCCATCTATATCCCACCAGTCTTCGGGTGTGAACACTTACTGTAAACAGTAGATAATTTTACTAGTTTTATGGAATTCTTTAAGAGCTTCCCATTAGTGAGTATTTTAAGTAGTCAGTGTATAAAAAACATGATGATGGAGGAAGTTGAAGGGCAAAGATTAAACTATGTCCCTGTATCTGGGGTGTTAGGTACAGATTTTGAGTGTGAGAGGTTCAGGAGAATGGAAGCAGGCAGAGCAGCAAAGAAAGATGCTGTGGGAATTTCAGAGGAATTGTTCCACATCTTGGGCAATTTTATTTTCAGCAGATGCAAAAAGGTAGAATGAAAATGGTAGCTATGGAACTGGTCCCAGAATATCCATCCCAGAATATCTAAGGAGAAGGCTGGCCAGGAAGACGGCTGGGGGAAAGAGACGGAAGCTGTGGGAAGAGCATCCAGGACCAAAAATAGATTTGATTTTTCTGTTTTGTCCAATTTCTAGGTAAAAGTTCCCCTTATATTGGGGAGAGATGAAAATACATTTCTTATGCCAGACTGAATGTTTGGCCAGAATACAATCACCCTTTGGCTGCTAACAATCTGTACACCTTTAGCAAACCCAAGTCTTGATATTATAGTGCCCTGGAAGCAGCTGGCTTCCTAGTGGTTCATTTTGACACTTGGAATAGTGATGTTAAAACCACTGACTTTCTGAAAGAACAGTTTGGGGAAGGCAAGAAATGGTATCTGCTTGTGTTAACAGACTGCTTAGTTATAAGTTGCTCTCAAAGGTCAGTTTTTGAGGCTTCCTAACATCTCTGATGACAACTATTAATATATTTGCAACGTTATTATATTTTCCTACTTTTTTCTTCATTTTGGCTATTCTTTCACTTCAGAACATATATCAGGGCCCATTACCTACTATTTACATCGGTTTGTTACTTAAACCACTTTAGACCTTAAAAATGTGAAGTCTTGAGAGGAAATTAATCTTATATTTGTTAGGATTGGAAAGATACCATGAAGGTCAAGATTTATCATTTTTATTTACTGGAAGGTTCTTAAGACATTTTACAAAGATCATTGTGTCTGAGCTGGAGAATGAACGAGGACTAAGTGTAAATAATTAGCAACTGTGAATACTGAATTATCTCTAAGGACAGCATTCCCTATTTTGGGTTTCCATTGCAATGGCACCCCACTCCAGTACTTTTGCCTGGAAAATCCTATGAACAGAGGAGCCTGGTAGGCTGCAGTCCATGGGGTCTCTGAGGGTCAGACACAACTGAGCAACTTCACTTTCACTTTTCACTTTCATACATTGGAGAAGGAAATGGCAACCCACTCCAGTGTTCTTGCCTGGAGAATCCCAGGGACGGGGGAGCCTGGTGGGCTGCCATTTATGGGGCTGTACAGAGTCGGACATGACTGAAGTGACTTAGCGATTGTTTAGAATTATTAACAGAGTCTGAAACCTGGGCTAACAGCGAGTAACAGCTTTCATGAAGACATTGAGCCTTTTAGGGACAAGCATGATGACACTCCAAGCTGTCATTGGAGGGGTTGCTCTCCTTCAGGCAGTAACTGGCCTGTGCAAAGTGATAGCAGAGCAACTGGTGCTGAAACAGGGAAGACCACATAGCTGTGGCTGGTCCCATAAAAGGTGGCTGAACTTTCCTACACACTTGAAATAGACATGTATAATTTTCTAGAGACATTGTGGGGGGCAGTTTATTACCAATGAAAAAGGAGGACATTTCTTTACCTTTTAGCAGCACAAAAAAAGCTAAAATGTACTCAGACAATGCCAAGATCTGATACTGAAATTTAGCATGTGATAGCTTTAGAAGGCTGAGCAGAAAGGCTAGATTTTAATGAGTCCTTTAAATGTCGTGCTCAGAAATTGTATTATATTGTAGACCATCCCAATAAACAACTCTAGAATCTTTCTAACAAAAGGATCCCCTATAGTTGGGAGGCAGGATAGTTCTTGAATACGGACTTGTATACCTGTCCATGCACTATCAATTGAATGGAACAAGAGTTTATTTGGACCTGCTATGTGGTGGACATTGTGATAGACTCTGGAGATGGGAAGACCAGAAGACTTAGTTCCTTCCTGACAAAGGAAAACAAAAGACAGGTGTAAATGGATATTCTGCTGACAGTGTAACTTGTGATCTTTCTCTGTTCTAGTTGGTAAAGGGCTGGAATATGACTTTGTTACCCTTAGGAGAGTATTTTATTTTTCAGGCAGTGAAGGTATCTCCCTTTTCCCAAAGGTGGCCATGGTCCCATTCTCCCAGCCCCAATTTAACTTCCCTGGCAAGTAGGGTTGATATACTTTGGTAGTAGGGCAGAAAGCCCTGTTTTTCAGGGTAAAGAGTGATCAGAAGTCTATGGAGATGCCTCTCCTGTACAACCACTGGGAGGATGATGTGTAACTTGATTATCTGTGAGAGGAGATGTACTGAGACACTTTGCCTCTCAGAGGGTGAAAAGGAAAACTGTTTCTAATCTAGTGGATGAGAGTGAGCTAAGATTAAAAGAGATTGGAGACCGGGCCTGTAAGGACAGATGCTGAGTCATCTCTGACACAGCAGTCCTAACTTGGCTGATGCCCAGGATGTGGTGAATATGAAGCTCTCAAAGCCTTGGGAATCCAAGCCTGGGACAATCTCAGCTGAGATGAATTTCCAGGACTGGTCTCATTCTCTTTTGAAATTCCATGGTTGGCCTATGGAAAGACTTGGCGTTCTGCCCTTACTCTCTGCATAGAACATCCCAGATCAATTAGAAGCTTTAGGTAAGTACCTCCTCAGCTCCTCCCTGTGGTACTTCCAAATCCCGCCTCCTCAGCTCCTCCCCTTCTCTTCCCCTTTTATATTAGGGAAGTGTTCTTTCTCCAGGTACAGGCCAAGGCTTCCTGTCCTCAGAACATTCCATACTTAACCCATCTCTAGCTTGTATGTTTAGTTATGATTCCTCAACTCTAGCCTTCTCATCCAGATTTAAACCTTAACAAATTTTTTGAAAATAAAACCTCCTTCAACTCAAATCTTTTGCAATTAGTTTCTCGTTCTCTTCAAGACCTCAGTTCATTTCACTCTCTCAGTTGTGTCCGACTCTTTGTGACCCATGGACCACAGCATACCAGGCTTCCCTGTCCGTCACCAACTCCTAGAGCTTGCTCAAACTCATGTCCATCGAGTCAGTGATGCCATCCAACCATCTTATCCTCTGTTGTCCCCTTCTCCTCCTGCCTTCAGTCTTTCCCAACATCAGGGTCTTTCCAATGAGTCAGTTCTTTGCATAGGGTGGCCAAAGTATTGGAGCTTCAGCTTCAGCATCATTCCTTCCAATGAATATTCAGGACTGATTTCCTTCAGGATGAACTGGTTTGATCTCTTTGCAGTCCAAGGGACTCTCAAGAGTCTCCTCCAGAACCACAATTCAAAAGCATCAATTCTGTGGCGCTCAGCTTTCTTTATGGTCCAACTCTCACATCCATACATGACTACTGGAAAAACCATAGCTTTGACTAGACGGACCTTTGTCAGCAAAGTAATGTCTCTGCTTTTTAATATGCTGTCTAGATTGATCATAGCTTTTCTTCCAAGGAGTAAGCCTCTTTTAATTTCATGGCTGCAGTCACCATCTGCAGTGATTTTAGAGCCCACGAAAATAAAGCCTCTCACTGTTTCCCCATCTATTTGCCATGAAGTTATGGAACCGGATGCCATGATTTTAGTTTTTTGAATGTTGAGTTTTAAGCCAGCTTTTTCACTTCAAGATCTAACTTGTTTTATTTATTTATTAATTTTTATTGGTGTATAGTTGCTTTTCTATGTTGTGTTAGACTGTACAGCAAAGTGAATTAGCTATACATATACATACGTCCCTTCTCTTTTGGATTTTCTTCCCATTTAGGTCACCGCAGAGTACTGAGTAGAGTTTCTTTTTCTGTACAGTAGGCTCTCAGTATTTATCTATTTTATATGTTTATATGTGTGTGTGCATGTGTATGTATGTATGCTAAGTCACTTCAGTAATGCCCAACTCTTTGAGATCCTATGGACTGTAGACTGCCAGCCTTCTCTCTCCATGGGATTGTTCAGAAGAGAATACTGGAGTGCATTGTCATGTTGTCCTCCAGGGGATCTTCCTGATCCAGGGATTGAATCGAACCTGCATCTCCTGTGGCTCCTGTATTACAGTTAGATTCTTTACTGCTGAGCCACTGGGAAACTCCATCTATTTTATACATAGTATCAATAGTGTATGGGCTTCCCTGGTGGTTCAAATGGTAAAGAATCTTCCTGCACATGTGGGAGACCTGGATTTGATCTCTCCTTTGGGAAGATCCCTGGAGAAGGGAATGGCAACCCACTCCAGTGTTCTTGCCTGGAGAATTCCATGGACAGAGGAGCCTGGTAGGTTCCAGTCCGTGGGGTTGCAGAGAGATGCAGAGAGTTAGTCACGACTGAGTGACTAACTCTTTCACACTTCACTTTCATCAGTAGTGTATATATGTCAATCCAAATTCCCCAATTCATTCCACCCCCTCTTCCCCTCCCCTCTATAGTATCCATATGTTTGTTTTCTATGATCTGTGTCTCTATTTCTGCTTTGCAAATAAGTTCATCTGTATCTTTTTTCTAGATTCCACATATAAGTGATATTATACTGTATTTGTTTTTCTCTTTTTTACTTATTTCACTCTGTATGACAATCTCTAGGTCCATCCACATCTCTGCAAATGGCACAGTTTTGTTCCTTCTTATGGCTGAGTAATATTCCATGTATATGTGTACCACATCTTTTTTATCCATTCCTTTTGTTGATGGGACCTAGCTTTTCAAAGTTGTTTATGTACAACTGTCCTCATTTCCTTACCTTCCACTCATTTTGGCTTCCACCCATCAAGCCACATGAGCAGCTGTCATTAAAGTCACCTGTGACTTCTCTGTCACTAAAGCCAGTGATAGTTTTCAGTCCTCATTTTATCCAACTTATTCATAGCATGCCCTCCTCTTTAAACATTCTCTCTCTTGGCTCTGATAAAGCAACACTCTGCTAGTTTGCCTCTACTTTGCTGACCACAGTCTTTTGTATCTTCCTTTCTCTGGCCATTGAATGTTGGCCAAGCTTTGGACCTAATTCCTCAAGCTTTGGATTTAATCTCTTCTCTCTTTTCCCTGACCATTCTGATCCCCATCTTTAGTAACTTTGTTGACAGTTTTACTGATCCAGTTTCTCTTACTCCTTCTTTTAATGCCATCTCACCCATAGTTTTGTTTTTTTTTTCTCTGATGGAGAAGAACCACCTCCCTTATAGTCATTGTGCATAGTCTTAATGGGACCACCAGTCAAAGATCTCTGCTCTTACCTGAAGAGCAAAATTAGAAATTCATTTCTGGGAATATTTGCCTCAAATGCCAGAGGGTGGAAAAAATTGGGGTTGAATTATTCCTGTGGTGTAATGCTTTGAAGTTACCATTCATTGATTTCTATTGCCTCAGTCCCCAGAGCCAGTCTGGTACTTTCCTTCTTAGGCTTAAATCTTTTCTTGAGACCTATACCATATTTCCTTGTACTAAGTTCTTTTATCATCACTTTTTATTTAATATAGCCCAGGAGGATTTCTAATTCTTGGGACCACAAAATTGTGACTGATACATAATCCATTGCCTCAAGTGTCATCCCCATATAGATGATTTTCCAACTTTTATCTCCAGCCCAGAACTCTCCTCTGAGCTCTACTATTATTTCCATTTACCTACTTGACATTTCCAAAGCATCTTAATCAACATATTCAAGACTGAACTCATGGTGTGTATTTCAAGCCTTTCTCTTTTCTCTTCATGGCACCATCATCCATCAGTTAAGTGAGTCAGAAGCCAAGGAGTTGATACTTTTCACACCTTCCCTGTTGCATATCCAGTTTATCAAGAAGTCTTTTTAAATTTTACTATGTAAACTTCTTTTTCTCCTATTATTCCTTAGTCCAAATTACCAACATCCTTCTGGATGAATGTAAAAGCTTCCTAACTTGGTGACCAATATCTACTATTCCCTTCTTCCATTCCTTTCTCAAAACTGTGGCCAGAATATTAAAAAAAAATGCAAACCTGATGATATTGCCCCTGTTTAAAACCTTTCGATGGCTTTCCATTGGTTTAGAATAATGACTCAAAAACTTAACTTGGCTTACAGGACCCTGAATTGTTTAGACTGTTTCTTCAAGCTGCATGTCACTCCACATCTCAACCCTCTCCCTATTTCAGATTCTTAAACCCACTAGGTTTCCTTCTGCCACAAATTCTTTGTTTGTATCTTACTCTCTGCATAGAAGGCTCTTCCCTACTGGAGTCTAGAGCACAGATTTGGGAGTGGGCAAAATGTGGGTGTGAACTCAGCTTTGGTTATTTTCACTTTATTATATGGATCTTTTTTTTTTATTTGATGATCTGGCAAATTTAGATCAACATTGCATGACAGTATGAATGATCTAGTCATTCTCTTGTGCAGGAGAGAAACTCAAAGAGTCAGATGACTGAATAGGGCTCAATGCTTCTTTTAGGTTAGATGCAAGGGAGGGAAGGAAACATTGCAATTCAGGGGCCTACATTATAATCATGAAAGGAATGCTGATTGTACCAGTTATGTTTCTGAGCTCATTTGAGTTTCAGTAAGACTGGATATTGCCTACCACATCTTGATATTTTATCACCCCTAGATGTTAATTTAGCCATCACTTCCTCAGAGAAGTCTTCTTTGAATCTCACTCTGGCCTGTTTATTGTGCAGTTTAAATAAGGTATTAAGCTGTACATCTCTAGGACTGTAAATTCTCATAGTAGACTCAGATGTGAATGGGGTCATTTGGGATTAGGTGGGACAGCCATCTTTGGCTTAAATAACGAGATCAAATTATTATTAATATCTTACATAGGGGATGTATCAGGGTATCCTGGTGGTAGGAGGGGAGACTTGAAGATTGCTTAATTCTCCTGAGTGATGGTATTGTCTATCTTTTATGATCTTCATTGTGTAATTTTAGCTTTATTCATGGTTCCAAGTTGTCTGCCACAGGATGCATACACTGAAAGAAGAGGGTCTGGTTCTTGCTACATGTCTCATATAGAAGCAAGTACCTATTTCACAGATGTAACCCCAGTAGTCTTATCTTCGTGTATTATGCCCTACATGCATATATCTGTATTATGTATGCATATACATACATATACATATCCTCATACCACTAAGGACTTACACTTGGGCTCATTCTAGGATCCTCCTGATCCATGTGGAAGGGTACACACAGAATGACAACTCTGCCAGCCAGGAAGAGAGAGAAGAGGCTGTTGTGCAGGTCACCCACTCTGACAGTGACATCCCCAGTCTGGGAGGGTACTTTGTAAAAGCTCCTCTAAACCATGTTTCTTTTCTCCAGAGCATTTCTTTCAGTTTGTTATTACATATTTATTAATGTTACTGCTAAAGTCTGTCTCCTCCATTCATCTAAGCTTTCATCAGAACAAACTTGTGACTCTCAGTCCCTGGTACTTAGCACAGTCTGGATCCTAATAGGCACTCAGTAAATACATGTAGGCTGTATAAGCCAGTGAGCCCAGGCTGTGTTCCTTTTGGGTGTGGAAGCAGGATTGACTTCCCTTTCTGGACTCTCTCTGTCCTTAGGCTCTTGGACATGGTAGGATGAATCCCCAGGAAGGAGATCCAGGGCTCACAGTTGCATTCAGTCCTCTTTATTTGCAGATTCTGTACTTGTGAATTTGCCTACTTGCTAACATTTATTTATATCTTGCAAATTAATGCTCTCAGCACTTTTGTAAGTCATTTGCAAAAATCCACAGAGTGACAAAAATGTGAATTGCCCAATCTACATGTTCCCTGCTGGACAGACCAAGATGTCACCCTGCCTCATTGTTTCTGCTCTCATACTGTAAATGTGTCTTTTTTGTGGTCTGTTTGCTGCTGCTGCTGCTAAGTCGCTTCAGTTGTGTCCGACTCTGTGTGACCCTATGGGCAGCAGCCCACCAGGCTCCTCCATCCACAGGATTCTCCAGGCAAGAATACTGGAGTGGGTTGCCATTTCCTTCTCCAATGGTCTATTTAGTGCCATATTTTTTATATATGGGCTTCCCTTATAGCTCAGTTGGTAAAGAATCTGCCTGCAATGCAGGAGACCCTGGGTTGATTCTTGGATCAGGAAGATCTGCTGGAGAAGGGATAGGCTACCCACTCCAGTATTCTTGGGCTTCCTTTGTGGCTCAGCTGATAAAGAATCCGCTTGCAATGTGGAAGACCTAGGTTCAATTCCTGGGTTGAGAAGATCCCCTGGAGAAGGGAAAGGCCACCCACTCCAGTATTCTGGCCTGGAGAATTCCATGGACTGTATAGTCCATGTGGTCGCAAAGAGTCAGACACAACAGTGACTTTCACTTTATATATGTATATATATGTATGTATTTTATGTGTGTGTGTGTGCTTTTTGTTGGTGACTTCACTGTTTAAATGGCTCCCAAGTATAATGCTGAAGTGCTGTCTATTGGTCCTAAGTACAAAAAGGCTGTAATGTGCTTACAGAAAAAAATGTTAGATAAGCTTCATTCAGACATGAATTATAGTGCTGTCAACTGTGAGTTCAATGCCACTGAGCCACCAATATATATTTAAAAAGGGATTGTTTAAATAGAAACAGACATAAAACAAGGTTTTGTACTGATTTGTTTGTGAAAGTGTTGTGACTAGAGGCTTACAGGAACCTAACCCTGTGTTTCCCCTAGGAGCAATGGTTTAATATTCACTAACTCAGAGTTCCAGGCAACATTATGGAACATAACTACTGTGAATTACGAGAGTTCAGTGTACTTTGGGTTTTTAAAAACGTTTCCGTGAAGAGTAAATGAGAGGACTATATTAGCTCTTGCAGATTGTAGAAATATTCATTAGATTACATGGTTAACACTAAAGCTTTGTAGATTCTCTGACAGAAATTATACAAACCTGCTCTTAGCATTTGCAGATGAGTACTGGTGGTTCCCCCAATTCCATCCTCTTCCGATCTCTGACTTTTTATTCTGCACCAGGAAGAACCTTGCATGCATGTGTGAATACTTCAGACTCCATGTTCAAGCCCTCTTCATACCTGCCTCCAGATACTTGGAGCCCTTACTCCAAATATTTGCCCCTTGGTGATACTTGTAGCCAAGGGGTGAATATACTGGTGTTATGGTCTGTACTTGGGAGGTAGGCCAGGGAAAAGGCCTTTGTTAACACTGGAAGAGGGCTCAGAGACATTAGGCAGGAAATAGTAGGATCCTAGCTACTGGATTTATTTATTTATTTTTTTTCATTTCATACATGATATTATACATGTTTCAATGCCATTCTCCCAAATCTCCCCACCCTCTCCCTCTCCCACAGAGTCCATAAGACTGATCTATACATCAGTGTCTCTTTTGCTGTCTCGTACACAGGGTTATTGTTACCATCTTTCTAAATTCCATATATATGTGTTAGTATACTATATTGGTGTTTTTCTTTCTGGCTTACTTCACTCTGTATAATAGGCTCCAGTTTCATCCACCTCATTAGAATGGATTCAAATGTATTCTTTTTAATGGCTGAGTAATACTCCATTGTGTATATGTACCACAGCTTTCTTATCCATTCATCTGCTGATGGACATCTAGGTTGCTTCCATGTCCTGGCTATTATAAACAGTGCTGCGATGAACATTAGGGTACACGTGTCTCTTTCAATTCTGGTTTCCTCAGTGTGTATGCCCAGCATTGGGAAAGGAAACTATTAGCAAGGTGAAAAGGCAGCCTTCAGAATAGGAGAAAATAATAGCAAATGAAGCAACTGACAAACAACTAATCTCAAAAATATACAAGCAACTCCTACAGCTCAACTCCAGAAAAATAAATGACCCAATCAAAAAATGGGCCAAATAACTAAATAGACATTTCTCCAAAGAAGACGTACAGATGGCTAACAAACACATGAAAAGATGCTCAACATCACTCATTATCAGAGAAATGCAAATCAAAACCACTATGAGGTACCATTTCACACCAATCAGAATGGCTACGATCCAAAAGTCTACAAGCAATAAATGCTGGAGAGGGTGTGGAGAAAAGGGAACCCTCTTACACTGTTGGTGGAAATGCAAACTAGTACAGCCACTATGGAGAACAGTGTGGAGATTCCTTAAAAAGCTACTGGGTTTAGAGGGTAGACATACTCAGACTTCGGGTGTTCAAGTTCCTGTACTTCTCCCTTGGCTTCTTTGCCCCATGGTAGGTAAAGACAGAGTAGGACTTTATAGAGAACTGGGCCTAGTTTATAGTTATAGAGAACAGGAGTGCTAGTTTACAAAGTCTAAAGGAAGCACTGTGAGTGCGGTATGGTGTGGGACAAAAGTGGTTACTGGGACAAAGTGGCTATTTCTATTTCCAAATTAGGTAGAAGAAGTGGGAGAGGGAAGAAATAGGACATTCTCTATAGAAAAGTGACATATGAACTCAGTTTTTAGAGAAGATTAGGAACTTTCCAAGTGTGCTGAGATAAGGATGGAGTTAGGAGGAGAAAATATGTCAAGCAGGGGCTGGAGTGTGGGAAAAAAAAAAATTAGAGACTCAGTATGACAGCATTTTCCGTGAACTGTGAGTAATTTAGTAGGGCTAGAGCACAGCACGAGAGGCGTGGAGGCTCCTAGGGTAGCTGAACCTGTGTCGCTGAGGGCCTTGCTTGTTTTATATCAGAGGCTTTCTCTACTCCTTTCTTTTGCTGGTGTTGGGGAATTATCTACCAATACCATCCAACCTCCGTTTTAGTTATAGCAACATGCATGTTGGGTTGGAGAAGTGTAGGGTTGGCAAGAGGACTTTGGAAGGCGCTGTATGTTTATTGTAATGTTTTCAGGTGAAAGGTGAAGAGGAGGTGAACCTTAGTCATAGCACTATGGAAACATGTTTATTATGTAAGAGGCACTTTCCCAAGGGTTTTACAGATATGATTTAATCTTTATATGAATCCTGAGCAATAGGTACTATTATTTATCCCAATTTTATACATGGAGAAACTCAGGCCAAAAAAAAAAAAAAGGTTAAATAAGACACTTACTATTAACTGAATGTCTATGTCCACTCAAAGTTCACATGTTGAAGCCCTAATCATTAATATGATGGTATTTGGTGGTGAGGTCTTTGGGAGGTAATTAGGTGTAGAAAGATTACAGAGAGGATCCCCCATGATCATATTACTTCCCCTATAAGAGAAGAGGAGACCTGAGCAATCCCTTTTCACCATGTGTGGAATCATCAAGAATAAAATAAAAATAAAAATCATCAAGAATATGTAAAGCAGGAGATGGGTTCCCACCAAAATTCTAACCATGCCAGCCCCCTGATCTCAGACTTCCAGACTCTAAAACTATCAGAAATAAATGTTTGTGTTTAAATGTGGCTGCTTATTGGAATCATATCTGGAGCTTTGGAGAAAAGAAACAACAATACCTGGGCATTTATGTTTTTCAAAAAACTCCAAGATAATTTTAATGTGCATATGAATTTTAAAAGGCAATTACAGGTTTAAAAACAACTGGACTATATGATGATCTTTTATCTGGTTTGTTTCACTTTTTCTATTTCATATTTAGTGCTCCCATTTCATTTAGTTTATGTTCTCTAATTTCTTCATTGCTTTTTTTGTTGTTCTTTCTCAAGTCTTTATCAAGTGTAGAAGAAAAGTTCAGATATATATAAGCTTCTCAGGTGGTGCTAGGGGTAAAGAACCTACCTGCCAATGCAGGTAGACATGAGAGATAAGGATTTGATCTCTGGGTTAGAGGACGGCAGAGCAACACACTCAGTATTCTTGTCTGGAGAATCCCATGGACAGAGGAACCTGGTGGGCTATGATCCATAGGATCTCAAAGAGTCAGACAGGACTGAAGTGATTTAGCATGCACATGCTTATGTGTATTATAATATTTAATTTTAGAAAACATAAATTTTTGCTTAGTTAAAAATTTTAGGACATTTTGGTTCCAATCGTTTGACTAACTATAAATAGAATACTATATTTCTAATTTATTTTCACTCAAAACTTTGATGTATTTCCATTTATTTTGGCATTTAATATTACCGCTAAAAGTCTAGAAAGTTTATTATTTTAGTGATTTTTTAAAAAAAAGTTTGAATGAGGCTTGAGACTTCTAATCCAATTCTAAGAATATAAAAAAATACTATGTTGAAAAAAAAAGGAAATTAATATGTGACACAGTATTATTAACTAAAATCCAGATTTCATTCAAATTTCACAAAATTTTATACTAGTGTCCACTATGTGTGTTCATACCTTATTGAACATTTCACATTGTATTTAGTTGCATTGAGCAGCTTCAGCAGCATACAACAAATTCTGATAAATTCTCTTCTCATTTTTATTCTATTACAAATATTTTCTGATTTTCCTTGTCAGTGGCTTCTCAGAACACCACCCATCTTTTAAAAGTGGACATTTAATTTCCAAATACATGGTGTTTTAAATGTACCTTTGATATTACTTTCTCATTTTGATATTAATTTCTTATTTAAATGCTTTATTTTCTGTAATTATCCTCTGTGTTTTTTTCAGTTTTTTAAGACTTTTTTTCAGTTTTTTTATTGAGATTTTCAATGGCTAAGTCAGAGTTCTCTCTTGGTAAATGTCACACTGCACTTGAAAATACGTGGGTTATTTTCAAATATCTTTTGACATTGATTTCTAACACAATTCCATAGTGATAAGACAACAGTTTCTGTATGATTTCAATACCTTTAGACCATGAAACTTTGCACCTTGTTTTATGTCCCTGGGTATGTTCCAGTGTCTCCTGTTTTGTGAGAACTTGAATAGAACTTGTATCCTGCTGTTGTGTGAAGTTGTATAAATCTTAATTATGTTGAATTGGTTCATATTGCTTTTCAGGTCTACTATATCCTCCTACTTTACTGTCTATTCATTTTATTGATTTTTGAGAGTTTGATATTGAAACTCCAACTAAAAATCTCAATTTATCTATTTAAAAAATAATTGTAATATATAGTAGAACTATGTGTAACTTTGTTCTTTATTTTCCAAGTCTCCTGTAAATGTGTTATCATACTTTCACAATTTAAAAAGGGAAAAAAAAAATGTTTGCTCTTTAAGCCATCCTATCTATGGTATTTTTATTGTAGTATTCTGAGCTAATAAGCTGTTGAAAGTCATATTTTTAGTAGCTATTGTTCTGGAGACTTTGTTCTTAACCTCTAGGATAAGTTGAGGAGATGAGGGAGAATTTGAGAGATTATAGAGAGATCTAATCTTCAACCTAATGACAGATTAGACGTGGAGGATGAGAAACAAAAAATGGTTCTAGGATAGACTCCAGATGTGACTTGAGAAAATATTAGTGACAATTAGAAATGGAGAATGAAAAAATAGCAGTGATTTTGGGAGGAAAAGGCTGTGTTCCCCTTGGAGCACGCTGAGCTAGAGGTGATGATGGTGCGTTCAAGTGGAGATGCCCAGCAGGCAGGTCCTGGAACTCAGGGGACAGGTCAGTCAGAAGCGTGGCTCCAGTGCAAGGCAAAGGCTTCTGTCTTTAGTGAGCAACCCTTAGCTAACAGAGAACTAATAGAAAAGCCTGGAAGTGACTCATTTGCCCCAAAGGTAGCAAAGATAGACAATAAAAGTGTAAACTGTGAATTTTATCACCTACCAGCAGAACAACAATAGTGAGTTATTTAACCTTTCCAGCCCTTGCTTTTTCAGTCTGTAAAATTGAAATCATAAAACCTTTCTCGTGGTACGATTATGAGGATTAAATGGGGAAGTATTTAGAAAATACTTTTAGTATTTAAACAGTGAAAGTATTTATAACAGTGCTCAGCACATAATAAGGGATAGGTGATGCTTTTTATTTATGGCAGATTTTCTGCAAACAAACTTTAATTCCAAAGCAGAGTTAATCTCTTCTTGTCTGTCTCTGCAACAAAATGAAAATCTTTTGAAGAAACTTTTTCATAAAGCAGATCTCTGTAAAGCAAATCCCATTTTGCCATAGGAATTTTTACTAGGATGATGTAATAACAGGTACATACCACATTCATATACACACAAAAATGTTGCTTATTTATTTTTTTCTGTAAATTTCTTCTACTCCTTGAGCTCCTGCTGAATACTAAACAAGTCAAATATAGTCCCACACAAAAATTTTAATCCTCTTCAAGACCTTAGAACAGTAGTGACAGTCTCCTTCAGATAAATGCTAATATTTTTCAGATTGTCTTCTCCTTCTAGATTTGTCTCCAAGACAGTGCCTGGGTGAATGGTGTTGGGTGTGGGAAATGGTTACTCTTGAAGCGGCAGCCAGAGGTGGCCTGAGACCCAGTGCAGGCCTTTCCAGTGGGCCTCTGATTTCTGAGGTCATTCTTGTTGGCTTTATGTTGGCATTTAGTTCTCATGTCTATGGCTGATGAATTTATGATGTATTCTGTGAAGCCTCAGCTTAGTTCTTGCTGGCTGTTACCCCTCACCTGAGGTCTAGTGTGCCCCCTTTCAGCTCCAGCCTGGGTGCCCTGCTCTGTAGCCCAGAGCCTGGGGTCATTTCACTCCGTTACAACAAACCCTTGAAAAAACTCTTGAGACAGATCATCCTTGACTTCCACTCTACAACCTCCCTGGACTGGGAGACCATCAAGGCTCTTCCATCTCGCATGGGAGCCCAGGATGGCTGGGGAGCCCTAACTCTAGTGTTTCCCTTTCCTCAATAGTGTGTGCATCACTTCCATCTGCAGCAGCAGGTTGGGGTGGGTGTATAAGTGTGTATGCTCTCTTAGTCACAAACAAGGATATGGCCACAGCTCTGCTGTGCTTTGTGTTTTCTATTCAACCTAATTATCATACTTTCTTTTCTGTGACTTGAGACACTGTATTATGTGGTCAGAAAAGCCAGATCCAAAGAAGTTGGATAGAAGAGGCTTTTCATCTCCCCTTTTGTTTTGTGGGATATTCTCCATGGCCTATTCACTTCCTCAATGAGATGATCTTTTTCTTTCCTGTTCCTAGAGCTACAGGGGAAATGAAAATACATAGATTATTCCAGTGATACAAATGCCAGGAGCTTTTATTTCTGGTTAAAACTAGGCCGTTGATACAAGCCACCAAAACACTCAAAGGAAAGATAAGACTACCATAAAACTTTACAAAAACTTATATAATAAAGTTATTTTAAATCTTATAAAATCATTTTAATGTATTTTGTATCTCAGCATATGTAAGAAATTCTACAGTATCATGTGTTGCTTAAGCATAGGAAATTAAACTCAGTTGTGTCATTAATTGGACTTCATTAAAGCCAATAGCTAACACAATAAGCATTCATTAAATATTTAATTGGGGCTTCCCTGGTAGCTCAGAAGTTAAAGTGCTGAGATGAACATTGGGGTCAACAGATGAATGGATAAGAAAGCTATGGTACATATACACAATGGAGTATTACTCAGCCATTAAAAAGAATACATTTGAATCAGTTCTAATGAGGTGGATGAAACTGGAGCCTATTATACAGAGTGAAGTAAGCCGGAAGGAAAAACACCAATACAGTATACTAACGCATATATATGGAATTTAGAAAGATGGTAACAATAACCCGGTGTACGAGACAGCAAAAGAGACACTGATGTATAGAACAGTCTTATGGACTCTGTGGGAGAGGGAGAGGGTGGGAAGATTTGGCAGAATGACATTTAAACATGTAAAATATCATGTAAGAAACGAGTTGCCAGTCCAGGTTCGATGCACGATACTGGATGCTTGGGGCTAGTGCACTGAGACGACCCAGAGGGATGGTATGGGGAGGGAGGAGGGAGGAGGGTTCAGGATGGGGAACACATGTATACCTGTGGCAGATTCATTTTGATATTTGGCAAAAATAATACAATTATGTAAAGTTTTAAAATAAAAAAAAATGCTTTGTCATCTAATAAATTTGAAAAAAAAAAAAAAAAAAAGTTAAAGCGTCTGCCTGCAATGAGGGAGACCTGGGTTTGATCCCTGGGTCAGGAACCTGGAGAAAGAAATGGCAACCCACTCCAGTGTTCTTGCCTGGAGAATCCTGTGGATGAAGGAGCCTGGTGGGCTACAATCCACGGGGTCACAAAGAGTCGGACGTGACTGAGTGACTAGCTAAAAATTTAGCCTGCTTTTTAGAGTGTGGTTAAATGCGCAGGATAGTAAATAATCCATACTCTTACTAGCAATGTGTTCCTAAAAATGTTACTTAACTCTTCTGTACCTAAGATGCCCAATTTGTAAAGTGGGAATATTAATGATATCTACAGTATAGGCTTATTGTGAAGGTTAGATTAGATTGGTGCTTGGGCATGTAGTGGGTACTATTTTAGGATTTGTTTTATTCATTATTATTTATCTCTTTGATCATTAGTCTTTTTATTGTTTTTGCTATATGTCACTGCAGCAGCTGAACATTTGAGATTACTTGTGATATCTGTAATTGTGATAGTTTGGGAAACAAAAACACCTCATCTTTAAGCATGGGTTCATTTTCATTCCTTCACTGTTTTTCAGATGGCTTATTTCTTGTCCACTCAGATATGCCATAATATTCTTTTTGCCTCTCTTTCTCTCAAAGTTCTTTGAGCACTAAATAGTTCAGGTATTACAATGATTTTAGTCATTTAAAAATCTATTTAAACAGAATTCTTTTTAAAGGCAGAAGATATGGTGTCATAGTATTTGCTAATCAGAGCTATATCCTCATAGGTTGCATCAAAGATGAGGAAAGTTAGCAGAAATGAATGTTAGATGTTGGAAGGGGCATTAAACCATTTTATTATTTAAATTTGTATTTCTGGGATTACTAGTGCAGTGATCCCCTCCTTACATTTGTTCGTTCACTACTTGATTACTTTCTTTTCTAAATTGCCTGTTCCTGTCTTTGTCCATTTATCTGCTGAAGTTCTTACTGATTGGTGCCTTGATTTACAAGAGTTCCTCAAAATTATTAAAACCTATTTGCTATATATATGTTGTAAAATATTTTTTACCAGTTGTCTTTTTATTTCAGATATGAAAAGTTTTGTAGTTTTATATAATCGAACCTATTGACTACATATTTTAAGACTTTTTATGTTGCTTTTAAGGTTGGAGAATTTTCCTCTGTAGACATTTGATGGTAACTTACGTTGTGTGAAAATTTGCCAGTTTGGATTTTTAAAATACTTAACTGTTTTATACACTCTAAGTGTGTACTGTTCATTGTTTGAAATATGCATATAAGCTAACAATTTTTAATAAAAGGAGAATCTATTTTAATGCCATTTATTGGAGTCACTGTACGCCTTTGACCACATATTAATTGGTCTATATCTGCACAGTAGCTTGTGGCTATATGTGACTGTTGAGCACCTCAATACATGGTTGGGCCAAACTGAAATCTTCTATAAGTGTACAATATATACTGGATTTCAAATACTGAAAAAAACAGCAGCAAAAAAGAAAAATATCTCAATAATGTTTTGATATTTATGACATAGAAATTATAACATTTTGGGTATAAAAAAGATATAATATATTAATATAATAAGATATTAGTATATTAATGATAAATAAGGGCCTCTCTGGTAGCTCAGCTGGTAAAGAATCTGCCTGCAATGCAGGATATCCCAGTTCGATTCCTGGGTTGGGAGGATTCCCTGGAGGATGGCATGGCAACCCATTCCAGTATTCTTGCCTGGAGAATCCCCATGGACAGAGGAGCCTGGCAGGCTACAGTCCATGGGGTTACAAGGAGTAGGGCATGACTGAGTGACTAAGCACACACAATTATTAATAAATAATACATAAATATTATTAAAAGAATTTGACTTTTTCATTTTACTTTTAAAATTGTGGGTATTAGAAAATTTGTAAACTTTGTATATGACTCATTAAATTTCTGTTGGACAACTGCTCTATATATTAGGTTTGTTTTTTTTTCTCTTCTGTTGATTTTTTTTTTCTCAGTGCTGTCGCAGACTTAATAATTGTAGCTTCATGATATATATGGGGGTCTGATTGAACTGGTTTCTTTCATTTCTATCCTTTACTATTTTTATTTAGTTTTGCCTGTTCATTCTTCTAGATAAATTAAACATTTTTTTTGGCCAAGTTCTAAGAAAATTAAATCCCTCTGGGGCTTTGACTTAAGTCACATAAAATATATAAATTGATTTTGAAAGAACTGTCATCTTTATAAGACTAAGTCTTTTTCCCTCCCAGGAAATGCTATCTATTCATTTTTTTTATCTCTTTTAAAAATATTTCTTAGCAAACTTATTTTACTTCATTTAAATTGTATTCATTTGTTATTTGGATTATTGTTAGGTATCATATTTTTATTTTATTGTAAATGTCAGTTATTATTCCAGTATATTTTCTAACTGGTTTATGTTGGTTTATGAAAGGTGACCTTTAAAAATATACCTTGCAATCATTTTTTCCTGAGTTTCTAAAACATTAATTCTAATAGTTTTCAGCTGATTCTCTGGAGTTATTCTCCCTGCCAAATTAAAATCCATATCATATTAAGCTTCAAATAAGCTTCTATAATTCTCTCCAAAATTCTAGCTGTAGGAATCAAATCTTTGAAAAAAGGAAAATGTTTAGGTATAAAGTCCTGTTGTTTACTTCAGATGGAGTTTTATTGGAAGTATTGGAAATCACAGAGATAGAATGTTGTTTTGTGTGTCTTTGTTGTTGTTGTTTCCAAGGACTTGATGAAAAGATTAGGGAAAATGACACACGATTCAGCTGTTGCTGCTGCTGCTAAGTCGCTTCAGTCGTCTCCGACTCTGTGCGACCCCAGAGACGGCAGCCCACTAGGCTCCCCTGTCCCTGGGATTCTCCAGGCAAGAACACTGGAGTGGGTTGCCATTTCCTTCTCCAGTGCATGCCAGTGAAAAGTGAAAGTGAAGTTGCTCAGTTGTGTCTGACTCTTAGTGACCCTATGGACTGCAGCCCACCAGGCTCCTCTGTCCATGGGATTTGCCAGGCGAGAGTACTGGAGTGGGCTGCCATTGCCTTCTCCAGCTAGCAGCTAATAAATGTACTTGGGACAGTATATGCATGTGTGTGTAAGACTAGTTGTATGAAAAATTGTTGACTTCTGATAGCTGTCTTTTGCTGGGTGTTTGAGGTTGCATTCATCACCTCAGATGGTTATAAAGGCAAGCTAAATATCTTCTCAATTGCGATTTTACCTTGAAACTCTTAGCCTTTTCCTTCCATCTCTGAGAGCCTGGGGCTTAGGTTTCATTCTTGCTACATGACTATAGGAATTCACTTTTTATTTTGTCTTAAACATTTTTTCTTTTTGCTCTCTGCCCAAATTCTTTGACTAATGCCTTTAAAAAGCTTTCTTTTTTTCCCCACCCCGGTCCCATGAGTAATACTTTTATTCATTAAAAATAATTTATTTTTAACAAAAATCTTTGAGCACAAAATTACTCAGATATTACAATGATTTTAGTCATTTCTAAATCTTTATATACAGAGTTATTTTTCATTGCAGAAATTGTGATGTTATTGCATTCTCTCCTAGTAGCTACAGCAATACAAGGCGAGGTAAGAAAGAGAAAGGCCTCAGGGAAGGACATGCTTTCATTAGTAGGAGTGTTGTTAATCAACAGTATCAGAGATCCAGCTGAACTTACATAAATCTTTCAAAAGGTAACCCCATATTTGTAGATAACTTCAACTTTTGCCTTAAGAGGGAAAGAGAATTTTCTCTATTGATGTATTTAAACAAAGTTAACTGACTACTCGCTACAAAATGTTTCCTCTCTTGGTGATTTATGAGGCAAGAACCAGGCTCCAGACTTCTGTTGTG
Source organism: Bison bison bison (assembly GCF_000754665.1). Classification (NCBI taxonomy): domain Eukaryota; kingdom Metazoa; phylum Chordata; class Mammalia; order Artiodactyla; family Bovidae; genus Bison; species Bison bison. Next base: position 6,323,145 of record NW_011494810.1, on the reverse strand, counting down.
CTCCTGTGGGCATGCACTGGCCCCCTGACCCCTCACCAGAATTCTATCTGGGTGTTGTCACATGGGTGACAGGAAACACGAATCGACATTTGGAAACATGAAATCACTGTTATGTTACATATAGTGTGTGTTAAGTATATCCCCGCACACATACACTTAATATGGAATGAAATCTTTACTGAAAAATGTTATATTGACATTGTATAGCTCTGTGTGTGTGTGTGTACGTGTGATAGTGAAGCTGTATCACCCCAACCTACTGGTACTTTTATGTAAAGGGAGATTATTTGTATGTGGTTGGTATGTGGAATATGACTCTCTTGCCAAGTACTCTAGTTTCTTATTTCCTGGGTAATATAATCAGAAAAGCAAAACCCGTAGAATTTAAGGTGTTACACATCTCTTTAGCCTCAAGTGACAAATCACTTTAAATGAAACAAGAATATGTTCATTTGTATTCTAAGCAGAGATGGAAAGATATCCTATAAAATTTTAATCCACCAAGTGGCATGTATTATACTGAGCTATTGTCCTGGGTCAGGCTGCGTTTCATATCTCCATTTGGAAGGAAAGCTGCTGTGATGCAGAGGACAGAGCCATTCTTCCCCCTGCCCCCAACCCCAACAAATACCAAAATGATGAATTTTAATGAAGGGGTAAAATGATGGGAGTTTATTCTTATCCACATCCTATTCACTGAAACAGCATGGATTTTTCTTTCTCCTCAAACCAATATGGAATTCACAACATATTTTAAACTGGAAGAAAAAAAGTAACTCGTAGTAAAGAAAAAAATATATTGTAAAATATAGTATATTTAAAAATAGAATATATTATATTATTATAACAGTAAGACCCACTTCACTGGCTAGGGTATAAAAAATGAAAGCATTATGTATAGTTATTTATCAATTATTAATCTTAAAATATTAATATTATTTATTACGATAAGCATAATCTTAATAAATTACATCACATTTAAAAATTATTAATTGCTATATTTCCTGGTGAATTCCATGGACAGAGCAGCCTGGTAGGCTACAGTCCATGGGGCTGCAAATAGTCGGACAGGCCTGAGTGATGAACACTTTCTCTTTCAATTACTATAGTACAGATCAGTCTTTACTAATTCAATCTAAATGTTTACAGTATACATTCTCAAAGTTACTAAAAAGATATATGATATCAGATAGATGATTTATTTTCTACTGCCCACTTATTTATGGTGAGAAGTAGGAGATCAAAACATCTTAGGAACTCTTGTATTTGAGTATGAATGTATCTTTCAACCAAAAATCGAAAGTGAGATTATAAGGTTTTAGGATTGTTGTTGGCTAGGATTTTTTATATATTTTAGGTATGAAGTTTATGTACTTCAGGTAGAGTTTGTGTATTTCAGGGAGAGTTTATCTGTTTCAGATTTAGGGTATTTAGCCAACCAGACGCAGAAGGCGATGGCATCCCACTCCAGTACTCTTGCCTGGAAAATCCCATGGATGGAGGAGCCTGGTGGGCTGCAGTCCATGGGGTCGAGAAGAGTCGGGCACGAATGAGCGACTTCACTTTCACTTTTCTCTTTCATGCATTAAAGAAGGAAATGGCAACCTACTCCAGTGTTCTTGCCTGGAGAATCCCAGGGATGGGGGAGCCTTGTGGGCTGCCGTCTATGGGGTCGTACAGAGTCGGACACGACTGAAGTGACTTAGCAGCAGCAGCAGCCAACCAAACGTGTGTCTGTACTCAATAGTACAGTAAAAGTAAGACCCTCTGAATAGTTGAGTCACCAAAAATTCTGTTAAACTCTGTCATCCACCAAATTCTCCATTGTAATTTTGAGCACAACATAGTATTCATACTATTCTTAGTTATTCTGTTATTAAGGACTTGGGATATTTTCAGAGTATGGACGAGGGTTTCTCTGGGAACATAATTGAAGTGGGAACCAGGATGAATATTTCCTGCCTGAAATATCTTGTTGTGTTGCCCTGCTTCTGAAGTTCATGTGGTGAACTCAGATGATGGCAGCTGTTAGGAAAACTTTCTTTTGTTATAGTGTAGTTCTATTAAATAGAGCATTGTAATAAGATTTGGATTTGGTGGTAAAACTCAATATGCAGTAAAATATTTTAAAATGATACTGACTCAAGTTCAGTAGGCATCATAGGTTATGACATTCTCTCTGAATGAGAAGGTCAGAATTTCAGTAGTGCCAGAAATTAAGACCTACTGGTATGTGAGGTCATGGGAATGGCCTGGTCCCCAGTAGGAAGGGGAACCCCCTGATGGCCAAGAGGACCTTTGATGTTTGCCCTCGCAGGCTCTGCTTCACCTCTATTTCTGATCTTGGGCTGAATAACCTCCTAACTATCCTAATTGGTGGTCCAGCACACTTCTCCTGCTGTTTAGCCCCAACTTGAATGAAAACAGCTAGATAATTAAGCTCTTTCTTAGCTGCCTCAAGCCTGGCCTTTGTGACAGCTTTGGTCAGCAGGCTGGCTGACCCTGCAGAGCCCTTTTGCCATCATCCCCGTAATTCACTGGGGTGGATTTTTCGCATCCTTACACTGAGGTCTCCTCATTGGGTGCTTTCACTAGTACCTGCCTTGTGTCAGGCAAATAGCTCTCTTACCACTGGACATGCCCAAATTATTAAAGCCCCATAAATTACATCCTAAAGCAGCCTTACCCTTGACTGCCTCCACACTTTACCTTGTTCACCCTCTTTGACCTCGCTGAACAGCAGTTCTTCACACAACAGTCTTAACAAGGCTGTTTACTCTGCGTGTCCAATGAGACTGTGTCTTACATAGGAAGTTCTCAGCTTTGAGCAAAGCCCAAGAGGCCTGACTTTTCAGCTGCTGAAAGAATTAACCTTTTAGCCGAGGATGGTCCTTACTACTAGATGTGCTTTCATAGCCCACATTTGTGGCCATTTAAGAATGTTCCTGTATCTACAGAGATTTTTACATCTACATATAGATCAGTTTCACAAGTCAAAGTAACCCAGGGTGAGTAAACATCTCTGCCAGCTGTGTAGTTAAGAATGCCAACTTATTTTTAAAATGGCTCTGTATAGTCAACCCGATAATTTATGAAAATAGCAGAAAGGAATGTCTATTACACCAAAATCCACTTGTAATTTCAGACTTCATCTGGATGAGTTGTTCAACCTGCTCGAGGGAATTGGCAAGTGAGTCCCAGGGTGAACACATTAGATTTTCAGGAGCTTGGGGTTCTTGGGTGTGAGAGAAAATATTTCTTGTTTTATAAATGTTTACTGAATTGCTTAGACTGATTTGATAAGTGCATCTAGACCTGTCATAAGGTAGATGTTTGACAAATTCTAATTTCCCTCACTGGCTTCCCTAGTGGCTCAGCAGTAAAGAATCTACCTGCTAATCCAAGAGACATGGGTTTGATCCTGGGTCAGGAAGATCCCCTGGGTGAGGGAAATGGCAACCCACTCCAGTATTCTTGCCTAGGAAACCCCATGGACAGAGGATCCTGCAGGGCTACAGTCCATGAAGTTGCAAAAGAGTCAGACACGACTTAGCAACTAAACAACAATTCCCCTCACCTTTAGTGGTTCCTGACTTCTTTGTATGTGTATTCTGGGTGTATTTATTCACACTGATTGTGTCTGCAGCCCAGATACTCCATGCTGCCAACCTGTTTGCTCCTTCCCCACCCTCTTCCTCTCTGTCACACACCACCCACTCCACTTTAGGTGCCCTGCACAAAGGAACATTCTCACAGTCATAACACCACCCTTCCGTTCTCTTCTTCCCCTTTTGTCCCAGTGTATTTTCACTTTCCCATTTCTTGTTTTTCTCCGCTTGTCACGGAGTAGGGTACTTGGTCCCAGCACATGGGACTGAGAAAGGAGGACGGAAGGTGGCAGCATGAAGCAGGATAAAGGCCTTACCACTTGATACAGCTGAAGAGTGTTTCTGTTCGAAGGGCGCCTCTTGAACGTGGATCAAGTGGTAGTTGTACATTGTTCTACTTCTGATGGTACTTGAGAATACAGTCATCATTGTGGGGTGAAGGGGGAGCAGAAAAATTGGACGGAACAGATTCAGAATTATCTCAAACACAAAATAGGAAAATGGAGTGATTCCACAAAAATACTGCCTGAAAAACACTGAAGACGCAACTCTAGGATGCTATGGAGCCCTCACTTAAAATGGAAAAGGACACAGATCCTTGAGCTTTCTAGGCTTTTATGTGTCCCTGTACAGTGAAGCAGGGCTATGGAAGGGAAGGTTTGGAGAGAAGGGAAGGTTAGGCCAGGTGGAAAGAAGAACTGGCCTCCCATTAGTGTGGTTGTAGGGAAGGAACTGTATCAGGGCAGCCTGTAACTTCCTTGGGATTCATCTGGAATTCGCCCACTTATCCTCCTGAATAAGAAGGTTCTCGTTCAAAAATAAAACAACTATGGTTTCCCTAATTTCTATTGAAAAATAATGGATAGAATTCAAGTTGTCAAACATTTGGCTTCTGCTGCTGCTACAGTACAGTCTGAAACAAGATGATCTACAATGTAGCCCCAAATGACAGAATTTTAATTTTGAGCAATTGACATAGCTCAGTGCTCTCAGAGACTTCCCTGGCATCATGAGTCCTGCCATCTTGGAAAGCAAGATGTAGCTGCAAGAGCACAAATATTAGAGTTAAAATCCTGCCTTGATGAAGGAGAGCTTGGGACGTAATGGAGAGAGTAACGTGAAAACTTACATTACTGTATGTAAATAGGTAGCCAGTGGGGAATTTGCTGTATGGCTCAGGGAAGTCAAACCTGGGCTCTGCAACAATCTAGAGGGGTAGGATGGGGGGAGAGGTGGGAGGGAGGTTCAAAAGGGAGGGGATACGTGTATACCTATGGCTGATTCATGCTGATGTTTGTCAGAAACTAACACAATTCTGTAAAGCAATTACTCTTCAATTAAAAAATAAATTTAAAACTAAAAAATTTCCTGCCTTCACTTAGGCTGTTTCATATTGATGTTTGGCAGAAAACAACACAATTGTATAAAGCAGTTTTCCTTCACTTAAAAAAATAAGTAAATTTAAAATAAAAACATATCCTGCCTTCATACTTAGGCAGCTTTCGCATTTCTCTGGATCTCAGATTTCAGTGAGATTCTGCAAATTAGGATACTCACAACCAAAGCATAGAGTTGTTGTGATGATTAATTGCAATTATGCATGTTTGAGGTGCTCAGCCCTTACCATGGTGTATGACACATTTAAGTTTATAGGTTTTCCCTCTTTACTTTTCCTGAAAAAGCAGGAAAATTGCAAGTAGAAGAAATGTAGTTTTTTTAGGCAATATGGTTTATCTCAAAGTAACCTAGATCAGACAAGACTGTCATAAAATCATACCTAAAATTTCTCTATACAGCAGATAATATGGAGCTTGGGTAGTGGCCTGGGGTTTCCATGCTTCAGTTCCCCGAGCAGTGTTTACATTGTGCTCTGTGTGAACAGCACCACCAATTTCATGTAAAGAGTTACTCCTAGAGCTGTGCGATGTGAGGTGTATTCTTTGGTGTCTTCGTGAGCTACATCCACTCTGGGCCATGGGTAATTTACTACAATCGCTTATTTTCTCCAAATTTGCTTATTTTTCTGAGATATTTTAATGGCATCCTCCTGGATTCACAAACAATGTATCACAATTCTACACCACCCTTTCTCTCTGAAATCACAAGGAGAGAAGCACAGGCTTGGTGGACTCTGAAGCACCAAGGCTTTGGGCCTGAGATTCACACAGTTTCCTTGAGGCATTTCATTGGGAGAAAGGGAATTCGGTCTCAAGCAACATGAGCCAGCTATCAGCACATTTCTCAAGGATTATTGCTTGTCCTTGGTTTTACTCTGATGCCTGAGGTCAGGATGAGCTAGAATACTTACTCAAATCCCTGGCATGTTGTGTATTTCCTGCTGATAATTTGTAAACAATGGATTTGAATAGAAAGTTATGGAAAAAGTTTCTTGAATAACTGAGCTCCCTTACATCTGCTCATTGATGCTTAAACTCGATGGAGCATCAGCACCCAGAATATTAAATCCTTTTTATACAATTAGGTTGTGCGCTTATGCATACTAACAAGGTATGAGTGTGGGATGTTTATCTTCTCCCTGAGGATTATAAATTCTTTTGGCAGGTACTGTCTCTTTCTATTTCACTGTGTAATATGTGCCCAGAGGCAACTATTCTTTGCCAGAGTGCATCCTCCTAACAACAGAAATTGATGGTGGTGAGGAATAGTCTGAAATGTATGTCTCAAAAATGTCAGCTGTTGTATCTATTATGTTGATTTTCAAGATAGATCTTTATTTTGTAATCTTTTGAAGATGAGAAATAAAAATTGATAAAGAATAAATGCCATTCTTTGTTTTTGATTTGGGGCAAATGACTTAAATGGCTAAAGCAAGAACCAGATTTTCATTCTAAACCTCAGTTGACATTATTTTGAGCTTTGGAAAATGTCTTCTGTTCTCACTGTGTTTGAGTTTCATTTGTTTCTTTTCCTTTTTCCAATCTTGTTGTATCTAAGAACTGAACTAAATGTCTCGATTAGCAGTTCCTCTAATGTTTCCAACCCAGTCTCCATCAGGTAATTGAATAATACCTTTGGAATCTGATTGCTGGGACAGAGAGCAGTCAATCTGTTATTCTCAGCAGAGGCACTGTCGTGGGTTACAAAGAGACAAGGAGCAAGAGGAAGAAAGATGGAAAAATTACTATGTCTCTGGAACTTCTTAACCCAGTGGTCCATGTGACTATACCAGCTATTTGAGAGTGTTCGTTATGTTGTAGATATATGAGTTGACATTCACCAGGGTAGTTCTATCAGATATTTTCTTTTCATCCTTTGCAACCAAATTTGAAAGCAATGGTATACCTTACCTTTTCATGGCTTAGTAATAGATACTTCATACATGTCTGTAGGCATCCAAGGTTGCTGCTGCTGCTGCTGCTAAGTCGCTTCAGTTGTGTCCGACTCTGTGCGACCCCAGAGATGGAAGCCCACCAGGCTCCCCCGTCCTTGGGATTCTCCAGGCAAGAACACTGGATCGGGTTGCCATTTCCTTCTCCAATGCACGAAAGTGAAAAGTGAAAGGGAAGTCGCTCAGTTGTGTCCAACTCTCAGCGACCCCATGGACTATAGCCTACCAGCTCCTCCATCCATGGGATTTTCCAGGCAAGAGTGCTGGAGTGGGGTGCCATTGCCTTCTCCACATCCAAGGTTAGGCTGCCACAAATGTGGTAGGGGCTGTGTGCTTACTACTTGTAGTACATCAATTTGACATATTGTTTATTTGCTTCCTCCACTCTGCTTACCACAGTGGGTCTCAGTGCTTATATGTGAAACTAAGAGAAGTGATTTGAAATGAAAATGAGTATTAATAATCTATCACATTGGTGGCCACTGGCTGTAATTCATTCTAAGTAATGCTAGTAAGGACTATGAACACATGGCTGAGAGTCTTCAGATGAATGACTGATTCTATCACATGGAAAAAGCAGTGTGCAGCTACACCCCTGCAAGCTTTAACATGTGTGTCTACATCTTTTATAGGAGTATCATTTTATTCTATCTGATATCACCCAAAATAAGTATTCTATCAGCTGGGACCGGATCATAGTTCTGTCACAGAGACAGATTTTTTGGTAACATTATACCTCTACCATGGATAGCAGTATATTTTCAATAAAGGCCTGATAATTCTTGACATTATCCTCATTTTATAGGTGAGTAAGTTAGAAGTTGTGTGGAAATGCCACATATCATCATTTTATATATATATTTATATATGCTGCTGCTAAGTCACTTCAGTCATGTCTGACTCTGTGCGACCCCATAGACGGCAGCCCACTAGGCTCCCCTGTCCCTGGGATTCTCCAGGCAAGAACACTGGATTGGGTTGCCATTTCC
>NW_011494810.1:6313435-6315090 GCF_000754665.1 Bison bison bison | reverse complement strand
CAATATATATATATATATATATATATATAAACTTGAAAATTTGAAAAAAAGCACAAGCTGTTTTTTTTTTTTCCCCTGAGTCTGCATCCAGGGGTCAGGAGTAGAAAGGAGTAGAAAGGAGTAGAAAATTGCTCAGCTTATTAGCAAAGAAATAGATTCAATGGCAGTTGAGCTTTAATTAGGGAAGTAGATCCTAGGCTGAGTTGGGAAAGTCCAGCTGTCAGAAGATTTGATGGGTTATGGGCAGGAAAAGGCCTGTCTTCACAGTGTCTCACGGCCTCAGGGAAGTCATGTACCCGTTTGTCTCTTTTGTGCAGAGTTGGCAATTCCTTTTCTTCAAGGCTGGAGGGAAAAGCATAGAACAGAAACATGGGTGCCAGGGAGGTACAATCAACAAGGAGAAATCCAAAGGTAAATCTTTGCAGGTTGTTAAAGGCCCAAGAAAACCCTGCTGAAATGCTGGTGCTAAGTTTGTGTGGTGGACAGCTTGAGGCCCTAAGGAAATTCCAAGCCTCTGCAATAGAGCAAGTAAAAATAACAATAAAAATGACAGAGATAGCAGCAGCCACAGTGATCCTATGGACAGCTGACATTTATGGAGCAATTTCTAGGTGTAGGTTATTGTGGTCAGCATTGAACATTCATAATCTTATTTAATACAGTAGTCACAGAAAGACATTATCACATCCATTTTACAAATGAGGCAATTGAAGTATACAGAGGTTAAATCACTCGCTTAAGGTCACACAACTAGTATTAATAATAGGTTAAATGTATGCAAAAGGGAACCATGTTGTTCTTAGGTGTTTGTAGCTCTGTAGCTTTTTTCTGGAAGAGTAAAGCAATGATTCTCACTCCTGGCTGTGCTTTAGAATCACTTGGGGAGCTTTAAAAACTGATGCCTGATCCTACCTCCCAGACATACTTTCATTGATCTGGGGCGTGACTTGTGAGTATTAAAAGCTCCCCAGGAGATTATAATGTGGTGACCTCATAGGTAACCTCTCTTCTGTTGTCTCTAGACTTTCATTTGATTTCATCATTTACTTTAACCATAATTTGTGAGGGTCTTATTTATTATCTGATACCTTATTTTGTCTATGCTTTGTAGCAGAATATAGCTCTGTGAAGGCATAAATCATGTTGATCTTACCCCTATATCTCCAGAGTCTATGTTAGATAAGTGAAAATGAATGAGTATCATTCAGTTCAGTTCATTTCGGTCGCTCAGTTGTGTCCGACTTTTTGTGACCCCATGGTCTGCAGCATGCCAGGCCTCCCTGTCCATCACTAACTCCCAGAGTTTACCCAAACTCATGTCCATTGAGTCAGTGATGCCATCCAACCATCTCATCATCTGTCGTCCCCTTGTTCTTCTGCCTTCAATCTTTCCCAGCATCAGGGTCTTTTCAAATGAGTCAGCTCTTCACATCAGGTGGCCAAAGTATTGGAGTTTCAGCTTCAATATCACTGAACACTCAGGACTGATCTCCTTTAGGATGGACTGGCTGGATCTCCTTGCAGTCCAAGGGACTCTCAAGAGTCTTCTCCAACACCACAGTTCAGAAGCATCAGTTCTTTGGTGCTCAGCTTTCTTCACAGTCCAACTCTCACATCCATACATGACTACTGGAAAAACCATAGCCTTGACTAGA
>NW_011494810.1:6305036-6313335 GCF_000754665.1 Bison bison bison | reverse complement strand
TTTCCGAGGAGTAAGCGTCTTTTAATTTCATGGCTACAGTCACCATCTACAGTGATTTTGGAGCCCCCAAAAATAAAGTCAGCCACTGTTTCCCCATCTATTTGCTATGAAGTGATGGGGCCAGTTGCCATTATCTTCGTTTACTGAATGTTGAGCTTTAAGCCAACTTTTTCACTCTCCTCTTTCACTTTCATCAGAAGCTCTTTAGTTCTTCTTCACTTTCTGCCATAAGGGTGGTGTCACCTGCATATCTGAGGTTATTGATATTTCTCCCTGCAATCTTGATTCCAGCTTGTGCTTCCTCCAGCCCAGCATTTCTCATGATGTATTCTGCATATAAGTTAAATAAGCAGGGTGACAATATACAGCCTTGACGAACTCCTTTTCCTATTTGGAACCAGTCTGTTCCATGTCCAATTCTAACTGTTGCTTCCTGACCTGCATACAGATTTCTCAAGAGGCAGGTCAGGTGGTCTGGTATTCCCATCTCTTTTAGAATTTTCCACAGTTTATTGTGATCCACACAGTCAAAGGTTTTTGGTATAGTCAATAAAACAGAAATAGATGTTTTTTTCTGGAACTCTCTTGCTTTTTCCATGATCCAGCAAATGTTGGCAATTTGATCTATGGTTCCTCTGCCTTTTCTAAATCCAGCTTGAACATCTGGAAGTTCACAGTTCATGTATTGCTGAAGCCTGGCTTGGAGAATTTTGAGCATTACTTTACTACCGTGTGAGATGAGTGCAATCATGCAATAGTTTGAACATTGTTTGTCATTACCTTTCTTAGGGATTGGAATTAAAACTGACCTTTTCTAGTCCAGTGGCCACTGCTGAGTTTTCCAAGTTTGCTGGCATATTGAGTCCAGCACTTTCACAGCATCATCTTTCAGGATTTGAAATAGCGCAACTGGAATTCCATCACCTCCACTAGCTTTGTTCATAGTGATGCTTTCTAAGGCCCACTTGACTTCACATTCCAGGATGTCTGGCTCTAGGTGAGTGATCACACCATCGTGATTATCTTGGTCATGAAGATCTTTTTTGTACAGTTCTTCTGTGTATTCTTGCCACCTTTTCCTAGTATCTTCTGCTTCTGTTAGGTCCATACCATTTCTGTCCTTTATTGTGCCCATCACTGCATGAAATATTCCCTTGGTATCTCTAATTTTCTTGATGAGATCTCTAGTCTTTCCCAACCTATTGTTTTCCTCTATGTCTTTGCACTGATCACTGAGGAAGGCTTTCTTATCTCTCCTTGCTCTATGAGTATCATCTGTCTGTAAAAATAATCACATATCAGAAAGTACGCATGCTTGTTTTTCAAGCCAGTGTTTAACACTTTTATTGAGATAGTCATTTACTTAAGGTATGAGGCTGTTGGTAATTTTTCCTTATAAGCGACCACGTTAAGACAGTCAGGTGGAGGAGGAGGTGAGGAAGAAGAGAGAACAGGAGCCCAGTGGGATCAGTGGTGTGGGACTGTGCTCCTGAGAGGAAAATTCTTTACATAAGTTTTTCAGAAAAAATAGGGTTTTATTTGATTTAAAATGACATTTTAATCTTCAATAGAATTTTTGATTCAAACCTTTAAAATCAATGTACATTTAAAATGGATAACCAATAAGGACTTACAGTATAGCACATAGAACTCTGCTCAATGATATGTGGGAGCCTGGATCTGGGGGCAGTTTGGGGGTGTGGAATGGATACATGTATATGTATGGCTGAGTCCCTTGGCTGTTTACCTGAAACTATCACAATGCTGTTTGTTAATCACCCATATCCCAGTACAAAAGTTTTGCAAAGATAAAATCAATTTAAACTAGTGACTTCATGGATGCTGCAGGATGGATGCAGATAACGTGGAATGGGAACCTTTGGCTTGCCCAATGCTGCAGGGAAGAAATCTGCTTTCATAGAGTGGAAACTGGTGTAGGCTGGGCTGGGCTGTGTCAGGACTAGCAGAAGCAAGGCTCCCTTGTGTCTAGTTTAGTTCTAGGCTAGATGATTAATAAAACCAAAAGACATCTTTCAACCTGGAAAATAATTCAGGCCCTAACAGCTCATCAATCTGCTATTGCTTTGCAGAGCAAAAATTTAATACATAATAAATAATTTTTCACTGCCTCAAAAGGAATGAAAATTTTTTTGTAAAAGTATTTCCCATTTTAAGGTTAACCATCATCACATCACTAATGCTTGATCATACACTTAATTTGAAATCCAAATACTGAAGATTTAAACAAACTGAAATTTTACCCATAAAATGAATGATTAACTTGGTGAGCTGTGATCTCTGTATGTAGTTCCAATATTTACAAAGACTGGCTATAAAGGAGCAGTTGGAAGCAAAGCTGGGCTGGCTGGGAATACACTAAATTGTGGTATGTGTTTATAGGTTAATAATTAGTGTCATGGACTATTTTAAATTTTATTTAACAGATATTTTTAGTAATACTAACATAGACCAGACAATGTTATGAGCACATTATAAATATTAACTCACTAAATCATTGTACCAACTCTATGGAGTAGATATACTATAGTTGTCATCTCTGTTGAAGACAAGGCACTAAGGCACAGAGACGTTAGCTAGCTCGTTTGATAACACAGCACATAAGTGATAAGACAGGACATACCACCACCAACAGGAAGGGGAATGTACCTGGCTGGCAGTTTTCTGTGTTGGGCTGTAAGTGCTCGTGATGACAGAGCAGAGGGATGCTGAAGAGATTTGAGAGAAAGAGGTACCCACAGTTTAGGACACATTGCATCTTCAGTGCCCACTGGGCATCTCAGAGGCAGAAGAACCAAGATGCATGATCTTAATGCCATGTGACATTGCTCTTTGATGCACGTATTTTTGTCGGGACTCTGAACCTTGGATAGACCTTATTTTGACAACTTTCCAGTAGGAAATGTCCATAGGAGGTAGTCTATGCCCATCCCAGTCCACAGACATTTTTGTACTATACACATGTCACCAAGTCTAATAGAATTAGGTGCCATCAGTTAAAGTATATATAATTGTTTTTTAAAGCTGTGGTTAATTAGATCATGACAGAGTTGTATGACTAAATTTTAAACCCCTATTAATACTTCTAATGCTAAGCACTTACAGTTAAAATCAATATTTTTCTCAAAGTAATGACTCTAGATGCTAGATTATACCATTTAAACATAAAACTTTCTGTGATAAATATGCATTGGGGAATTAGCTCATATCTAACTTTTAGGAAAAACGGAAGAGCTAAAAGGTTTGGACAAGGCCACATATAACAATTTATTATTTTATTTATAAATATATTTTAATAATAAATATGCACTTAAAGCATTGTAAAAATATGAATTCTACAATAATTCATGACTTCTAAGAAGGCAAGAAAAATGACTGTTACTCAGCTGATAATTAATGTTTATTATAAATTATAATTTGTGCTTAGAATTGTCAGAATGATGATAGAGTTGTGTATTTTATATGCCATAGTACTTTGGAGCTTCTCAGATAAGTCCTATATCAGCATTAACAGGAACATCCTCTTGATATGAAGCTTAACAATTTTATTGTTCTTTATATTTCAACCAGTCCATTCTAAAGGAAATCGGTCCTGGATGTTCTTTGGAAGGAATGATGCTAAAGCTGAAACTCCAGTACTTTGGCCACTTCATGCGAAGAGTTGACTCATTGGAAAAGACTCTGATGCTGGGAGGGATTGGGGGCAGGAGGAGAAGGGGACGACATAGAATGAGATGGCTGGATGGCATCACTGACTCGATGGACGTGAGTCTGAGTGAACTCTGGTAGTTGGTGATGGACAGGGAGGCCTGGCGTGCTGCGATTCATGGGGTTGCAAAGAGTTGGACACGACTAAGCGACTGAACTGAACTGAACTGATATTCTTTGTTTCCATAAGAAAGTCTAAAGTATAAGTTCTCTCTGCCTTCAAGGGAGGAGGAACTTGAAAAGTTAGTTTAGTAAAAGAATTAAGAGTGTAAGCTCTAGAGACAGACTTATATAAGTTCACGCCCCAGCTCCAGCATTTATTAGCTACAATGGCCTTGGGCAAATTATTTAATTTTTATGTGCCAAAGTTCCCCAGTCTATAAAGGGGGATAAAAATTATACCAACCTCTAGTAGATGTGGGAACTAAATGAGTTAATATATATTAATAATATGTAGCTATTAGGACAGTACATACTTAGCAGGTGGTTTAGTGGTAAAGAATCCACCTGCCAGTGCAGGAGACACGGGTTTCACCCCTAGGCCAGGAAGATCCCCTGGAGGAGGAAATGGCAACCCACTCCAGTATTCTTGCCTGGGAAATCCCATGGACTGAGGAGCCTGGCAGGCTATAGTCCATAGGGCTACAAAGAGTTGGACGTGACTGAAGCTACTTAGCACCCACGCACTACCTACAGTAAATGTTCAATTAACACTGGATATTATTTTTAGCCAAACGACTAATAATCACTTTTGCTCAATAATTATATATCAAGATCTTTGACTCAAGATCTTAGAATAATGTGCTCTGCAGGCCTAGTATGAAAGACTGAAGAGAGAATAAAAGCAGCTCATGCTTGTTGAGTACTTAACAGTTAATCAGGCTCTTTTCCAGGCAGTTGCATGTACACTTTTAGGTATGTCAAGAAGAAAGAAGAAAAACTAATTGATAGAGGAAATGTATTTGATAACATGATGGAAAAGAACTTTCCTTATCTAAAATGTCCCCTAAGTGAGGGCGGGAGGAGAAGGGGACAACAGAGGATGAGATAGCTGGATGGCATCACCAATTTAATGGACATGAGTTTGAGTAAACTCTGGGAGTTAGTGATGGACAGGGAGGCCTGGAATGCTGCAGTCTATGGGGCTGCAAAAAGTCGGACATGACTGAGTGACTGAACTGAACAGAACTGAAGTTGGGGTAAGAGACCTTTAGTCCTGGTAGAAGAGCCTTGGGTGTGGATTTCCAGAAGCCCAGCCCTGAGTGAAATAGCTGATTGGTGCTTCTGGGCCCATGAGACCACACACTTCTGTAAAAGATTCCTGATGGAAAGATTTCCATCGGGGAAGGAAGTACCAAGTGAAACTGAAAGTGAAGTCGCTCAGTCGTGTCCGACTCTTCGCGACCCCGTGGTCTGCAGCCTACCAGGCTCCTCCGTCCATGGGATTTTCCAGGCAAGAGTACTGGAGTCCAAAGGACCCTCAAAGTTGGGTTGCTTTCCAACTTGAGTCTTCCCTGCAGATTAGACAGCTGTCACTAGAGGGCGCACTGCCCATATTTGTGCCTGAGGACTCGGCTAGGTCTCCTGTCCATGGACATCTCTGAAGATTTTCACTTAGAAATCTAGAGCAGTCCTTCCATGGGGAGAACTACCTCCCCAGGATGGAGGCTGACCTACTCCATGTGGACATCCGTCCTCTTCTCACAGCATTCCGGCTTGTCTGTAAGACTGGAACGGGTGGAGGGTTCTGGTCAGTCAGGGGGAGAGGGCATTCCTGTGCAGCTGAATTGAAAAACTTCTGAGCTGTGACAGTGATTAATATAATAATCCTTACATGGCATCAATATTTGGTTTATATTTGTGCTTATTCCAGAGAATTTAAAAAAGTGTACTATGTACTATAGCAAGACAGAAGAGGTGTATTCTATACCTATATTTCCCTGAATCTATGTGAACTTAGGTAAGCTGTTTAGTATGCTACTGATTTTCATCATCTGAAGAATCAAAGAGTGGGGTTATAAGATGATGTGAAAAATATCTAAGTTATGACTTTGAACTCAATTTGATGATTTTGAATGCTTGTAGAAGACAATGCTTATAGAAAACTTATAGAAGACATTTGAAGCAGGATTACAGCAATATGATTTGCAGATTGGCATGAATGAGGGCTGATAAAAGGAGAGAAGCTCTTGGAGCAGACTTTGGTGACAGGACTGAAAAATTTGTTAAGGAAGAAAAAACAGGCTGGAAAATAGAAACAAGATGGTGACCGCTGGAGAAAGTAATTAAGGTCCTTACCCTCTGGTGATGCAAGGCAGGGGTTAGGAAATGTTCATGCTTTGGATAGATTTGTAGGATATATATGTATATGTATATATAACAGTTCAGTTCAGTTCAGTCACTCAGTCGTTTCCGACTCTTTGCGACCCCATGAATCACAGCATGCCGGGCTTCCCTGTCCATCACCAACTCCTGAAGTTCACTCAAACTCATTTCCATCGAGTCAGTGGTGCCATCCAGCCAACTCATCCTCTGTCGTCCCCTTCTCCTCCTGCCCCCAATCCCTCCCAGCATCAGAGTCTTTTCCAATGAGTCAACTCTTCGCATGAGGTGGCCAAAGTATTGGAGTTTCAGCTTCAACATCAGTCTTTCCAAAGAAATCCCAGGGCTGATCTCCTTTAGGATGGACTGATTGTGTCTCCTTGCAGTACAAGGGATTCTCAAGAGTCTTCTCTAACACCACAGTTCAAAAGCATCAATTCTTTGGTGCTCAGCCTTCTTCATAGCCCAACTCTCACATCCATACATGACCACTGGGAAAGCCATAGCCTTGACTAGATGGACCTCTGTTGGCAAAGTGATGTCTCTGCTTTTTAATATGCTATCTAGGTTGGTCATAACTTTCTTTCCAAGGAGTAACCATCTTTTAATTTCATGGCTGCAATCACCATCTGCAGTGATTTTGGAGCCCAAAAAAATAAAGCCTGACACTGTTTCCTTTTCATACTGTTCATGGGGTTCTCAAGAACCCCATGAACAGTATGAAAAGGCAAAATGATAGGATGCTGAAAGAGAAACTCCGCATGTCAGTAGGTGCCCAATATGCTACTGGAGATTAGTGGAGAAATAACTCCAGAAAGAATGAAGGGATGGAGCCAAAACAAAAACAACACCCAGCTGTGGATGTAACTGGTGATAGAAGCAAGGTCCAATGCTGTAAAGAGCAATATTGCATAGGAACCTGGAATGTCAGGTCCATGAATCAAGGCAAATTGGAAGTGGTCAAACAAGAGATGGCAAGAGTGAATGTCGACATTCTAGGAATCAGTGAACTAAAATGGACTGGAATGGGTGAATTTAACAGAGATGACCATTGTATCTACTACTGAGGGAAGGAATCCCTCAGAAGAAATGGAGTGGCCATCATGGTCAACAAAATAGTCCAAAATGCAGTACTTGGATGCAATCTCAAAAACAACAGAATGATCTCTGTTCGTTTCCAAGGCAAACCATTCAATATCACAGTAATCCAAGTCTATGCCCCAACCAGTAATGCTGAAGAAGCTGAAGTTGAATGGTTCTATGAAGACCTACAAGACCTTTTAGAGCTAACACCCAAAAAAGATGTCCTTTTCATTATAGGGGACTGGAATGCAAAAGTAGGAAGTCAAGAAACACCTGGAGTAACAGGCAAATTTGACCTTGGAATATAGAATGAAGCAGGGCAAAACTAATAGAGTTTTGCCAAGAAAATGCACTGGTCATAACAAACACCCTCTTCCAACAACACAAGAGAAGACTCTATACATGGATATCACCAGATGGTCAACACCAAAATCAGATTGATTATATTCTTTGTAGCCAAAGATGGAGAAACTGTATACAGTGAGCAAAAACAAGACCAGGAGCTGACTGTGGCTCAGACCATGAACTCTTTATTGCCAAATTCAGACTTAAATTGAAGAATAGGGAAAACCACTAGACCATTCAGGTATGACCTAAATCAAATCCCTTATGATTATACAGTGGAAGTGAGAAATAGATTTAAGGGCCTAGATCTGATAGATAGAGTACCTGATGAACTATGGAATTAGGTTCGTGACATTGTATAGGAGACAGGGATCAAGACCATTCCCATCGAAAAGAAATGCAAAAAAGCAAAATGGCTGTCTGAGGAGGCCTTACAAATACCTGTGAAAAGAAGAGAAGTGAAAAGCAAAGGAGAAAAGGAAAGATATAAACATCTGAATGCAGAATTCCAAAGAATAGCAAGAAGAGATAAGAAAGCCTTCTTTGGCAATCAATGCAAAGAAATAGAGGAAAACAACAGAATGGGAAAGACTAGGGATCTCTTCAAGAAAATCAGAGATACCAAAGGAACATTTCATGCAAAGATGAGCTCGATAAAGGACAGAAATGGTATGAACCTAACAGAAGCAGAAGATATTAAGAAGAGATGGCAAGAATACATGGAAGAACTGTACAAAAAAGAGCTTCACGACCCAGATAATCACGATGGTGTGATCACTGACCTAGAGCCAGACATCCTGGAATGTGAAGTCAAGTGGGCCTT
>NW_011494810.1:6266134-6304936 GCF_000754665.1 Bison bison bison | reverse complement strand
CTAGTGGAGGTGATGGAATTCCAGTTGAGCTATTACAAATCCTGAAAGCTGATGCTGTGAAAGTGCTGCACTCAATATGCCAGCAAATTTGGAAAACTCAGCAGTGGCCACAGGACTGGAAAAGGTCAGTTTTCATTCCAATCCCAAAGAAAGGCAATGCCAAAGAATGCTCAAACTACCGCAAAATTGCACTCATCTCACACTCTAGTAAAGTGATGCTCAAAACTCTCCAAGCCAGGCTTCAGCAATATGTGAACTGTGAACTTCCTGATGTTCAAGCTGGTTTTAGAAAAGGCAGAGGAACCAGAGATCAAATTGCCAACATCCTCTGGATCATGGAAAAAGCAAGAGAGTTCCAGAAAAACATCTATTTCTGCTTTATTGACTATGCCAAAGCCTTTGCCTGTGTGGATCACAGTAAACTTTGGAAAATTCTAAAAGAGATGGGAATACCAGACCATTTGACCTGCCTCTTGAGAAACCTTATATGCAGATCAGGAAGCAACAGTTAGAACTGGACATGGAACAATAGACTGGTTCCATATAGGAAAAGGAGTTCGTCAAGGCTGTATATTGTCACCCTGTTCATTTAACTTATATGCAGAGTACATCATGAGAAATGCTGGACTGGAAGAAACACAAACTGGAATCAAGTTTGCCGGGAGAAATATCAATAACCTCAGATATGCAGATGACACCACCCTTATGGCAGAAAGTGAAGAGGAACTCAAAAGCCTCTTGATGAAAGCGAAAGTGTAGAGTGAAAAAGTTGGCTTAAAGCTCAACATTCAGAAAACGAAGATCATGGCATCCGGTCCCACCACTTCATGGGAAATGGATGGTGAAACAGTGGAAATAGTGTCAGACTTTATTTTTCTGGGCTCCAGAATCACTGCAGATGGTGACTGCAGCCATGAAATTAGAAGACGCTTCTTCCTTGGAAGGACAGTTATGACCAACCTAGATAGCATATTCAAAAGCAGAGACATTACTTTGCCAACAAAGGTCCGTCTAGTCAAGGCTATGGTTTTTCCTGTGGTCATGTATGGATGTGAGAGTTGGACTGTGAAGAAGGCTGAAGAATTGATGCTTTTGAATTGTGGTGCTGGAGAAGACTCTTGAGAGTCCCTTGGACTGCAAGGAGATCCAACCAGTCCATTCTGAAGGAGATCAGCCCTGGGATTTCTTTGGAAGGACTGATGCTAAAGCTGAAACTCCAGTACTTTGGCCACCTCATGCAAAGAGTTGACTCATTGGAAAAGACTCTGATGCTGGGAGGGATTGGGGGCAGGAGGAGAAGGGGACGACAGAGGCTGAGATGGCTGGATGGCATCACTGACTCGATGGACGTGAGTCTGGGTGAACTCTTGGAGTTGGTGATGGACAGGGAGGCCTGGTGTGCTGCTATTCATGGGGTTGCAAAGAGTTGGACACGACTGAGCGACTGATCTGATCTAATCTGATCTGACACTGTTCCCACCGTTTCCCCATCTATTTCCCATGAAGTGATGGGACCAGGTGCCATGATCTTAGTTTTCTGAATGTTGAGTTTAAGCCAACTTTTTCACTCTCCTGTTTCACTTTCATCAAGAGGCTTTTTAGTTCCTCTTCACTTTCTGCCAAAGGATGGTGTCATCTGCGTTATCTGAGGTTATTGCTATTATATATAGTGGACTAAACTCAATAAGTGACAGCTTAGTTCTGATTTCTTTAGATTATTTAAGCTTCTTAACCCTGAGAACTTACAGAAGAGTAGAAAACTATGCTTAGGTACCTGGACAAAAAGGAAAAGTTAGGAAGAACTGCAGTGATCTTATTTTAGCTTTTTGGTCCCTGGTACTTGGCAGCATGATGCAGTCTTTCATGCATCCAGGTCTACTTCTGTTAGGAGAAATGTGGCATACAGTGAAGAGATATTAATCACTCCTTGTGGATCATGGTTATAGCTGTATGAGTGGCACATATAACTGTGACCTTGAAGAGAACCAAGGAAGAGAGGTCATCCTCAGGGGATAGATACACACCAGCCATAGCAGTGGGGACTCTCCCAGCTTCTGTGCTGCAGAGGCAAACCAGCTTGTCATTGGTTCCTCCTCTTTAAAGCATCAAAAGTGAGTATGTATCTGTCCTTGGTGTATTTCTTTCTCAGACTCATAACATGGAGACTGTATCTAATTAGTTTCTCTTACACAGAGGTAAAGTTTCAAATAAAGTTAAAAAGTTATTTTGCGGGGGTTAGTTTCAGTGTATCAGAGGAGAGATCTTTAGATATGTTATTCTCACTTTTTAGATTTTTCACGTTGTCTTAGAATTTTTTTTTTTTTTTGGTGAAGGAAGAGAGAAAAAAATCTGTAGGGGGATGTTTCTT
Source organism: Bison bison bison (assembly GCF_000754665.1). NCBI lineage: Eukaryota > Metazoa > Chordata > Mammalia > Artiodactyla > Bovidae > Bison > Bison bison. The sequence continues at coordinate 6,302,568 of NW_011494810.1, read as the reverse complement.
GTCTAGGCTGAAATATCTTTTATATTTTCTTACTGTAAATTTCTAAGGCAGAAGTTCTCAAATTTCAGGTCATGATGCCCTTAGTATTCCAGTGCATTTTTATAGCACATCTTGGCTGAAGAAATACCTGACTGTTCTGTTTACTAATTAGTTAGGTTCAGACAACTTAAGCATTTATACTCAACAACCTAATAGCCATTTGAAAATTTAAAAAACGTATTCTTAATTAACCACAGTTGCTTATTAATGGGATGTGGGCGTCTATTTGGTGCTTCCCAGTTTCTCAGATTTGGGAAGCAGATTATATCTTCCTCACTTTCTGTTCCATATTGATTTTTTGAAATACTTGTTTTATATCACAGCAACTGCCCAAAATGTAGTTTTATGGAGATGTGACCATCACGGAAGGAATATAGTGTGATCTAACATTGAAACTATGAACTATCTCAAGCTCGCAGTTTGTGCCATGTGTAAAAGCTGTCAAATATTTTTTTTTTCCTCAAAAATTTAAAACAACTGAGATCATTGTGGTGTTCCAGGGTGCCTTGGTGCACAGTTTGACAACTGTGACTCTAAGGTTAGTTAATGAAACATAAAGGGTGGAGTTTAAAAAATTCCACTGCAGTAGAAGGTTGAGCAGCTAAAACCTTCTCGATTGCCTGTCACTATCCAGATGGTGGGTAGTTGAGAAATTACAGTTTGAGCAAGCAGAAATGCAGATGTGGTACTAGCAGGGGAAAAGGATGATGGCTGTCTTGGGAAGGAACCAAGAGAGCAATCTTGGCTTATTCTGACTTGAGTATTGTGAAGGTCCTGGGAAGACAGCGTCAAGTTCATATGAAGGTGTCCAGCCTCAGTGGTTGCTGGTAAAGTGCATGGGTTTCATACACATAAAGGTCCCAGATAATCTCAGTGTCTGTAGAGCTTCATCATGTAATGTTTGGTATGTATGTCGTATAAACTCAATGAAGTTTGTGTGGTTGATTCTCTTCCCTGCATTTTATAAAAACTCGTGTGCAAAAGGGCAATATGCTGTCAGTATTCTTTGTGGAATTCAGGTGTTGCATTTATTACTACTTGCTGTTAAAAGTAGCATTCCCTAAAATGTGTTCTATGGGAATTAATTGGTGCTACTCCAAAATAATGTTCTATGGTTATAGATTTTTTTAAAAATTTATTTTATTGAAATATATTTGAGTTACAATGTTGTGTTAATTTCTACTGTACAGGAAAGTAATTCAGCTATATGTATATGTAAACTTTTTTTCATATTCTTTTCCATTATGGTTTATCACAGGGTATTGAATAGATTTCCCTGTGCTCTATAGTAGGGCCTTAGTGTTATCTATTTTATATGTAATAGTTTGCATCTGCTAATCCTAAATTCCTGATCTATCCCTCCCTGCTCACCATCAACTACAAGTTTGTTCTCTGTGTCTGGGAGCCTGTTTCTGTTTTATAGGTAAGTTCGTTTGCATCATATTTTAGATTTCACATGTAAGTGATATCATATGGTATTTGTCTTTCTTTTTCTGACTCACTTCACTTAGTATGATAATCTCTAGGCCTATCCATGTTACTGCAGATGGCATTAGTTCATTCTTTTTTATGGCTGAGTGGTATTTCATTGTGTGTGTGTGTATGTGTGTGTGTGTGTGTATGTGTGTTTGTGTATACCATGTGTAGTAGGATTTTTTGATGAATACTGGATTAAAACAAATTAAGCAAGGCTTCATAGAGCCTTTAATATGGTAGTGGATTTTTACCAAATTTCAAGAGGAGAAACAGTAGTATATGTTCCCCAAAATTTATTGAGCAAGGAAACTTTTGATATTTAAAGAAACATCTCATGAGACATGTTTCATAGGATACCCTTGGGAAAAATAGCTCCAAATAATCTATTTAACCTGAATTTTACAAAATCTAATATTTGAATAGATATTTGTTAATCAGGCCTCTGGTCAATCTGATATTGTCTTCTAGGTAGGCTTACAACTTCCAGCTCTAACATTATACCTTTGGGAGGGTGCAATCTGTTCTAATTTTTTTTTTTTTGCTACTGGTTGTCTGTAATGCAGTATGGTTAAAGTATGGATTATCTGTATAGTATTATTGGGTTTTCATATACTAATAATGAGTTAAGTTTGTAGCACAATCCAGAATTTATTGATAATCTCCTTGTAAGTGAATGCTTCTAGTTATTGTAGTATAACAACACATATCTACTTCTAGACATCTGCATGGTCTCCAAGTCTATTAATGCATGCATGTTTCTCCTTTAAAGTCCTAATTATATGTGTGTCACATAAGTTTGGGTCCCGTATTAGAAACAGAACACACACTCTTCCTTTTCTGTGTTTTAGATGAGTTGGATGGTTTAAAGTCTGTTAACTCAATGGTCAGGTTCATATTGAACGTCGAAATTAGGCAGACTTAGCTAAAAACATCTATTTCTGCTTTATTGACTATATGAAAGCCTTTGACTGTGTGGATCACAATAAACTGTGGAAAATTATTAAAGAGATAACACCAAACCACCTGACCTGCCTCTTGATAAACCTGTATACAGGTCAGGAAGCAACAGTTAGAACTGGACATGGAACAACAGACTGGTTCTAAATAGGAAAAGCAGTACGTCAAGGCTGGTTATTGTCACCCTGCTTATTTAACTTATATGCAGAGTACATCACGAGAAATGCTGGGCTGGAGGAAGCATAAGCTGGAATCAAGATTGCTGGGAGAAATATCAATAACCTCAGATATACAGGTGACACCACCCTTATGGCAGAAAGTGAAGAAGAACTAAAGAGCCTCTTGATGAAAGTGAAAGAGGAGAGTGAAAAAGTTGGCTTAAACTCAATATTCAGAAAATAAAGATCATGGCATCTGGTCCCATCACTTCAAGGCAAATAGATGGGGAAACAGTGGCTGACTTTATTTTTTGGGGCTCCAAAATCACTGCAGATGGTGATTGCAGCCATGAAATTAAAAGATACTTATCCCTTGGAAGGAAAGTTATGACCAACCTAGGCAGCATATTTAAAAGCAGAGACATTACTTTGTGAACAAAGGTCTGTCTAGTCAAGGCTATGGTTTTTCCAGTAGTCATGTGTGGATGTGAGAGTTGGACTATAAAGAAAGCTGAGCACTGAAGAATTGATGCTTTTGAACTGTGGTGTTGGAGAAGACTCTTGAGAGTCCCTTGGACTGCAAGGAGATCCAACCAGCCCATCCTAGGGGAGATCAGTCCTGGGTGTTCATTGGAAGGACTGATGTTGAAGCTGAAACTCCAATACTTTGGCCTCCTGATGCAAAGAACTGACTGGTTTGAAAAGACCCTGGTGCTGGGAAAGATTGAGGGCAAGAGGAGAAGGATGGAGGATGGAGATGGTTGGATGGCATCGCTGACTCAATGGACATGAGTCTGGATAAACTCTGGGAGTTGGTGACGGACAGAGAGGCCTGGCATGCTGTGGTCCATGGGGTCGCAAAGAGTTGGACACGACTGAGCGACTGAACTGAACTGAACTGAGGTATTCAGTTCAAGTTAGCATTAGAGTGGGGCAGGCTTCTCCTTGCAGGACTCTGCACAATTTGTGTCATGGGGAGTGGAGAGAAATATGTGCTTGAACACATTGGGGATGTGGCTGAACTGAGCCTAACATGACTTTCATGCTCCCCAAAGTTCCCTGTCTCAGGAAGACTGTGAGTTTAGGATCAGGGATTATACTGGTAGACACCCTTCAGAGGAGGGAAATTTCAGAAGGAAGGAAGAAGTATTTCCAATAAAGTTAGTGAGAAAGGCTCAGAGAGTCCCTGTTTGGTCCTGAGATAATCATGTCACTGTTTAGGGACCTCTAGTTCATGACTCACCCACTCCAGTGATCTTGCCTGGAGAATCCCTGGGACAGGGGAGCCTAGTGGGCTACTGTCCATGGGGTCGCACAGAGTCAGACACGACTAAAGCGACTTAGCAGCAGCAACAGTTCATGACTCAATGCATTTCTAAGTATTATGCTTTGGAAAGCTTCCCTTCTCAGTTCCAGACTCTGATAGAAAACAGTTGTGTACCTGTTCTTTGGTTTATGGTACAGAATAAGGACCTACTTAGTCTAAGTCAGACAAAGAAGAAGCTTTTGCTACAAATAAATTAGATGAAAAGAAGTGAAATGGTTACCTTGTGCTTATGAAAATGACTATCATGAGATTTCATGTTAAAGACTATCAGGTTATACTATTTGGATTCTGTGTTTTTGTTTCCAATAGAAAGGATGTCCAACCTAGTGTTGATAGGAAAACTAAATAAAAGCATGGTGTTATGCTAACTCAGGGTTAGAAAAAGCATTTGTTTATGAGCTGCTAAGACTTAATAACAAAACTAAATGTAGTCCAGGTATTTATTTCTTTATATCTTGTGTTAATTGAATGTCCTTAAAAATATATAGAGACTTAGAATACTGTTGAAAATAAACTTTAGTGGGCTTAATATTGAAGCTTTTATTATTATTATTTTTAGGTAAAAGGATTATTGAGTAGCAAAAGTATCCCTTCTCTCCTCTCTCTTTTTTTTTTAGTTCATATTTATGGCTGTACTGAGTAAATTCTGCTACTATGACCATACACTCTTTCTCTTTCTGATGGCCACATATTCAAATAATAGACAAAATATCTCAGAAAAATAAATCTCTTCTTGAGTATGGAATTTTCTGTCTCAAACATGTATAATGAAAATATAAAAATATATATCTATATAGTGGAAGTATGGGTTTATAGAAGTTGAAATATCAGATATGTAGACATTATTCTGTTTTTGGATATATTCAGAGTAAATAAATTGATTTTGTTAAAGAAATGAGGAAAAATTTAAGGGATTTCTTCAAGTAAATATTTTATTTAGAAAGTCTTATTTAAGAACAGAGGTAAGTTCTGTTAGGACTTTGGAGATCCATTTCTGTGGAAGTGAATTCTCAGATTGCAAGGTTGCTGTAAGAAGGAAGAACTAAGTTTTTGCTACCTAGATTTGAATATGACAGTGGTTAATGTTGGAAAGCGAAGGGCATTGTTTGAAGCAGAGCTCGACCCATGGAGAGGGAGCTGGGAAAGGTGGGGAGGGGCAGAAGCCGCACCTGGCACAGTTGAAAGAGCTTCAGTCCTACATGCTGGGCACTGACATACAAGATCAAGCGTGCAAACAGGAAAAGTGGTTTTGAGGCTGAGGCAGTCCAAGCCACCCACGATCACTTTGAAAAACTTTCAGCATTCACCTCAGGAAATGACCCTAAACATTTCTTGTGCACATTCTGGCTGGCAGCCCAGAAGTGGGGGATCAAGGAAGATGATTATAAAATTCAGAACCTGCTTAAGTAAGGCCAGATTCATTTGGAAGCTTGATTGGTTCAGTAGTGTGGTGGGGGTGGAAGTGATGGGGTAGAGTGGGAGGGAGAGTTGTCATGATGATGATGCTTTTTTGTTTCCCAGAGTGGTACTCAGAAAGTATCATACATTTTTTTTTTTAAGTATTTTGACTGGCGAAAAAAAATTGTAAAACGCTTCAACTTTGATCTCTTTATGACAGTATTTGGAGTAAGATGGATGGAAATGTTAAATCATGGAGTGTCAGGTACTCAAGTGGATCAGAGTCCCAGAAAATTAACTTGGGATATACTCTACTCACCATTCACTCCAACTTATCTACTTTGCAATTGTGGAAATCATATCTTAGAGAAGTTTAACTTCCAAAACCCTTACCATGACTTTGCAGAACAACCAAGACTAGCATCTGAGTTATTTATCTTAGCATGGTGCTGTCCTTGTTCTAAAAGACCTGAAACTGAGGTCCTGTAACACTGCATGTCAGGTAAGACAGAAGATCTACAGCAGAGGCCAAAGGAACTGATCTCTTACTAAATGCAAATGAATTCGATTACCAATTTCCCAAGTCCCTGTGGATCTAAAATTAGTACTTTAAGTAACAGCATTTCTTTGATTAGTTTTTTTTTAAAAAAGTGTAATTGAAACCACTTTTCCCAAAGTTAAGTAGGAAATATTTTATCAATGTGTCAAACATGCTGGAATAGTGATTACTTATTGAAGGAGACAGCATTTCTGCCAAACCTAATTAGTTTACCTTGGGCGCTAACTATCTTTGGCTGAAAGTGATAACTAAGAGCACTTCTGTGAGCTTGTCATTAGCACATGGGGGCATTTGTGTACACCCCTGTATCTGTAAGTAAATGTGTCTTAAATTGTAGCTGTAGGCTGGCAGGATAGCCCGAACAAGCCCAGTTTTCATGTGGTGCCAGGATACAGATTCTGTGCAAATGGAAAGCACTCTCACTCTCGGCTCATACAGTGGACTTCTGAATCCTTTCATTCTAGGAATCTGACCAAGCAACCAAATTGCAGATTTCCTTTAAATGAAAAATTCCAGCCTATCCATATTAACTTACACTACTTTGTAATCAACTCTAAGCCTTTGGTTTCAGTGCCTGTGAATTGCAAGGCTGTGCTTATTAGTGACTACTGTAAGAGGGAACTTGGGGATGGCATAGGGAAGAATGGCATAGTTTCTACTAAAGTCAACTATAGGATTTTGGCAATGAAGCCTTGGGAGAGAGAGTTAGCTGAGGGAAATGGAGGAGGATAAGACAGAGGATTTGGGGGGAATTAGGAAGAGGAGAGGAAGGGAGAAGAATGAGTAGAAAGAGAAAATAATGGTTGTTATAACTATAGTCCTGTCCTTTAAATATTTCTAGCTATTCCTGTACGTGCAAATTACATTCCCCCCTTTCAGATGTTAGTCATGGCCTTGTGGCTTATAATATGAGGGGGCATGATATGTGCCATTTTCAGGCAGAAATGGAAAGAATGTGGTTCTCCGCATTTCCTTCTTTCTGCTATTATCTTAGACATGCTGGTTGAGATGAAGCCCTGTCAGCTCGATCCCTGAGTGGCAGTGATGAGCAGAGTCCCTTTGCCAACTTGCAATGGCATGTTGTGTGGCCAGTAAATAAAAATCTTTGTTAAGGCACTGAGAATTTTGTGCCCATAGCATAACCTAACTTATCCCATCTTATATGGAGAAAACTATAAAATAGATGGCTCTGACCCAGCTGCTAAGTAGTAAAGAAACTTGTCAGAGGCTGAAAAGACCATGATTTGTATTATTGGGTTGGTACAAAAGTAATTGCGGTTTCAGACTATGAATTTTGTTAATAAATCATTATAAGTAGGCTCAAACACATCTTTATTAATCAAAACAGGAACCATTGCAATCAACACATTTTTGCCAACAAGAAATGTTTGTTTATTTCTGTAATGTAAAAAATTCATGCTTTAGGATTTGACAAACTCTTGGAAAGCATTTTCTTCCTCCTGCCAGGCTGAGAAGTGTTATGCCTGTGGAAAGTTGTTGAGATACTCGAAGAAGTGGTGGTCAGTTGGTGAGAGGTCAGATGAATATGGTGGATGAGGCAAAACATCATAGCCCAATTTGTTCAGCTTTTGAAGTATTGGTTGTGCAATATGCAATTGTGTGTTATTGTAGAGAAGAACTGGGTCCTTTCTGTTGACCAATACCAGCTGCAGGCATCACAATTTTTAGTGCATCTCTTTGATTTGCTGAGCATACTTTTCGGGTGTAATGGTTTGCCTGGGATTCAGAAAGCTGTAGTGGACCAGACAGGTGGCAGACCACCAAACAGTGACCATGAATTGTTTTGGTGTAAGTTTGGCTTTGGGAAATGCTTTGGAGCCTCTTCTCAGTTCAGCCACTGAGCTGGTCATCACCAGCTGTCATATAAAATCCACTTTTGTCACACGTCACAATCCGGTTGAAAAATGGTTTAGTTGTAGTTATGTAGAAAAAGAGAAGACATTTCAAAATGATTATTTTTTTGATTTGTGGTCAGCTCATGAAGCACCCAATTATCAAGCTTTAAACCTTTCCAATTTGCTTCAAATCTCATATGACCATCAGCAACTTTTCATGCAATTGTAAGAGGATCAGCTTTGATAATTGCCCGCAGTAGGTCATTGTCAACTTCTGATGGCCGCTACTACACTCCTCATCTTCAAGGCTCTTGTCTCCTTTGCAAAACTTCTTGAACCACCACCGCACTGTACGTTTGTTAGCAGTTCCTGGGCCAAATGCATTTCTGATGTTTTGAGTTGTCTCTGCTGCTTTACAGACCCATTTTGAACTTGAATATAAAAATTGCTTGAATTTGCTTTTTGTCTAGCATAATTTCTCAGGTCCAAAATAAATATAAAACAAACAGCAAGCAATAGGTCATTATCAAAAAAAAAAAACATAAAGTGAGAAATGCACATTAAAATGATATATAACATAACCACATTTATTTAAGAATGTATTCCAATATCAATATCCAGTCCATTCTGAAGGAGATCAGCCCTGGGATTCTTTGGAAGGATGATGCTAAAGCTGAAACTCCAGTACTTTGGCCACCTCATGCGAAGAGTTGACTCATTGGAAAAGACTCTGATGCTGGGAGGGATTGGGGGCAGGAGGAGAAGGGGACGACAGAGGATGAGATGGCTGGATGGCATCACTGACTCGATGGACGTGAGTCTGAGTGAACTCTGGGATTTGGTGATGGACAGTGAAGCCTGGCGTACTGTGATTCATGGGGTCGCAAAGAGTCAGACACGACTGAGCGACTGAACTGAACTGAACTGAACTGATAGGTAGTGGGCAAACATTTGGTAAAAGTGTTCCTTGCAGTAACTCTGAAACTAAATCATTTACTTTATAAATTTGTAACCTTAAGAAAAGAGGTTGGAGAACACACTCTTGGTATGTACTGTGCTTAGCAGGCTCAGAAAAGAATTGGCCAGCCCAAGCAGGAGTTAAAGGGAAGAGAGGGAGTCCAGAAATTTGGCAACTTGTGGACTTGGAAGGGACAAATATTTTCAAACCCAACTGGTAAAAGATGAAACTGGGCAACAAAGGTTGATTAAAAATCATCCTTGTAGCAAATAGCAAATCAAGCATATGATTGGTATACACGTCTAAAACCTTTGGATGGATTAAAATGTTTTGGAATGATGGTCCAAATGATGAGGTGGTATCCAAAAAATGCTTTCAATGAGACAAAATGGCTCAAGTAAATAGACAAATAGGGCCACTCTGACTCTATAGTCTGATAGAGATATGGTCCCTGTAACTAAGATAAGAGAGGGGCAGAGAGAGGGAGAGAAAGATGCAAAGACACAGAGAGGGAGAGAAGGAAGTGTAGGCGTGAGGGTGAGAAAGCAAAAGAATAAGCAGGTCTAAGAAGTGTGTCTGAAGAGACCCATGGACATGGCTATTGGTACAAGGAGCCAGCACGTCTTGAATTGTAACAGAGTTAAGTTTTCAGGAGCATTATATTGTCAAAGGAACTACAGTCTGAACATTAAAAAACAAAACCAAAACCAACTGTGACTATTGAAGAGCTAAAGTGACTTTTGAGTGGAAATGGACAGAGAATGCTGCTAAGTCCTTATTGAGGATAAGTTCCCCAACTCATTTAGAAATCTCCAACAATGATACTAGATAAGGAAAAAGGAAGTTCCCCCATCCAGGAAGATCCCACATGCCGTGGAGCATTAAGCCTGTGCACCGCAACTGTTGAGCCTGTGCTCTAGAGCCTGGGAGCCGCATCTACTGAGCCCATGTGCCAGACTACTGAAGCCTGCATGGCTTAAAGCCTGTGTTCTGCAACAAGAGAAGCCATCACAAAAGAAGCTACTGTAATGAGGAGCCTGCATACCTGCATACCTCAACTAGAGAGTAGCCCCCTTTTTCTGCAACTAGAAAAAAGCCTGTGCAGCAGTGATGGATGACCCAACACAGCCAGAAAAAAAAATGAAAAGATACAAAGCAATGGTAAAATATGCTAATATATGTCCTTAAGGGGCTTCCTAGGTGACCCGATGGTAAAGAACCCGCCTGCCAGTGTGCTTAAAAAAAGGAGTCCTATATATACACTCATCATTTGTATCTCTGGAAGGCCATGTAAGAAGTTAATGACAGTGACTGCCCCTGGGGACATATCCAGTGCCTGCATATTTGGGGCCAGGAGAGGGTAGGAAACTTAACTTTTCACTGTGTTTCTTTTTTTTTTTTGATTGAAGTATTGTTGATCTATACTGTCTTTTTTGTTTCAGGTGTACAGAACAGCAATTCAGTGATATATATGTATATTCTTTTTCATATTCTCTTCCCTCATAGATTATTCCAAAATATTTAGTATAGTTACCTGTGCTATACAGTAGATACTCAGAGTTTTCACTGTTTCTTTTAGTTATCTAAATGTTTTCGGGCTTCTCTCGCAGCTCAGTCAGTTTGGTAAAGAATCAGCCTGCGCTGCAGGAATCCACCTGCAATGCAGGAGACCCAGGTTTGATTCTTCAGTCCAGAAGATCCCCTGGAGAAGGAAATGGCAACCCATTCCAATATTTTTGCCTGGAAAATCCTGTGGAGAGAGGAGCCTGGTGGGCTATAGTCCATGGGGTCACAAGAGTCAGATACAACTTAGCGACTAAACCAAACCAAATGTTGTACCTGAATGTGTAGACCAATAAAAAATTAACAATTAAAAGACACATAGTGCAATAAAAATATTTCTTTGTCTTCTGCCACTCACATCTAGTATGTGCCAAATTCATTTCTTATCATCCTGTTATACGGTCATGTAGAACTGTCCTTGTCTGGCATTAGTATATATTATTAAACGGAAAAGGAAAAGAACTGAAATGTTATTTCACCTACACTGGAATCGTGTGCTAGAACAATTTTGCTGCATTAGGAAGATGTGTCTTTCACCAGAATCTGTCCTACAGTGAGTAGTGCTACAAAGGTATGGAGAGAAACCAGAATACATTGTTAAAATCAAGTTTGGGGCCCCAATTTAAAAATTCTGTTTCTATTGTTGTTTTGTCACTAAGTTGCATCTGACTCTTTACAGACCCCATGGACTGTAGCCCACCAGGCTCCTCAGTCTGTGGGATTTCCCAGGTGAGAAAAGTGGAGTGGGTTGCCATTTCCTTCTCCAGGAGATCTTCCCAACTCAGGAATTGAAACCGCATCTTGTGCATTGGCAGGCAGATTCTTTACCACTGAGCCACCGGGGGAGCCCCAAGATTCCATTTATAACTTTACAAAAGATAGTTTTGAAATAAAACCAAACTCCACGTTTTTCTTGAAGGTCACACATTAGTATGAAGCAGGGGGAGCTATTAATAAAGACCACCATGTGCTACTCTTTCACTGTTCTCAAGGAGAATCAGAACAAGAGACATTATTTTTTAAAAAAGAGATGGACTTTTTTTTTTTTTTTTTTGCATCTGTGGCCTTAAACGTATGTTCTAGACTCCATCTGCATCTCTGAAATATAGTATTCCAGAATCACACAACTGAAGGAATCTCAGAGGTCAACTGTCCCCCCTGCCACCTCTTATTTTATAGATGAAAAAACTGGGGCCCAGAGAAATTAAATTAAATTTCCCAAGGTCACACACAACTAGAAGAAAAGTCAAATTTTCCTACTTCCGTCATTAAAACACTTAAGGTTAGAATGGCCCTATCTTTGCAAATGTTGTTTTACTGACCAGATCACACTAACCAAGGCTTAGGAAATCCTTTTGGTGGGCTTCTTGTGTATGCTTTCTTTCCTATCATTTGCTTAGGTCTTACCAGAAAGACTCCCTGTTACCCTGCATTTCCTGATGAGCCAGACAGCAAGGCTGGCATGAAGAAATGAGATTGTTCATTTTCCTCCATTTAAAAATTTATCTTGAGCCTTTTGTTCCTGTCACAATTACCGTATGAGTATTGATTTTAATTAGTTCTGTCTATTAAGATTCCCCTTAGGTTCAGAAGCCAGCCTGGTAATTAAGTGTTAAGCTTTCCTCTGGCTGGCAGTATTGTTAGGTGAGTTACTGCCACTCTTGGTCGCAAAGTGGGGTCAGTGTTCCTCTATGGATCCATCCTGAAGAGTCCAGACGCAGATGTGGTTCTTATCTCAGGTAATTTTCCCTGTATTGCTACAGACACAAGAGTAGGAAAAGGAGGCTCTCTGACTGAATGGCGCTTTCCCTACTCACTAAGGCCAATACACTTGTATCAGAGCCTCCAAATGGTGCGTATGTTGTTGGCAAGTATTTTGGTCATGTCCAGATGGATTTTTTTGAGGCTTGCCTGATATCAAAAACTGGTGATGGCATAATATCAAACCGTGTCCCTTTGTATTTCCTACTACTTTTGTTGGGTGGAATAGGGCTTGAAACAAAAGTTCATAGTCAGTAATTTTTTGCTTTCATTTCATCCTGAATTCTGAGAATGGTAAAGAGTGCTTCTCAATAATTTATTGCATGTATGAAATCTAGTCTCCCAGAAAATGAACATAATGGTGAGTTTTAGAAAAAAATTAGAAAATCAGCTCTCAATGTGTGTATTTTGTATTTAGGCAGATTTTACTGACCAAATTTGTATTTGGGTTTGTAGTTATGCCATAATAGGTGTTTGGGGAATGATGGTAATTCTGGGCTTTCTTTGTAGATAACCAATTAATAATTGGGTGACAGCCATGACAACAGTTCTTTTATATTAAATCAAAACCCCTGCCATTTTCTGGTGCCTGTTATTGAGTGCAATCCATTATTTTTAGCAAAGAAGCTAAACAGTTTAATATACCCTCTGTGATGGTCAGGAGCTCGGGCGTACTGATGAGACGACAAAATTCTGTGCACTCGCCTGAACAAACAGGGAAGGTGGAGAGCATCCAGGTCCATCTGTTTCTTGTGTGCCAAGTGCCCCTGCTTTAGATTGCCTCTCCCTCCTGCAGTGTCCCATCTGCCTCCCAGGCTCTCTCATGGGTGCCTTGAAACCTTTGCCGTCAGAGTTGATTTTCTCAGGTTGGTAGCCAAGACTGTCAGTCAATGCTGAGGATTTAGTTCCCTTGTGATGTTCTGTTCTTGCCTGGTCAATTCAGGGGATTTTAACTTGAATGGAAGTTGAACTCACATTTTGGAGGCCAGAGCTCGAATAACTGGGTTAGGGTAGTCATTATAAAAAAAATTATATAACCAGATTAGATGACTATCTTCTCTTGTTTGCTCCTGGGTGATATTTTAAGCAACTGTCACACAATAGGCTGAAATGAGGCACATTGTGCCCCTCATATTATGTCTAGCAGGATATCACTGGATAAGAAAAATATAGGGATGCATTACAGCATAACAGATTTGTAGCATTGTCACGGACTTTTAGAAAGAAATGATAGGTTATGGACCCATGGTTGGTATAATTTACTCATTCATTCATTAGCTATTGACTATACAGTAATTACACATCAGCATCTTGAGATACACGAAATAAACTGCAGGTTTCCTGCCTTCAAGGGGAATCTATCTAGCAGTGAGTGAGTCTGATCAAAGACAGTGCTGTCTGTGAAGCAAATGAACTGAAGTGGGAAAAATGACAGTGCCTGTGAGCAGCTCAACAAGCCAGAGGAGAGGGTATTCATGTGTTCAGATCAGAAAAGACGTGGGTCGCATGTAACTACATGTAGGAACATGACTCACAGTTGGATTTTAAGGGCAATTATACAACTATGACAATACTAAGGAAGACTGATTTCCCTTTAGACTCAAGTCCTGCAAAATAGGAATGTGCTGTCTATCTCCTTTCACAGCAATGCCTAACGATGTGTCTGGAACCATCCTTTGAGGGAGAAAGTGAGTGACAGTCATTGACAAAATTTGCTGGGGATTAATTTTCTGCAGTTTCCTAGTGAGCACATGCATTTTCTATTTCAAGATCATTGTTGCAGATGAAAGGAATGTAGGATAAAATGGGGCTATGTTTGATACACGTTAAACGTGATATATTATACTTCCAGGAGAAAAATGTTCATATTGTTCTAAAGGAGGTTATACAGAGGCTAATGTTTCTGGTAATGCAACACTCAAATGTTTGAGTACTAACCCAACTTGAGATTGTTTAATAGTATTACATTCTGAGGCCTGATTGCTTCAGGTGTCTGAAGTGTGGTTATTTCCAATGTTCCTCTTCTAAAAGATGGTGCTCCTGGGAAGAATAAACAGGACTTTTTAAAAAAGCAGTTCTTTTCAAGTTACTCACAGTTTATCCTCTGAAAGAATTACTTGAGAGGAATAAACAGCATGCCAAATAGGATCTAAATGCAAGTTTGGTATTACTAAATGACCCCAAAATAGGATAGTAGATAAAAGCAAACCTCTGGAATCAAACTGCTGGATCGGCTTTGAATGTTGGCCCTGACACTTACTAGCTGAATGATCTTGGCCAAGTTATTTAACCTCTCTGTGCCTTGAAAGGTCCACTGCGTGAAGTTGTTGTGAGAATTAAGTAAGTCAGCAGTAACTAAAGTAGTGTATCTGGTATATATTTAACTTTTTGGAAATAGTCCTAAGTATTCGCACTTTAGAGCAAATGCTCAAAAAGTACTTGCGTTGAGATTTTCATTATCTCAAACCCTAGCCATTCCATTTGCTGGTATATGGGCCACCAAATTTCATGTCTATCAGTGGCTGTTTGACTTGATAACCAAGAAACATTTTTAGTATCAGTGGAATGACTATGGTTCCTTACATGAAGCTGTAGGCTCATTCCCAAGACCTCTGCTTCTTCCCCAAATGCTACACATTGGATAAATTTCCCTTAATTTACTTTGTATGTAAGTTATTCCCTATTACCAAGAAGGATTCAAAGTGTTGATTAGAGGTCTAAGTCCTCCAGCTGCTCTGGCATTTCCTGGAGGGTCGTTTCACAGTTGCATACAGAGACCTCATTGTTCTCTGTTACCACTTGGCTGAACAAATGTGTCACAATCATTTTCTTGTTGGAGGCAAATCTGTGGTGGGTTTGCTGAGGGTGGAATTTCCGTTGAAAAATCTAACACAGGGTCTCAAGGATCCTCTTTGGCTCAGTGTAGAGGGTCATTGAACTGAACTGTCAGAGGGTTCTAATACAAGAGCTAACTCCCATCACACCAGGATGTCAGTATTTCCTTAGCACCTTCTATGTGTAAGGGAGAAAATATTCATTTACCTTCAGAGTATTTATTTTCAAATCAGAAAGCATTACATGTCAAATTCCCCCTGTGTCAGGCACCAGAATAGATTCAGCAGGAACTTCCTGAGTATTGTGTTGAAAACAAAACAAAGCAAAACAAAACATAAGATGATGCATATCTCTGTTTTACTTGGTAGAAAATATCCAAGTATGTCAGAGTACCAAGACTGGGCAGCCTGAGAAAGGGGGATAAAACACGGTGCCTAGGCTGCGTTATTTTGTGTGGAGCCAGAGAAGGGGGCAGCAGAGGAAGAGATGGTTAGATAGCATCACCAACTCAGCAGACATGAATTCGAGCAAACTCTGGGAGGTAGTGAAGGACAGAGGAGCCTGGTGGGCTGTAGTCCATGGGGTTGCAAAGAGTCGGACATGACTGAGCGGCTGAACAACAGAAAATAGGGCTGTTCTCCATCCTTTCCCCCTTGGTTGTGGTTTCTGTCAGCTTTACACCAGTCAAGAGGAGACGGGGGGTTCAGATCCTGCCCGCCATTCTGCCCTGTGTCTCCATCCCAGGTCTTGGTGAGTCCAGTGCTTTCAGACTCCTGCTTCTCTAGTTCATCCAAACCTTATCAGGCTCTGTTTCCCTATGGTCTTCATTCTCTGATAGTCACCAGAGGAATAAACAGCATTACTCATTTTGGCTATCTTGAGGTCACTTTAATTCTAGGATAGGCATGTATCCATGCATTTGTATGAGCTGGGAGAGGTAATGATCAATATATATTTAGGAAAGAATGAGAGTAACTTTTATGTGTTTCTAATAAGTTTAGGCACCTTAACTATTAGTTTTCTTGTGATGGTTGCTGTTGCTCTGAATAAATATATACATATATGTATACAGACGTGTGTGTGTGTGTGTGTTAGTCACTCAGTCGTGTCCAATTCTTTATGACCTTGTGGACTGTAGCCCACCAGGCTCCTCTGTCCATGGGATTCTCCAGGCAAGAATACTGGAGTGGGTTGCCATTTCCTCCTCCAGGGGATCTTCCAGATCCAGAGATTGAACCCAGGTCTCTTGCATTACAGGCAGATTCTTTACCATCTGAGCCACCAGGGAAGCCCATATGTCTTATGTATATAGCAAGTATATATAGATTCTTATATGTGTGTATATATATATATATATATGTGTGTGTGTGTGTGTGTGTGTGTGTATGAGTATTTATACATTTTATGTATAAAACCCAACTTATCTATTATCCTACCGATGGGCCATTTAATTGTTTTCAGTAAGAAATATTTAATGAGATGTGAAGATGAAATACAAGTACATGTACATGTGCAGATTAGAGCAAATCACCTTCAAAATATGGAAAGAGGAAGGAAATGGAGAACTGTATCTTTATTTTATTTTTTAAAAAAGCTTTATGGATGTTTGAGTGGGAGGGAGCAGGCATGGGTAAACCTGTGGCTTATTTGTGTTGATATTTGGTAGAAACCAATGCAATATTGTAAAGCAATTATCCTTTGATTAAAAATAAATAAATAAAAAAAACTTTATAAAATACCTCATTGTGTGTTAGTTATCTTGACAAAGGAAAGTAAATATACCCAAAGAGTGTGTGAAGACATGCTCTTGGCCTGAGTCTCAGTGCTTACCCTCTTTAGAAGCAATGGATCTAGAGCTCTTGGTCATGTTCTGTATCATCTCTTGCCTCTGGTCAAGATGACATTTTCTCATCATCAGACTGTCTCAGGTTCAGCCTCTTGGCTTTCAGCTGTTGTGAGGCCCAATGTCAAGGATCTTCTCACTTCCACTGCTTTGGCAAGGATTCAAGGGAACTATCACACTATGTGATTTAAATGCAGAACCATCCTAAGGAATCCAGGTCACAGGGAGTAGGATTTGTTGGAAAGTACTCTACTAAATTCCTGCTGGCCTCCCAGTTGTGATGAGGAAGAAGGGTACACGCCGGTCTGGGTACACGCAGGTCTCCCAGCATGGAGTTCTCGCCTCACAGTGCTTCGGTCACTGTGCATTGATCATTCCACATGGCATGATTTACTGGTGCTAAAAACCTCTTTGCTGACTCACTCATTTTGTCTCGTGATACGGCTATTATTTTATACAGGTACATTACCTCTTGTTGTTTAGAGCTAATAGATCTACTCATTTAATTGCAAACTGTTTTTAGCCTTATAATTAAATGGAGAGGGGCAGAGTGCAAGCACGAAGCAATAAGATGTGTGTGAGCAGGAATGAGTGAGGAATTGTGGAAATAGTCCTGGACCAGGCATCCCAAGGTTGCTGTCCAGGTTCCTATCTGCTAGGGCTGGTCCAAGGGTGTCTGGACCTCTGTCCACTGCTTGGTTGATTCTGTGAAGTCTCTCTGTTTTTTCTCAAATCGCTTGTCAGGCCTCATGGTGCCCGTCTTCTTCCAATTCCTTATAATTTTTCCAGGCCAAGGGCAAGTCAAAAATTTTCTTTCTCTCCTTCCTTCTTCCTGCCTTACCCACTTCCTCCTTCTCCCCGTTTCCCTTTCCTCTCTCCCTTCTTTCCTTTCTTTTTGTTTTTATTATCTTTTCTCAAGACTCTGAAACAGGAGAGGGGTAAGTGAAACAACTTTTACCGAGGATCTTCTATTTGCCAGGAATTTAACCTATGTTATGTCACTGAATCCTTGAAACAATGCTAAGCAATGGGACTGGTTATTTTCATTTTTTCCCCTATATTTATTATTTCATTTAAAAGAGGAATAAACTGGACTTCAGAGATGTGAAATACCTCAGCCAAAATTACAGGTTAATCTTGGTAAACCTACATCTACCTAAGTCCAAAATACTGTGATCCTCTCTTTGCAGAGCATCACCTCCCCTTGAGAGTGAACCATTGCTTTGAAGAGCTGATGATGTTCCAGCTTTGGTGGAACACCTTGATGTCTCACACAGGGCCCTCTCTCTTTATTAGTCCTAATTCTACACTAAGGTAGACAGTTCCAGTGTTCTCCTTAGCTTCTCCAAAGTAAGTGTAGAATCCCTTCATCTGTAGAAATCAGGATTCTTAACCCTTCACAGTTTTCAGAGGTGGACAATCTGATGAAAGTTTTCCTTATGAATTTAACATGACACAAAATTTTGCATAATAATTACAGAAAATTCAGAGGTACACTGAGGCCTAACTCTGGATCTCTGTAATAGGTTATTCAGTTGTAAAGATTACTTTTCACAGGTCAGGGGCTAGGAAGGCGTCTAATTTTCTGTATCCTGGGTATGCAAAGTCGTTTTTCACGACCCTGTCAGGGCATGGTGTCCATGCTTTATCCCAGGTGGAATTTTTTCTAGATGAATGTTTGCATGTGTGTGTGCCTGGTTTCCTTGGACTGGTGAGCTCAGTGGGGGCAATTACTACAGGGGATCAGTTTGGCTGGGGTCTGTACTGTGCCTCACTTTTCCATCTGAAATATTGTCATGATTCCTCTTTTCTCTGCTTTTCACAGCGAAGGTAAAAGGGATTAAGGTGTGAAAATTTTAAAAGTGAAGCTACCTGCCCTTGTGTCCTGAGGAGACTTCTCTGGGCTAGGCCATTTTTTTATATAGCCCATCATACCAAATCTTCCTTTTGAATCATCTTGCTTCATAACAGCTGTCACTGATATTTCTCAAACTTTCTGAAAAAGGGAAAATTGGGTGTTCCTCCTGAGGCTTAGCTGGAGACCAGCTGCCTGCTGGTATCCTTTCCAGCTGCTCAGGCCCTTCATTTTAAGTACACTCTGGGGCTTAAGAAGGACAGACCCTCCCATTCTGAATTTTTCTCTGAGAGCCAGCCAGTGCTGCTGGAAAATTTATAGCTGGTTGGCTTGGTTAATTAGAAAAAAGTCTGATGCTTGAATATTATGTAAGTCATCAAGTACTGTAAAGTAAGCACCTATCAGGTTTCACAGTCAACTCAGGGAAATGTGTCACCTCTCCTTAAAATGCTGGGCACAGTCATTTTATGCTATAAATTTGAAGTTTGGGATGTATCATGGTAATTTCCTGCTGTTTATTTAGGTAAAGATACAATGGTACTCAACCCGTAACACGATGGGTCTTATTATAGGCATGGCTCTGGTGTTTTCAACAGAATGAACAATTCTGATTCATTTTCTCATTGCAATGCAAAAGATACTTGCAACTTTAATGCTGTCTTTGCTGCCTTTTGGAGCCCTTTTTAGGACTAATCATTTGACTTTGCACTAATGAGATTATACCCAGCAGGGGCAGATATTTTCCTTTTTAATTTTCATTCCTGTTATTTAATTGGCATTACACACACATAATGAGACCAGAAAAAAACACCCTGTAGCAATCTGTTCAATACAAATAACTCAGGCAGATGCAGCCAGATGTATCCATGGTGACCTCGCCGACTCTCACACTACCCACACATTAGGGAAGATGGCCCAGAAAACTTAACTCCCTGTTTGCTGAGTATGTCAGAGATCTACTTTGTCTCTTCCTTCTCCCACAGAAAGGGCATTTACCCAAATCCATGTGTTTCTCCATATTGGGATTTGTCTGCTCAGCACCTGTATTATTTATATAGCCTGGGGTTCTGAGTAGGTACTGGTCCCTGGTGTCAGTGCTGACTGCCTGCCTGTGGCCCCAGCGTCGTAGACAAAGACATTCTCCATTTATCCCCAGCACCCTTCTTACAATATTCTGAATGGAATAGGAATATTGGACTTAATGGAAAGCCATCAGAATGGGTGACAAACACGAAAACTTCCTTCTTTTATACCAGATTTCTATATTAAAACCAGACTTCCCCTTTCTGAAAAAAGATATTTTAGGTCATTAGGAGTTTAAGGAGGTCCTCTCTGATCAACCACGTGGTGGCAACCCTGGAGCTTCCTTCCAGGTACTGTACATACCTCCTTTTTTCCAAAGCAGGTCAAATGGCCATCATTCCAAATTTTGTATCCCATGGAGAAAATTGGGTGATTCTACAATGTATCCTAGAACTTTCCTTTGTTTATATAACAAGTGGAACATGAACGTTTCCATGCCTGAAATATCCGTGGCATGAACATGATGTTGTGAAAGAAAAATGTGTCACTCTACCTCATTTATGCTGTGTCCAGTCCGGTGCTTTTCTCCACCTCAAAGCTGGTTCTTTCTCAGTGCTCTCCATCACAGTGAAATAAACCAGCATCCTGGTAATACAGAAGCCTAGCAGACATCTCTGAAACTCCCCCACTTTTGTCAATGTGTTTACTTGTTTTCATTTCCACTGCTACCACCGTGACCAAGCTCTCATCTGTAATATAGGATCAGGATAATTATCACCCAATTGTCCTCCTTTTTAAAATGCTTGCTATTTCACTATTCATTTCAGCAACTAGATGGTTATTGTAGAAATATCTTAAAAGATCATTTTGCTCTTGTATTTACAAATTTTTCCATTGTACTTTAGCAAAACAAAACAAAAAACCAAACCAAACCAAACCCAAAATCCCTGAAATCTTGCCATGGTCTGCACGGGTCTCTGTGACCTGGGATCTGGCCATTGCCTGTGGAGATGCCAACATCTCTTGTTTGGATTACTGCAATAGCTGCCTCTTTATTTGGCTTCATTTCACTCTTAGATGGAACAAAGTGATTAGCATCCCTGCCTGGCTGTGCGTTGGGTCCCTTTTGACTCTCCAGCCACATCTTGCTCTACACTTTCCTTTATTCCCTCTGATCAACTACAGTGTTTTTTTCAGTGTTTCAGCATTTTCCAGCATTTTTTTCAGCCCTGGAGATTCTGTACCTGTGTGTGACTTGATCTGGAACACCCTTCCTCCCCTTCCTCCCCCTTTATCTTGACAGCAGCTTAAACAGTGTTTCTCCAGCGCAGTCTTCCTGGCTTTCAGGGTCACATCATA
The DNA here is from genome assembly GCF_000754665.1 of Bison bison bison. Taxonomy (NCBI): domain Eukaryota; kingdom Metazoa; phylum Chordata; class Mammalia; order Artiodactyla; family Bovidae; genus Bison; species Bison bison. The sequence goes on along the minus strand of NW_011494810.1, from coordinate 6,281,601 downwards.
TGCTCTGTTATACAAGCTTTTAAGACTGTGGCCCTTTCCTATGTATCTCTTGCTGTAAACATCCACCTGTCAAGTGACTCCAATTCTCTCTTTTCTCAGTGAGAAGATTCAAATTTTTTTTTTTCAAACATGAATCAGTAAAGTTTAAGAGATATATATGAAACAGTCAATGATCTAGTTATTATATTTAATTTCCATGTGCTACATGTTTAAAATCATATTATATAAAATAATGTGAATTTAGAGACATGTTTTTTTCTACTTTCTTTTTTTTTCCATGCTCTTCACATTCATCTTTGACATCGTGTCTTCATCATCAGTAAAGCTACTCTTTGAATTCTCTAATGCAGTTCTGTGAGGCTTGTCACCTTCGCTTTTATCTAAGTTGTTTGAGATACAGCACTTTTTGAATCATGCATGATGCTGTCACTGGAAATTTATCCCAAGCCACTGGAATCCATTTGTGTAACATTAGAACAGTTTTTATTTTTGTTTGTCCCATGAGTATGTATTTATGATTGCCACACTCTAACCACTCACTGTATTCCTTTAAAAGTGATCTTTAAAAGGCTTGTTTACAATGACATCCAATGTTTGCAATTGTTAGGTCATCCCCCAGGGACAATTACTAAACCTTCATTAAATTCCATTCCTTCTTTATTACCAATTATGTCCATTCTAGGTTAATTTGCCAGAAGACAATTCAGTGAACAGCCAATTTGCTTAATTTACCTGTTTCTCTTCACTATTTAATTTTAGTCGACAGGCTTTTCTTTTGTCTTCCTAACAGCATTTAAGGAATGTGAAACTTGTCTCTGCTTTAGTTCCCTGCTTCTTGAACTGGACACTGTTTGCCAATTCCTCACCTAACCTCCTTTGTCCCACACCATGTCTTTCCTTATGGAACCTCCATTTTCTTTAGGTGTCTACTCTCCTCACAGCCATGGGACCTGGGAAACCTGACCCCATCTCTGTTTTAACCATATTTCCTTGGGTGAGGTAGGGTGAGGCCAGTTGCAGATCATAAAAAAGAAAGGAGAATTTTGTGATTTTGTTGTTCCCTGGAGAGAACATATCACACCACACAGGGACACTCAGGGGAAGCACTGAGGTCCTTCTTGAGGTAGAGAGAGGGAGCAGAACTGTGGCTTCCATGGGAAGGAATGGGGAGGACAGGGGAGGCTGTCTCAAGATTGGCCACCTACATTTGAAAGTGGCCCTCATGAAATTCCTGTTCACTGTGATTGCTAAAATACATTATTTGGGGCTGGCTCAGATGGTAAAGAATCTACCTGCAATGCAGGAGACCCAGGTTAGATCCTTGGATTGGGAAGATCCCCTGGAGAGGCGAATGGCAACCCAGTATTTCCAGTATTCTTACTTGGAAAATTCCATGGACAGAGAAGCCTGGTGGGCTACAATCCATGGGGTTGCAGAGAGTCAGACGTGACTGAGTGATGAACACTTTTATACTTTTCAAAGTTTCCACATGTTTTGGGGGGAGCCATGGTTTATTTGGGAATAGTTAGTAGCCATCTTATAGGTGTTACAGCATTGATTTGCAGAAGTTAAAAGAATGTTTAAAACAATCCCTACGTGAAGTGTAAGTCCTGATGAATCCAGGCCATGTTTGATGTTCCTGGTGTTAGATGACACAAGTTTGCCTGGTTCTGCCTTAGACTGAGAAGGACTCAGATAGCAGGGCCTGGCCATCCGAGACCATGCAGGATTGCAGACTTCATCCTGGATGCATGGAATATGCAGTCCAGGATGAGGTGAATTACATCTCAGTGGAGGCCAATGCAGGCAGAGAATTCTTATGGGCAAGATGTCTTATTCTTCCTGATGCCAGCACACCAGACTGGCCAGATTATCCCCAGGGAGAAAAGAAAGAGAGAGAGAGAGAGAGAGAGAGAGAGAGAGAGAGAGAGGAGTGAGAAGGGATAAGGATGGCATGCTGACCCAAATGAGTCAGAGTGTGGGAGAGGGAGGAATAAACCCCTAGGACTGGCCCAGTTTACATGAATTAACATGCTCAGGCTTCCACCAAGGGGGTCAGACAGCTAAGCTGAGATGTTCAGAAATAAAGGAAGCCAGGCTGTCAGATTTATCCCTGCTCAGTAGCAAATATTGTCTCTTGACATCTTTTGATAACCTAATGTGCACAAGTTCCTAGTCACATTTCTCCTTTGTAGTTTTGGGGTCTTAGTTGGTTTTCACTCTTCTCTGGCCTGTTCACTGTTCTTTTAGTACGGAACCCTCATGGCTGTTGTCAGAACCACAGGGGTCTAAGCCAACCGTGAATTGTGTTACTTTGGATCTACTGACTTGAATGTAATAAGTGGAATTTGACTAGATAGCTTTTTTCAAGTTTTATTTATATTGGATTATTTGACACAAAAATACCACTATAAGATTATTTAATCTTTCTAGACTAACAGGCCACAATATTTCAGCCTCTTGGTGGATGTCAGAGATGACCTTTCACTCACCTTGCAGGAATGGAAGCTTGTAAGCTCTTTTTCACTTTGTCTCCATCTCTCTGTCTCTGTCTCTCAGATACTAGATAGTATGTGACAATACTCTGCAGATTACATACTTACTACCTTTCACATTTTTAAGTTGTCACTTAAAATTTTTCATTCTATATTCAAATATTCCAAAGGATATAATTTTCAGTATTTGGTAAATGTTGACATCCTAAAAACAAAACTTTCAGATGGCTCTTTTAAATGTATCCAACAAATATAAATTCCATAATAATTTGATTCTCACTATCATCTTGTTCAAAAATGTGTGAAGAAACTCTTTTTTAATAGAAAATATTACATCATTTCTTCTTGTCCTAGTGATCAGATTTCTATTTCACTTCCTATACTGAAATGTAATCTAATGTAATATATTGTTATGTTTGAAAGTCTTCAACCTCATCATATTTCTCTAGGACAGAAATAACTCTATAAATTTAACTTTAAAAATTTCCTATACTCTTGTGGCCAGCAATTTTCGAAAACTCAGCAGTGGCCACAGGACTGGATAAGATCAGTATTCATTCCAATCCCAAAGAAAAGCAATGCTAAAGAATGCTCAAACTACCACACAATTGCACTCATCTCACATGCTAGTAAAGTAATGCTCAAAATTCTCCAAGCCAGGCTTCAGCAATCAGTGAAGCGTGAACTTCCAGATGTTCAAGCTGGATTTAGAGAAGGCAGAGGAACCAGAGATCAAGTTACCAACATCCACTGGATCATAGAAAAAGGAAGAGAATTCCAGAAAAACATACTTCTGCTTTATTGACTATGCCCAAACCTTTGACTGTGGATCACAACAAACTGGAACATTCTGAAAGAGATGGGACTACCAGACCACCTGACCTGCCTCTTGAGAAATATGTATGCAGGTCATGAAGCAATAGTTAGAACCAAACACAGAACAACACACTGGTTTCAAATTGGGAAAGGAGTACGTCAAGGCTGTATATTGTCACCCTGCTTATTTAACTTATATGCACAGTACATCATGTGAAATGCTGGGCTGGATGAAATACAAGCTAGAATCAAGATTGCTGGGAGAAATATAAAAAACCTCAGATATGCAGATGACATCACCCTTATGGCAGAAAGCGAAGAGGTACTAAAGAGCCTTTTGATGAAAGTGAAAGAAGAAAGTGAAAAAGTTGACTTAAAACTCAACATTCAAAAAACTAAGATCATGGCATCTGGTCCCATCACTTCATGGAAAGTAGATTGGGAAACAATGGAAACAGCATCGGACTTTATTTTCTTGGGTTCCAAAATCACTGCAGATGGTGACTCCAGCCATGAAATTAAAAGACACGTGCTCCTTGCAAGAAAAGCTATGACCAACCTAGGCAGCATATTAAAAAGCAGAGAGTTATTTTGTCAACAAAGGTCTGTCTAGTCAAAGCTATGGTTTTTCCAGTGGTCATGTATGGATGTGAGAGTTGGACCACAAAGAAAGTTGAGCACCTAAGAATTGATGCTTTTGAACCATGGTTTTGGAGAAGACTCTTGAGAGTCCCTTGAACTGCAAGGAGATCAAACCAGTCAATCCTAGAGATCAGTCCTGAATGTTTATTGAAAGGACTGATGCTGAAGCTAGAATACTTTGGCTACCTGATGTGAAAAACTGACTCATTAGAACTCTGATGCTGGGAAAAATTGAAGTAAGGAGGAAAAGGGGATGACAGAGAATGAGATGGTTTGATGGTATCACTGACTCGATAGACATTAGTATGAGCAAGCTCCAGGAGTTGCTGATGGACAAAGAAGCCTGATGTGCTGCAGTCCATGGGGTTACAAAGAGTCGGACACGACTGAGTGACTGAACTGACTGATAGACCTGTGGCTCTAAAGTCTGAATATATTTATTTTAGATTATTATTAGGTTAATTTGCTAAAAGACATTCAGTGAAGAACCAATTTGCTTAATTTACCTGTTTCTTTTCACTGTTTAATTTCAGTTGACTGGCTTTTATTTAGGTATCTGCCCTCCTCACAGTCATAGGAGCTGGGAAACTTGACCCCACTGGGTGGTGTGTGTGTGTGGTGATATTTATAGCCTATCTGTAACAGTACAGTCTAAAATAATAGGTCCATGGACATGAACTTGGGCAAACTCAGGGAGATGGTAAGGGACAGGGAGGCTTGGCGTGCTGCAGTCCATGGGGTGCAAAGAGTCGGACATGACTTGGTGATTAAACAACAGCAATTGTAGACCAAACAACATGCATTAACTATAAAATATGATCAGTTATTATGCACAAAAGTAGAATTTTATTGGGAATGCATCCCATGATAAAAGTGGATTGGGAAGGTTGTTAAAACGGCTGGCTTAAAAGAACATTCATCCTGTTCCTTTGTTATGCCAAAGTAAGGTTTGCCAAGGATATTTCTCTTTTGTTAAGTAGCAAAAGGTTATTGTGAAAGGGGTGAGGACCAGTATGACCTTCAGAACTGTCTGTCTTGAGAAGAGTATTAGGAATGTACACAGAGGAGTTGAGGATCTACTCATCAGCCTCACACTCCTTAGAATGTCTTTGTGGTACCCTCAGGAGTAGCCATCAGAGAAGGTGATGGCACCCCATTCCAGTACTCTTTCCTGGAAAATCCCATGAATGGAGGAGCCTGATAGGTTGCAGTCCATAGGGTCGTGAAGAGTTGGACACGACTGAGCGACTTCACTTTCACTTTTCACTTTCACGCATTGGAGAAGGAAATGGCAACCCACTCCAGTGTTCTTGCCTGGAGAATCCCAGGGATGGGGAGCGTGGTGGGCTGCCATCTATGGGGTTGCACAGAGTCGGACACGACTGAAGTGACTTAGCAGCAGCAGCAGCAGCAGGAGTAGCCATACCTTGCTTTGAAGACCACTGTCATCCAATATGAGGAATGTGGCAAAGGTGTATTTCAACAAAGTATCACCCTACTTTCAGGCTCACACTCGGGAAAAGGGGATGCCAGAACATGTTGTGGTCTACTCTGCAGTCTGAAGATGCTCACTATGGCAATTAAGTACCTGAAGCAAAGTGATGATTCTGCCATGGCTGGGAAAGTAGACTCATATATTTTTAACATGGAAAATATCTGAAAAGAAAGTTAAACATGATAGATGACCATTTCTTGTAGAACAACCAAAATTCTCAGGTGCTAGGGAATTAGCATAACTCAGTGAATGCAAAAGTGAACTTATTTTTAGAAATCTATAGAGATTTGTTCTGATACAAAGCAACTGCATTATTATGAAGGGTAAAATGACTCCAGAAATCACAAGATATTCTGAGGTCCAAATGAATACAATATCAGAGCAGATATCAAAGAGAAATCTGAAACAATTTATTATAGCAGGCAGTAATGCCTTCAGGGAAGGTTTCTTCCCCCCAGGTTAGCTAATATACAAGTCAAGTGGATATGTCAAATGTAAGACAAATAATGGTCTTAATAGAATTGCACAACTGAACTGTTTTGATGGAATTGGATCAAGGGAACACAGGAGAAGGAACACATTTGTATGGGGTGAAGTATTGTCTTGGAATGCAGTGTGTCACGAAATTCAGCTTTCAAAATGAACTCAATTTAATTTTGAGAATAGCCATCTGAATTGGAAAAAAGCCTTTAGAACTTGAAGAGGAATAATAATAGCACTGGGTTGAGCTGCAGACAGTCTGGGGCTTTACTGAGGTTCGATGGCAAACTTGGTTTAACCTGCGGTTTTCCAGTTTCCTAAGCTGGTCTGGTGTCCCTCCTTGTGACCTGACAGGTACCCATGCTAGTCTACATTGCCAGACCTCTTCTGCCAGGTCTCAGTTGCAGGACCCATTTCTTGATAACTCTGCTACCAGGCAAACAATTACACAACAGCAAAGATCTCCAGTGACCTTCCGCTTTCACCTTGGTCTTTTGGCAGGTGTGATATACTATTTTAATATAGAAACTGTTATAGAGCGGTGCAGTTCTGGACACTTCAGCAAAATTTTTTGAGGGCAAGTGCAAGGGTTTTTCCTCTGCTTTTATTTATGCTCTGGCTTTCTGATGATACACCTTTATTGAGGAGATGTAAATATCTTTGTTTCTGTTCATTTATTTTCTGATATCTCTGGTGGTGGCGGTTTTTTTCTTTTGGATTCTGCCTCTAAGGAAGATAATTGTCTTGAGATTCTGTTATTTTCTATCCTTGGGGGTCTCTGGTAATTGCAAATGATGTCATTAAAACTTGAAAGGAAAAGTAGGTCATTATTTACATTTAAAGGGATATACTTGAAAAATGTAGTAATTATATTTAATAATTTTATGCAGGTTTTAAATTTGAACCAAAATTAAATGAAAGTAGTTTAAAATTCTGAAGTTAACAAGCAAGGGAAAATGGGTTATATTCCCCTAGTATGGTTGTACTTTGCAGAATCCAGGCTCTTTTTTGGCAAGGCCATAAATACTACATGAAAATATCACTGATACAAATACATTTACTATTTAATTCCATAAATAGTCTAGCTGTATGCATGACAAATATATAGTGTCATCATATTTATATTCAAAGTAATCAGGAGTTGTACATATATGACCTGAATTATTCCCCTCAAAATTTTGCATGTTCATGCCAACAAATCACTTTGAGCAGTATTTATTAGAACCTTTCTGTTACTCCTGCCATAGGTACAGATGAGAATCTCAAGGTACACTGAAAAAACATGAAGAGAGCGGGGGAAGGAGTAGTGAAGATGGGTGAGCAAAATTCTTACTTGGGATTAAATGACCTTCCCTATAAATCAGGGGGAAAGTTGTCAGCTGGGTACTTTCTCATTTGCAGCATGTATAAGCAGCAGGAAAATGAGGCAAAGCGTCCTCTGAAGCAAAACATTACCTACGATGTAATTCATTCTCACCATAGTGTCTCTTCTAGAATCTATTACTGAAGATAAATCACATGAGGCCCCGTCCAGGCCATTCCTCCACAGGCACTTCCTATTAGGAGCATCTTTATTTCCCCACCTGAAGCACTCTTGCCTTCCAAGCACCAGGGGTCAGATGAAGTGAGTGTATGCCCAATTAACTCTTCATAGGAAAGGGAAGGTTTTGCAATATTTAAAACCAAGAGTGTTTGGGTCATGTCATTCCTGAGGATGGTTGTGAGATAGTTTCAGATTTCTCTGGACCCAGGGCTAAGTAGTCATGCTCTGCTGTCCCTGGAAATCCGATGTATTGGTCTAGAGTCTTGGGAACTTTCCCACGGCACTCAGGAAGTCACACCAGTTCTGGCCATCTTTTTGGTCTCATAGCAAAATGTCAGCTGTTCCAAGGACCAGATGAAAAATGCCCAGAATGTCAGACTGTCTTCTGTGAAAAAAATAATATTATAATTTACTGCTTATTTTCAGCTGGCCCTCCCTATCTGTCCAAGATTATTTCCCCTGACATCAAAATGCTTTCTTTCTTCCAGCCAGGCCGTCTTTTCTAGGTAGTCCCCTTGTCATGCGTTTCCCCACTGTAGCCTCTGCTCATTCTTCCCTTCTTGACCCCTGATCCCTTCAACTGTCCAACTTCAATGGAGCCCACCCATTGCAGGTCAATGCCCAGGGTTTATATTTTACCTCCAACCCATGGACTCTTTGTGATGCTTACTGACTTTCCCACTGTGCCGCAGTTCAGGATTTCAGGGGAGGAAATAGTCCTAGAGAGTTGCAGGTAAGTCTTTCCAAAAGGGGCCAGAAATGAGATGTCATGGTAATGGCCAAAATTCGATTTTTCACTTACCTTCCCTTGGTGCCCATTCTATCTTTGCAATTAAGTCCTTGAATCCTTGTGGTCCTGCTTTGGTAATCCATGAGTAGCAGGAAGAGCATCTGAATGACACCTTTCTTCTAATAACCCTTAGTACCTAGTCATCTTGCTTGTATTTTTCTGGTCCTAATTATTGGATAATATATAGTAAGAGCACTCATGTCCTGAGTTGAACAAGATGCTGAGCAATAGAAGAAAATTAAGCACTGGACTTGCCTCCTGGGAACTTTCTCACCCCATTCCTGTGAGTGTATGTTTGTGGTTGGGGAAAAACAAAAGAGGGTTTTCATGGGCCCCGACTGTGTTCTGGGTGGCACAGGAGGTCTCAGTGCTGTTCTATGCATATGGTTGGGTGGGCAGCAGAACAGTATCATTGCTCTGCTGCAGGCGGAAAACCTTACTGTCCCCCCAGGTCAGCTGCTGGCAGCAGGACCCCTGTGATTGCATGTGCTCTTTGGCTGCCTTTGTCCATGGTCAGGCCCATAGGACTCAAGTTTCTGGACCATGTGTTTTGACAGAAGATGATATTAATTGTAAATTCCCTTCTGAATAAGGAATCGGTACAGTGTTTGAATAGGGTGAGGTTAAAATAATACCACCACTGACGCTTGGCAAGTGCTTGTGGTGTACTGGCATTTGCATTATCTCATTTATAATCTTCACGATGACAGACGGGAGTGATAAAGTACAGAGTGATTTGTAAAAGGTCACTTAACTGTTGAGAAATGGGATTGGGGTCTGTCCCTATCAGCCTCACCCCAGAGTCTGTGCTCTCACTTAGTCACTTCCTGTCCGGTGTACTTAGTGGTTGGAATTAGTTTATCGACTCAGACATGTCAGGGCCAACACCTCTGCTAGTCTCCTGAGCTTTCCCTCCTAGGTGGCGTCTGTAGTCTTGGCTATCATATTCTACCTTCAAGGCCGGCAATAAAGGGAAGGATGCTTTCATGAGATTTTCACTTGGGTTTTCCTGCCTGGCACTCTGCCACTTGACTATCTCTAGCTACAAAGGGAGCTGGCATAGTGAGTGTTCAGTTTTGTAACCTTTATAGTTGAACAAGTGGAAGAGCAGTAGCGTGGGCTTGGTTGAGGGGTGAGACAGTTAACTATCTTCTATGACACCTGATTTTATGGAGGGCTCTCTTACTTGGCTCTGGGGCAAGTACGAGGAAGAGGAGGCTCTCTTTCCATGAACAGTATTACTCCTTTGGAAGACTGAACAATGCCCCCACAGATAACCAGGTCCTAATCTCAGCAGCTTGAACGTGAATCTGTATAGCCCTTATATGGGGAAAGGGGTTCTGAAGATGTGCTGAAGGATCCCGAGATGTGGAGACTACCTGCATTATCCACATGGGACCTAAATGTAATCACAAATGTCCATTTAAGGGGGAACACAGGGAGCTTTGACTGGAAATAGAGGTGATCTGGTGACTGAAGTAAGATCATTTTTCTAGGCTTTAAGATAGAAGAAGCTACCATAATTCAATGACAGCAGCTCCCAAAGGTAGACAAGGTGGGGAAGCAGAGTCTCCCCTGCCTCAGGAAGGAGTGCAGCTTTGCCTGCATTTTGACTTTGGCTCAGTGAAGATGATACTGGGCTTCCGACCTTCTAACTGTTAGAGAATACATGTGTGTGTTTGAAGGTACCAAGTTTGTGATAAGTTGTTTTGGCAGTTTCTGTGCATGTGTGTGTGTGTGAGAGAGAGAGACAGACAGACAGACACAGAGAGAGAGAAGAAGAAAGAGAGAAAGGTGAGAGAGTGTGACATTGGACAGGCCATATCTATTGGCAGTTCTCTGCACTGCGAACATGGGTTGGTTTGTGCCTTTGTTTACAGCTCTGGTCCTTAGCAATTAAAGGTGATAAAACAGTGGGCAAATTCCATTAGATCCCATTAGGTACCCAAAGCTTCCTGTGACATCTGTAATGGTAAAGTCTAAACTAAAAGTCCTGGAACCCTTTCAAAAGCAAGAGCTCTCATAGGTAAGTAGAAGGGATTGGTTATATAAGGTTTCTCCTTTCTGCTCCACCTGGGCTCAAGAAGAGATCCATTTGACATCAGGGCAGTACCATGACTGTGTAATCGGTTGTCAGAGTGGGACATTTTTTTCTCTCACTTTTGCTGAGGTCTTAAAATCAGAGAACAAAACTGTAGAACCCATATCTCAAAGTGAGTGTCAGGTCTCTTGTGCAGGACTGGCATAAGAAGTTGACCCAAATAAGTTCTATAGTTTTATCTGGAGGATACCTAAGCGGTGGGTGGTGAAAAAGGACAGAATGTTTCAGGAGAAAGCTTGTCGGAGAGCTGTGACTCACTTTCCCATGGCCCATGCTGTCTTCACCTCAAGCAGGAGAGAGGGGCTTCAAGAAGTCCATTTACAGGATTTTTAACTCTTCTGTGGAATTTGCAGGGGCATAAGGGACATTTGTGATGACTGACTCATTTCTGAGTATGTGGCTGGAGCTGTGTGCCTGGCTGTCATGACATACATACAAAACTGCATGGAAGCCATTTCTCCCTTCTTCAACGTCAGAACCAAAAAAATAGCCTGTGCTTTCCGTGGGGTGTGTGGCTGTCTAATGCGGTGGTAGAGGGGAGCTGACCTGGGCTCAGTTTAGGAAGCCCACATGGATGTGACAGTATAGTGGAGTCTATTCAGGGAATCTTCTAGGGGTCTGGGAGTTGAAAGGGTTGAAACCGGCCTGATGAGGGAGTGTCATCCATGTACAGGGAACCTGGGTGAGAGGTCACCAGAAGAGGGTCTCCATATTACCCTCCAGGGCCTCAACTTATAAAGAGCTGGGTCAATATTTGCCCAATGTCAGATCACACACACACACACACACACACACACAAAACCAGCCATGCTAGGATTGTCCTTTCCCCTACTGCCTTCCTCCCTTGGGCCCAGTCCTGGAGGATCAAACACCTTGACTATGGCTGAGAGGCGGACTAGAAGAACAAAGCTGGGGAAAAGAGAGGCAGCCCAACTGGCCTGCTCTGCCCCACCCCTGGTTTCTAGGCCTTAAAACAGTAATGTGCTAGAGAAGGAAAGGGACTCCAAATTAAAGAAGAGCTTGGGATTTTGATTTTCATATTCTACTGGGCAATCATTTCCCAAATAAAACTGTTCTTGTGCCTAAAACAAACTGAAAAAAAAAATGAAGGGATCTGCCAGAGATTTCATCCAATAGGCAGGGAAGAATGAGTCTGTGGATGAGCTTTGAATAGGTAGTAAATGAAAGATTCAGTTGTTTTCTGCTTGTACCCTATGTCGCGTGGCTAGTTTCATTAAACAGCTACAGCTGTTCCTGTCCAATTTCTGGTATTCCAATGCACAGTAGCTGGGTTTCTTTAGATAGAGACCTACGTAATCGGGTTACTTTAGATAGAGACCTACGTAATCTTTGTCTGTGCTGGGTCTTTGTTGCTGCACGTGGGCTTTCCCTAGTTGTGGCGAGTAGGGTCTACTCTTCGTTGTAGTTGCCGGCTTTTCATTGTGATGGCTTCTCTTGCAGGCTTAGTTGCTCTGTGGCATGTAGGATCTTCCCAGACCGGGGACTGAGCTCGTGTCCCCTACATTGGCAGGAGGATTCTTATTCACTGCACCACCAGGGAAGTCCTTAGATAATCTTTTAAAATACGCTTAGACAGTCTTAGGAAAGGTGAGACTTCCATGCACTGTAAGGGTGCTCCAGCTTAACAAGGGTGCACCCCTCCCCTTGTTAGAGTAGAGCAGCCTGTAATGCAGGGTATCCTGACCTGACTCCCTCACCCACATCTGGCTGCTTTCTTCCTAGTTTAGTGGAATGCAGTCTCAAGGCCTTGGAGTGCTTTGCCTCTGATTCCATTAGCGTTTTCAAGGCTAAATTTTGTAAACATTACTTCTGTCTCTCTTTCTACTCTAACTCCATTTTCCTCTCCTTTCTCTCAAATCTCTCTTCCAGTCATTGCCCAAAGTGTTCTTCAGATGCAGTAAGGACTGCAGGAAGAATTGGGGGAGAGGCAAGGGTCATTTTCAAAGCCACAGCTGGGGTGGAAGATGACTTTCCTTTTCCACTGTGGTTACAAGGGCTCTTGCTGAAATATAGAAGGCACAGTACAGGGTGGAATTGAGAAGGTGGTCTTTAGAAAAGGAGGATCAGTTTTTGGCTCAGCTGGTCTGTGTGTCTCAGAAAAAGACTGACTCCTCTGTTTTCTAGCTGTACTTTTTTGAGGAAGAAAGATTGATTTAGTGAGTCATGTCTGAAATCCACTGAAACATACATTTGTAGGCTCAGAACTGTGCGCTGGATTGATCCTGACTTAATGCAGTTCAGCAATGCTTGTTGAAGCAATCATGGTTAAAAGGATACACCAGCAAGGCTGAAAAGCAGAGGGTTGAATGGGTTTCGGCTTTCCTTAGCACTGAGCCAGAAACTCCTCATTTGTTTTCTTAGTCTGAGAATCACCTCATGCTATTCAGACAAGGTGACAACCATGCCTGAAGAGGCTCTGTTAAGCCAATTTACCTCAGGCATGTGGCTGTAGATTTTAGAGGAAAGCAATGAGTGATGAGAGATTGTTTTCCCAGCTCAGCAGAGCTTTCCAGTGACCAAATAACTGAGCTAGTCTCTCAAAAGAGTCCCTAGGTTAACCTAGTAACTCTGGTTGCTCTTCTGCCACTCAAGCTTGTGTGACCCCGGCAAGTCATTTAGCCTGACAAGTCTTCAGCTGCTTCACTTAAAAATGGTGGAAGGAGGCCCACATGAGCTACAATCCTGCAGTTTTCTGGCTTCATTTCTGTTGATGGCCAGTCGGTGTGGATCTGTGGGTGATTTTAACCCTACTGTGAGTCAGGCCTTGTGATGTCACAAATAAGCCTTGATGGCTGAGGTGGTCTGACCAGCGGGATCTGGCTTTGGCGTCTGAAAACACACCAGGGTTTCAGCACCTTTGCTTTCCTGCCTATAACTGGCAATAAATGACCAAAACTGCATGCAGATTCAAAGACAGAGAGCTAAAATACTTTCTTTTAGAGTAAAAAAAAAAAAAGATCCTGAACTTGTTTCTATGTATTGGGTATTTCAATACAATATTATAGTAGTTCTATTAATTCTTAAAAGAATTATATAATCAGATGCAACCGATTACTCCTAGATAAAATATCAAGGCTGTGTGTATAATTGGCTCTGTTTAATGTACCTTTTGTTATTTTCAAACATGATTTTGGGTGGAGGTGGATAAGGAAGACTATTTTTTGCCTCTTTTCTTGTGCTGGGTTTTCTGGCATGTGGCCAGAGAGATAAAACCTGACTCCTGTTCTAAAAGAGAGACAAGAGTTGGAGATAATACATGAATGAGAAAGAGGTGATACAGAAAAGAGATTCTGTCTTCATAAATAGGCAGTCTCAGATGTGGAAGACCCAGGTGAGGACTGGGTGGTATGTGCCTGGGTGGCAATGATTAAAGCCTGTCTTACCGCATATGGTAGGGGATTTGTCTTCAGAGCTTTGGTTTCCTCCACCACTCTGCCCACCAAGAGTATCCATTCAGGCTGGCTCAGTTCAGTCTGTGTCTCTGCATTTTGATTCTCCATGACCCTCTCTGGGTGAGATGAGGTGTGTTATGTGTTCTGTATCACTCTGTACTTCCCAAGGGGAGTTGTTGTATTCTGATTCTTGATTCAATTCTCTCTTTTCCTAAGTTTCTATGAGCTCTATCCTGCTTGCTGTTGTTTTCCCAATGACTGGCGTTCATTGACTGAAAAAAAATCATCAGCAATTAAAATAATAATCTGCTACTCTTGAAAGACTAAAGTTTCCAGGATAGGTTTAATTATGTTCTTCTACTTGGCCTCTCTGTAGTTATATTCCACTTCTCTCATGGAATCTATTAGACGTGAGATTGAACATATTAGATGTTATTTACTAATTCAACAGCAAATGATTTTGCATCATCAAGTTTATGTATCAGGATGGTTCTGGGATCAGGGTTTAAAGGGATAAATAAGATAGGCAAGGCTCTTGCTGTCTGGGAGAGCAGGAGGAGAGAGACAGAAACTAAATGCAAACAAGTAAACAGGACATTTTAGACAGTGCTTTGTGCATGATGCTCTAGAGATTGATAGGGTTGGTGGTAAGGGTAGGCCTGAGTGCGGAATGTTTGAACCAGTCTTGAAAGATGGGAAGGCTCCCAGCCATGTGGTGGTAGTGAGAAGCGGGGACAGTTGAGGCAAAGACAAGGGTTCAGAGATAGGGACAGGCTTGGAGTATTTAAGGACCAGAGAGAAGCCCTGAGTGGTTGGGGGCAAGTGAGTAAGGATGAGTTTAACAACATGAAGCTGGAGTGGAGGTCAAAGGTGAGGTCATTTAGGGCATTGTAGGCCACATGGATCAGCCAGAGTTCTGGCAGGAAATGAAAAGCATAATTTAGTTGAGTTATGTGGAGAGAGTTTTGATGTGGGCCAGGCATCGGAAAAGCAACAAGGTTAGTGCAGTATGCTGGGGCTGATAAAGGAGGTTAGCAAGGGGAGAGGGCAGCTCCTGACTCTGGAGGGATGCAACCAGATCACAGTGACCCAGCCAAGAAAAAGCTGGGGGAAAGCCATGTCTTCACTGCCCTCCTTGTTTCAGAGTTCCCATAGGTGCCTCCCACTGGCCAATAATAACCAGAAGCAGGAGGCCAGGGAGCCCACTGATACAGGTCTAAGAGTGATTGTGCAAAGGCATGGAGAAGAGTCTAGCTCACCCTGCTGACAAATTTGTCTTGTAATCCTGTGGATAATGGAAAGCATTAGGGGATTTTGACAAGGACAGTGGCTGTTTCGAAGAGATTACTCAGGCCGCTCTGTGGAGACTTGACTACAGTAAGATTCAGTCACTATAAACCGGCTCCTGGCCCTCCCTGATGTGGTAAAGCTGGCTGATCATTTGTCCTGGAGCACACTTAAATGTCCCATGCTGGTGTGTTTCTTGAGGTTCCTGGTGTGTCATGGTGGTCTGGGGTGGCAGTCTGGCAGCTCTGTGGGATGCTGGCCATGGCACTATTTCTAGTCTTTAGTTTGTGTGTAACTTGACACTGAGTGTCTCGCTAAGGCTGGCCCTCCTCATGTAAAACTGCCCCCACCCCCCGTCCCTGTGCTGTGTGTGGCTCAGTGAGGGGGCATCTGTGGGAGAAGCTT
>NW_011494810.1:6239862-6266034 GCF_000754665.1 Bison bison bison | reverse complement strand
GGGAGAAGCTTACTCTTATTTCTGTTTTAAGGCATCATGACAATCCTGGCCATTCCTAGGGGCTGGTCTCTTGAAATTGGGCTTTGGTGAAGGAAAATTGGATTTGAAGAAACTTTCTGAGGAACTTTCATAATAGGGTTGTCTTCTGGGAAGAAGATGTACATTCAAGTGTGTGTGCACGTGTGGGTTTGCGGGCAGTGGGAGGACAAAGGAAGGAGAGTGACAGAGGGAGACGCAGCGAGAGCACTCCACATTTGAGTCCTGTTCTTCCAGAATGTTTTGTAGAGAATGTTCTAGGTGTGCCTTGCCTGAGTTGAGGATAAAAATGAAATTCCTGAAAAATTAAAAAAAAGAAAAAGCCCACAAAACTCTCCTTCCCTTTTGTGTTTCAGATGTTGGACACTGGGATGCTGTATATGATTTCTGAGGTTATCTGTAGTTCTGATTTTAATGAGGATTACCCTAAAAATCTAAAGAAAGAATATTGTTGAGTTGAAAACCAGTTTAACTTTTGACTCCATCTTAAGTCTGGGCTATATAGTTGACTGGATGCTTGAAGTCTGAATAGTGTATTTCTATTGCCAAATAGAATTTTGATAGCATGGTAAGGAATGGAAAAGAATGATTTTGGTTTCCCAGTCATTTTAAGAGGATGTTTTTAAAAAATAGGTTACAGTTTTTTGGATTGAAATTGCTAGTGAACAAATCAAATGCTAATGATGGATATTTTAATACTCTGTTAAAGGAATATTGATCTAAATTGTTCAAGAATCTTTGAATCATTGGTTAGTATTCAAGAGATGGCTGTCATGTAATGAGATGACTTTTAACAAACTCATTAAAACTCATTCAATTGACTAAAAATAAATTGAATGTGTACTATTCATAAGGCAAGTGAGGGAAACTAAAATGCATAAGATGTAGTCTCTGCCCCCATGGAGGTTGTATACTGTAATAATCTTTCACTTCAGTGTAATCACCTTGGGACTGTATTGTCTTTTTTCAATGGGATCAATCTTGCTAAACATTTAAGAACTACTTTGAAATTGTCTTTGGAGGCATCTTAACACATTCGCACATGTACACATGCACACATACACACACACACGTGCAATCATTGTCAGTTTCATTTCTGTAGAACAGTGGTCAGCAAAGTATGGCCTGCTGGTTAAATCCAGCCTGCTGCCTGTTTGGCATGGCCCCAGACCTAAGAATGGTCTTTACATTTTTAAATGGTTGAAACAATCAAAACAAGAATAATATATTGTGACACATGAAACTTGTATGAAATTCAAATTTCAGCATTCATAAATAACATTTTTATTGGAACACAGCAATGTTTATTCGTTTATGTGCTGTCAATGGCTACTTTCATGCTACAGTGGCAGAGTTGAGTAGTTTTGACAGATTCCATATGGCCTTCAAAGCCTAAATATTTACTGTTTGGTCCTTTAAAGAATCATGTCTTTAGAATCAGATGTCTCTATATTTATATATTGATATTATTTATAAAGAGGCTTCAGTTAGATTCCCTACCTTCTTCCATAAATTTGACTCTGAATAACTTTTTCCAAGTTTTCAAAACTCACACTTTTCATTCATCAGAGGTAAAATATTTTACTTCACTTTATGGGCATTCAAGGAGGACTTTTTCAGGCTTTGAAGTAATCCCCAAAGAGTTTCCCCGTTCTCTGGGCAGTGGTCATGGTGTTCCTACAATGAATTGGGAGGTCCCTGAGTTTGTTAGGATGTAAGGAGTAGGGAGAAGGAAAAACCACCTTAGTTACCCCTCAGGAGGTCTCAAAGAGGAACGGAACCGTGTTCAGGCACAAAAGAAGCAGAGGAGTACACTCTTTGCTTAGGAGTCTTGCCTTTTGGTCCCTGCTCTCTGCTGTATTCACTGTGACTCTGCTTCTGAGGCTGTTGACTGCTATCTCTCATTTCTAATATTCCCTACTTTGGGGCTTCTCTTTACTGGTGGTTTTCACGGTCTCATTGCTGCTTCTGCTTCTCTGTGGTTCTTGGTTTCCAACATTCAGACATCTTGGAAGGAGGATTTTATTGGGCCTGTCTGTCACTACACAGAAAAATATGCCTTTGATGTGCAGAGGGCTTCACCTAGGTTTAGATGACTATGAGGGCAAGGAGAAAAAACAAGCATGTTACCCTAATGTGGGAAGTGTTTGCCATTGGCCATTTGTTGATTCCTTGGTCCATAAACATACACTGGTATATAGATGTTCACAGAACTATACAAAAAGATCTTAATGATCCAGATAAACACAATGGTGTGACCACTCACCTAGAGCCAGAAATCCTAGAATATGAAGTCAAGTGGGCCTTAGGAAGCATCACTATGAACAAAGCTAGTGGAGGTGATGGAATTCCAGTTGAGCTATTTCAAATCCTAAAAGATGACGCTGTTAAAGTGCTGCACTCAATATGCCAGCAAATTTGGAAAACTCCAGCAGTGGTCACAGGACGGAAAAGGTCAATTTTCATTCCAATCCCAAAGAAAGGCAATGCCAAAGAATGCTCAAACTACCACACAATTGTATTCATTTCACATGCTAGCAAAGTAATGCTCAAAATTGTCCAAGCTAGTCTTCAGTAGTATATGAACCATGAACTTCCAGATGTTCAAGCTGGATTTAGAAAAGGCAGTGGAACCAGAGATCAAATTGCCAACAACCGTTGGATCATCAAAAAAGCAAGAGAGTTCCAGAAAAACATCTACTTCTGCTTTATTGACTATGGCAAAGCCTTTGACTATGTGAATCACAACAAACTGTGGGAAATTCTTAAACTGATAGGAATACCAGACCACCTGACCTGCTTCCTGAGAAATCTGTATGAAGGTCAGGAAGCAACAGTTAGAACCATACATGGGACAATGCACTGATTCCAATTTGGGAAAGGAGTACATCAAGGCTGTATACGTCACCCTGCTTATTTAACTTGTATGCAGAGTACATCATGCGAAATGCCAGGCTGGCTGAAGCACAAGCTGGAATCTTGATTCCTGGGAAAAATATCAGTAACCTCAGATATGCAGATGATACCACCTTTATGGCAGAAAGTGAAGAGAAACTAAAGAACCTCTTGATAAAAGTGAAAGAAAAGAGTGTAAAAGCTGGCTTAAAAACTCAACGTTCAGAAAGCTAAGATCATGGCATCCAGTCCCATCACTTCGTGTCAAGTAGATGGGGAAATAATGAAACAGTGAGAGACTATTTTCCTGGGCTCCACAAACACTGCAGATGGTTACTTAGCCATGAAATTAAAAGACACTTGCTCCTTGGAAGAAATGCTATGACCAACCTAGACAGCCTATTAAAAAGCAGAGACATTACTTTGCCAACAAAGATCCATCTAGTTAAAGCTATGGTTTTTCCAGTAGTCATGTATGGATGTGAGAGTTGGAGTATAAAGAAAGCCAAGTGCCAAAGAATTTAGACTTTTGAACTGTGGTGTTGGAGAAGACTCCTGAGAGTCCTTTGGACTGCAGGGAGATCAAACCAGTTAAATCTAAGGGAAATCAGTCCTGAATATCCATTGGAAGGACTGATGCTGAAGCTCCAATACTTTGGCTACATGATGCGAAGAACTGACTCATTGGAAAAGACCCTGATGATGAGAAAGATTGAAGGAAGGAGGAGAAGGGGACGACAAAGGGTGAGATGGTTGGATGGCATCACTGACTTGATGGACATGAGTCTGAGCAAGCTCTGGGAGTTGGTGATGGATGGAGAAGCCTGGCATGCTGCAGTCCTTGGGCTCCCAAAGAGTTGAACACGACTGAATGACTGAACTGAACTAAACTGATAGATGTCCAGGCATCAGAGATTCTGCTCAAACTACAAGTGTCCTCTCCATGATTGTGGTAAACAGCCAAATGGTATCAACTTGGCAAATCAATATGGTGAGGAAATGCTAGCAGTGGCCACTCACTGGGGCTGAGTGCAAAGTGTTCTGTAAGGAAGAGAAATGCAGGTGTTATCAGACATTATCCAGATAGACTAAAAGGAGAGCCAGCCAGTCAGAGGCAAGTTTGAAGTACTCAGTGACCTTTAAACTGGGAGCCCAGTATAGGTTAGTATAAGCCTATTTACTTGTCTGCAATTGTATGTCTCTATTACAAAAATTTGACTTTTAGTAAGTTCATTGGTATAGGCTGAGGTCTTAATTTGCTATAAATGAACCATTTGCATTTCAAGGCTCCAAACCTGTCTACTGTTTCCTTGACCCACCCCGTCTCCATCTCTTGTTGTCCCTTGCACCTTTTTTCCTACTTTTTTCCCCCAGCACCAGGCATCGTGTGGGATCTTACTTCTCTGACCAGAGATTGAATCTGGGTCAGAAGTGTGGAGTCTTAACCACTAGGCCATCAGGGAAGTCCCTCTTCTACCATTTGATTTAAATATTTTAAACCAGAGTCAGAGTAAACCAGAGACTAATAGAACACGTGTTCCAGAGACAGTTTGTTTTGTTCTAGACAAGGTCCAGGACAAACAGAAGTAAAAAAGTGTCCCCACCCTGGGGGATCCAGTCCGATGATGCTGCACACGTGGGCACCCTCCATTACTTACTTCTCTGTGATAGTCATATTGTCTGCCTCTCTTGGACATCTAGGGCACTCCACGGTGATATAAACAGGATTCCCTCTAGAGAATTTAGATCTTTTCATTGCCAGTCTGACTTAGTCTCCTAAAACTTGGGTCTTCAGCTCTGAGAAGCAGAGGAACGGAAGGCTGTGACTGTGAACACTTTGACCTTGGCACTGTCTCATGACAAAGTGGTTTTGACTGGGCAACTTGGACAATATTAAAGGTGAGTTTCCACCAGTATTACTTGCAAAATAAGAATTAAAATACTTCTTAGGGTTGTAGGGCAGGTATGTGCTTTTTGAGAAAGGAAATAAATTCCCTTATGAAATATTTATTGATTACTTTTTATATACTTGTTGCATCCCTTTTTACGGTTCTCCCTTCAACCATATGAGTGGACTTTGAGTGGCTGCCACCTTCTACCCCACCAAGAAGTTTCCTCCAGTTCCTCCTGTTCACTAGAGAATACAAAAGAACAATATAAAGTTATCCCCTTAGCCATACCTATTTGTGTCTGTAGGAACATGGTGGAAAGCAAATACTGATGCCTGGCTTGAAGCACAGCTTAACATCAGGATGAGGAAATTAATTAACCCATCCAGATTAGAGATAGAAGCAGGAAGCACACTTCCGAGTTCCAGACAGTTTTGAGCATCAGGATAATTTTAGAAAGAATAAGATATTTTGAAATTATGCAGTGATCTCTATTAAAGTGATAACAGCTGGTACAAACTTGACAAACCAAGGGATTTTATAGATGCTTAAAACTGCACGCTTCCTGTGAAACCCGGCCAGATGAATATTAGTGATTATAGCAAAAGTACTTACTACTGTTAGATCAATACACAACCTGGTTGACCTATTTTTATAGATATATAAAAATAAGCTTATTTTTATCCCTGGTAGCTCAGCTGATAAAGAATCTGCCTGCAATGCAGGAGACTCCGGTTCGATTCCTAGGTTGGGAAGATTCACTGGAAAAGGGATAGGCTACCCACTGCAGTATAATGGTCTGGAGAATTCCATGGACATATACTCCAGGGGTTGCAAAGAGTCAGAATTGACTGAGCAACTTTCACTTTCAAAAATAAGTTTAGCAAAACTCAGTAAGATACATTGAATTGAAAGATAGAATGGAGGTGGATAGTAGGAGTCTGTGCAGTTTCACTAACCCAGCCAACTGGCAATAATTGGTCAAGTGCCTTCTCCCCTGAGAGCAGGGGAACAAACGTGGCTGCCCATTGGTGAGCCTGCCCACTGCTCATAGGGCACGTTATTGGCTATATTTGACACTTGTGGAGTGTATTTCTCCCATGAGCTTTAATAATCATAGCCATGAATCTGAACCTCGCGACTGGTCAGTACTCCCTGGCCTGGACAGTAAATGCTCCAGGATTGCTTCATTATTTGTTTTCTGCCAAAGCTGTGTCCTTGAGGCCTTGCCGTATCTGTCTTGCAGCCCAAGGCTGTTATCTAGGCAGCACATTTCCATTTCTTTGAACATTATCTCTTTTGAATACTCCGCACTGAAAATGAGCCATTTTGAGGAGATTGCACCACAGTCATCGTCTTTCTGTGGGAGCCATAAGCAGTTTTGTCAGAATATGTCTAGTTTCAGCACCTTGTTATTGCCTTTTGTGTATCCGGGACACACAGCAGTACAGTCTTTCACTGGAACTTGAATACAATTCTTTAGTCAGAGATCACTTTAGTTTTCCTCCCCCTCTCCCAGACCCAAAACATCATTTAATTAGGTCTAGTGGTATGAAATCCCCTTTCTCAAACGTGAGTCAAAGCCCGTTACTGCAACTGAGCACAGAACTCCCAGAATTCCCTCCATGACCCCTCCCCAAGAGGCTGAACTCCGAGGACAATGGGACCAGGCTCTCCTGATGAAATGGGGCGCCGGCTGCCATTTTTCTCTGTGGCTCAGTGAGGAGGCCCAGTATTTACAGCGCCCTCACTGCTTGCCGACTCTTAGTGTTTTTCTTTTCAATTTGGATCTCGGCCTGTGCTGTGCCTCTCTCTTGAAGCATGTGCCATTATGATTTTAAAATAATGGGAAGAGCACTATGGCACTGCTCATTGGTGATATGACTCTGAAACTGTCTACAGATTGCCGAGTAAGTGAAATGTTTTGACAGAGAGAAATATGTGTTGTCAACATCGCTTTACCCACAGTTGAGAGGGGAAATTGAAACTGTGCTTCAGCAGGGTTCAGATGCTGATGACTAGCATGATCTCCTCAAAACAAATGACTACAGCTCATTTTGTTTTCCTTTATGCCTCATTCTTCTCTAATGAAATGCCCAATTAAAAGCATACCTCATGCACTTAAAAAAAAAAAAAAAAGGCTTGGGAAGACTTCTGGGAAGGAGCAGTGACAGGAGCAATTCCTCTTTGAGGAAAAAATAGTAGTACACTTGTGTGAAGAAACAGGCTGTGTGGTGACCTCCTGTGTCCTGTGTGGAGAGTTTAAAGGAGACTCAAAAGTAGCCTTTTAAAGATAGAAGGTTGTGTATATATTCTGTGTGAGTGTGTGTGTGTGTGTGTGTGTATATAAGAGAGAGAGAATGAGAAGGAAGGGGAGAGAGAGAAGGAGATAAGGAGGGAGAAAGGAAAGATATGAATTATTTGTGATACATGAAACAACAGACATTGTAGAGTCTGTATCCCCAGGAGAGTGGTATGTTTAGGAGGACTTGTGAATTTATCTGTGGGATTAAGTGGAGTGCTGAACTCTGCAGCTGTGTGTTGTCTCCTAGCAAAATGAGGTTTGCTCTGTTCTCCTGGCAGATGTGTTCCTGTTAAGAGTGTGTTCAGAGTGGGAATGCAGGTAGCTCCCAGAGCCCTCCTGACCATTATCTTCACATTTAGTTCGGCATTGTGGAAGCTGCTCTCTAGTTTTTGTTATAGAACATCCTTGACAAGAGAAAATGTTGACAACTTTGCCTTTCTTGAGAATCACTAAGGAAACATTTCTTCTTGTCAGTCTCCCTTCATGTGCTGTGTAGCGTAAAGAAAAGGGGACATTGCTTTGGGGAATAGCCTTGACTTTCAACATGCACTTAGCAACCAATATTTTCTTGAGCACCTACCGTGTGCAGGAATATTTTAATTGCTAGTCATTAAAGTCATATAAAAATGAAGGAAGTTAAGTTCCTATCTTTGGTAGCTAGGCACATTCTTTACTTTTCATGGCTACAGAGCTTTATTGGGGTCAAATACATACACCCTCCTCCTCGTTCATGACCTCTCACTCCCACAGCTAGCTGCCATCCAGGGACTCCCACACATGCGTGGGGAACACATGTCCCTCTGAAATGGATAGGCAACCACCATACCAGCCTTATGCTCCCTTTACTGGGTCATAAGCCCTACAATAGGCACATTCTTATTTAAACAGTTAATTTCTTAATTGAGGAGGCCATGAAAGATATACTAGCTAAATCCTCTAGATTAAGTTCTACAAGGGCAGGGTTAGCCCTTGTTCATTAAGTGTCCATAGGTTCTAACCAGTACTGTATACATAATTGGGTCCTAATATATAATGGGTGACTCAAATGAGATGAGCAGCAAAATAGTATTTTGTGTTTTTTTATTAGTCATGTGTATGAGAATCATGTGTATCAGGGGGAGCTCTGGCCCTGCTTTGAAGGGTCTTCATGTTATTGATGCTGTTTGGAGAGAGAGATATTCTCCAGCTGCTGGTGCTTACAAAGATCCAAGGTTTATATACACATGACATGGTGCGCACACACCCACCAGCATTAAAGAAAATGGGGAAGGGATGCCTCCCTCTGTGTCCATACAGACATCCTGGATTATTGGCAATGAGTATCACTGTTTCTTTGATATTCTTTCCACACCACTTTATCTGCATGCAACAAAGATCAAGAAGGGTGGGGAAAAGAGAAGAACAAATTTGATTTGAATCAGTTACCACACTCCCAAGTAAGTGTAAGTCCTCATGGCAGTTAGGCTTCTATAGAAGATAAGGGAAATAGGGGCTGGAGGACAATCTGACCATTGACACTCTCTTCAGTATTGCAAAATACTGCATGAATATAACACTTGTAAAGATAGTCATTGGGATCATCCTATTGAAGTAAAAAGTCATGGGCAGTTCCTGGATAGTAGGTCA
Organism: Bison bison bison; assembly: GCF_000754665.1. Classification (NCBI taxonomy): domain Eukaryota; kingdom Metazoa; phylum Chordata; class Mammalia; order Artiodactyla; family Bovidae; genus Bison; species Bison bison. Next base: position 6,257,283 of record NW_011494810.1, on the reverse strand, counting down.
AAATGAGCCTGTCCTTGAGGAAAAAATTACCCTTCTGGACTTTAAGTTAGTTAATGTTGATGTTTAATGTTTTGTGGAAAAGTTATGATGATAGGAGGGTGGGGTGAGAGAAACTTGAGTGTCAGGAGTCTTTTCACCATTTTGAATGCCGCCATAATGTTTCCTGAGAATCCCAAGGACAGGGGAGCCTGGTGGGCTGCCGTCTATGGGGTCGCACAAAGTCGGACACGACTGAAGCAACTTAGCAGCAGCATTATGTTTCCTGGATCAGGGTCTAAGAGCGAAGGGAAGATGTGTAGCCTCTGGCATGTATAAAGTCTATCCCATCTTTCAAGGAACCTTCCACATGAAGAGCAGCCTTGGGTGGACCATCCTGTGAACTGAAAAACACGTCTCCAGGGCTAGATGAATGCCGCCTGGAACTTGAACATGTGGCCAAGTTCTAGGATGATGAGGTAGGGAGAGGGCAAACAACCCAGGGGTTTATTCCTGTTTTTTTGTAGAATCATATAGGGCAATTTTTTTTAGCTAGTGGGATGAGGTGATAGAGTACAGAGAAGCTGGAAAATTACCACATTTCCCTGGTACAGGCTCTACCTATTGCCAGTAAGAATTTAGTTGACTGGTGTATAAGTGCTTTTACACTTGTAAACTTGACATGAGACCCACATGAAAGAGGTTTTCAAATGTTTGGCTTTGTTTATCCTGCCTGAGGAGAACTCCTGGACTTTTTTACTATCCTTTTTGGAAAAAGACAACTGAGCTGGCAACCCTAAACTGATACTGATAAAGCAAGTATACCTGGCAGAATATCTGAGTTTTAAAAAATGATTCTTGCCTTAGGAAATGTTGTTCATATGTTTCTTGGATTTCTGATAATATGCATTTCTAGATAAGTGAATTTAGGAACCATTATTATCACCATTTTTCTTATAGGAAATCTTTGGGTAAATTGTAACAAGTTCTCTTTTGCTCTTTCCATTTGCCATTTGCTTGCTATTCAGGGAATAAAAAGAACACAATTCCAAGCATAACCTTGGGCATGTGACTTACCAGTTTTAAGTCTGTCATCTATGAAATGTCAGGGTTGGACCCAGTGACTCCTGAGGTCCCTGATCTGGATGCAGGAAGAGGAACGTGAAGCTGTGTGTATACTTCCTGTCATGGTTTTCATTTCCTTAGTGGTGAAGGAATACTTTTTCATAGATGCAGGCCTTCAAATAGTGTTTTCTCCTTTTTGCTCTAAAGAAAGATTTTCAACTTTGGAAAAACCATTCTGGATAAAATGGAACAATTAAAAAATGCTATTGAAACATTATTTTTAGGTCTGCATATTATTTCACAAAGCATTATTTTGTCGCTTCTTTGTAAAAAGACTTAGGCAGCTTGTTTCTCTGGCTTTCATCAAATATCGTTTTTCCTTCCTGTTCAAAATAAGCTGCTTCCTTTTTCCTGGCCAGATAAAAGCCTGTGTATTCTGCTTTTCCTGATATCAGCCCGGTGATGGCAGTACCAGGGTTCACATCACTCCAGACTGTCAATTTCAAAGGCTAGTTTGGAAACAGAGGGATGAAAAACAAGCTTCAGTTCTTTTGTTCAGCTCTCTCCAGGACGTACTGTGTATTATCTCAGAAAACCCATTCAGAAGCAGACTGTTTCCTTCCCTGACTTGGCACCAAATCAAGAAGTGGCACATAATGTATTGTGTTTATTATGCATCATTTTGCCGCTGACACTGGGGCCATCAAATATTGGTAAATTTACAGCCAGGGAGGTCCAGCATCATGCCTGAAGTGAAGGACAAAGTATTGTGTTATTCATCTCCAGGCTCTGGTCCTTTGTGATCAGACAGTGAGCAATATACTTATCAAAGTCAAAATAACCTTCACTTTAGGAAACATACTTGTCCTTAATTGCCAGAATAAGAATGCATAAACAGCTTCTCTCTTGATAATGGAATGGAGCCTGAGTTGATGTAAGTGTTGAGTATTTTGTAATTTGTTCATAGTAGTGTGCTCGATTAAATTTTAATTCACAAATTATGTGCGTATTATACTGCAGAGGTAGAAAAATTGGGGGAGTTTAAAATGTGTGGTCTCAATATGCATATCATATTTATGATATACCTGTGCATACTTATGATTTTTTTCTTTTGAGTCAAAGCTAAGATGATACTTCTATTTCTATGCCCTAGTCCATAGCAGTTAAAAGCCTGGAGTCAGAGGATGTGAGTTGCAATCTCTTAACTCCTTCTGTGATGCTACCCCATACCTTCTTTTACTCTTTGTAATATAGCAGTAACAAGAATAGTACCCACCTCTGAGGTGTTTCGAGAATTAAATGAGACTACATATATGAAAAATTGCTTAGTGGAGTACCTGGTACATTATAAGAACTTGAGGAAAATTTGCCTTTATTATTACCGTTCCCTCTAAGTGCACTTTTCTGATAGCTCGGTTGGTAAAGAATCTGCCTGCAATGCAGGAGATTCTGGTTTGATTCCTGGGTTGGGAAGATCTGCTGGAGAAGGGATAGGCTATCCACTCCAGTATTCTTGAGGCTTCAGCTGGTAAAGAATCCACCTGCAATGTGGGAGACCTGGGTTTGGTCCCTGGGTTGGGAAGATCCCTTGGAGAAGGGAAAGGCTACCCACTCCAGTGTTATGGCCTGGAGAATTCCATGGACTGTATAGTCCATAGGGTCACAAAGAGTCGGGCATGACTGAGTGACTTTCACTCCTTCCATTGTATATGTGTGTGTGTGTATACATATATGTATGTTTGTTAAGGTATGAGATCGTCCTTGGGAGGCATATAGTTTTGAGAACCTGACTGAAATGACTTAGGAAGCATAGCAAAGCAGTAAAAATAATTCTTAGTTGATAAGGCATTTGCTTACTGTACTTACCTCAAGTTGAACCTACCCTGTTTAAAAAGGTGTCACTGTTAATCTATAGCTAGTGACTGAGCATTTAAAGGCAAGGGTGTTTATTTGGAAATTGGCAGATTTGGGAAGGTAGTAACACTTGTGTCTATGAGCTGCTGTTTGGCCGAATGTAAACAACAAAACACAAAAATATGAACTCCAATGCTCTTCTGGGAAACAGGGACAACCTCTAAGAATTTGGTCATTCTTCCTGGCTGAGTCCTGGAGGTTACCCGAGTTGACAATCATCCTCTTACCAGTAAAGCCAGAGTGAGAGCATTTGCTTCCTTGGGTTGTCAAAATTCCTTTGTGATATTGGTGGGTGTGTTGTTAGATGGTGAATTAGAGAAATGGACCAGAAAAGAGAAATACTGGGAAGTAAAATGATTGGCCATTTTATTTACAGAACAGTTGACCTGAGAGGTTTTTGTTGTTGTTGTTGTTACCGTTTTTCACTTATGTCTGTAGGATTAAGTTTAGGCAAATTAAGTGTTCATGAGCTCTAATTTCAGACCAATAATATATTAAAAAAACCACAAGACAAGCAGTATAGATAATTCTGTTTGAAATGCAAATTGCAGTTTGAATATTTTTATCTCCTCCTTTGCCCTCTTTCTTTAGCCTAAGTAAAACAGATAGGGAGAACTGTTAGAATCTGCTCACGATTCATCACATACACACACATGCACACACACACACTCCAAAAACACAAACCAAAAGTCTTACCCAAATCCACTGAAAAGTTTCCATCCAAGCTACATGTTTATCACATAAAAATTACTTGACTTTCATAAGAACCACTATTCGAGAAGAGGAACCATAATGTGTATTAATAGGTGAAGAAAGCTTTCTTGGGAAGGACCATAAAACCTTGGAAGTCATAAACTCTGGAAATAGATTTCAGAACAAAAATGCTATGAAAGCCCAGAGCACAGGCTAAGTTCGTGTGGGGCCGACTAAGGAAAGTTTTTTGAAACTGAATTGCCGAGTTGTCATCTGGGCTCCTCCACCTCTACCTCTTTCTTTTCCTTTTAGCCCACTTGTTGCTTTCTGAATTTAGCCCTGTGGTTAATACAGAATATACAATTTAATGAAATAGTAAAATTTTGGCTCGATAATCTTTTTTAAAGATTTCACTATAAATTTTCATGATATGTCTTTGTTAACATTTTGGACTGAACAAGGAACTCTTCAAGTTAGTGTGTTCCCCTTCAGAGGCACAGCTCTCTCCAGAAGTTATGCCTTGTAGACACGTTTGTCTCTGGGGGGCCTGGGGGAAGGCCAGCTCTGGCTTGCCCCGTGTACACCTTGGAAGTCTAGAAACCATTCCGTGTGAAAGTTAACTTTCCAAATGGCCTCCTTCTTTCCTAACATCACAGCCAGAGCCTGTGTTTTCACAATATTTGTAAGACCACTGAGAAATGTTTGTTGCCAGATTTACAGCTCTGATCTGTACACATTCACACTGGGTCCCCGCTAGAGTTCCTGCCGAGCTCTGGGGGCCCTACCACGACCTCCCACAGTGCGGCCGCAGCACATGTGTTTCCTGAGCAGACTCGGTGCTGCTGTCTGTGTGCACGTTTTCAGTCTATAAATCCTCCATATTCCTGTGCCTGTTTTCTAGGCCTCCAGCCCATACTCTATCATATGTTAGAATGCCACATTTCCCCAGAGAGTTCAGTCCTCCTGCCTAGACTGTGTGGATAAACCTCCAGGTGCTAAACAGGAAGGTCTGTAGCCCATACAATGCTCTCCTTTGACCAGGGTACCCCAGGGCAGGGCTAAAGCTCTTTGTGGACTGATGCATTCAGCTGCGCCCCATGGTGGGGTGTGTGACCACTCTGTTTTGACTATGGAAGGTGGCAATGTGTTTGTTTTGGGTTTGTGTAACAGCTTTTTTTTTTTTTCCATTCCAGTAGGATGATTGGCATTGGCAGCACCAGCAGTGAAACCATCTCCTATAGAAAGACAAGGCATAGCTTTAATAAAAAGTTGATGATTGGGAATGAGTCCTCGGAGATGGGAAAGCAAAATGTCACATGTGTTAGTTTTAATCACTCGATTCATTTTTTTTTTCCACTGGGATTTTAACAGTCGTAACATCCTCAAGTTTAAAATCCTGAAAGGAGAACAAGTCAGTGGGGAACCTGGGGTTGTGAGAAAGAAATAGAGCGAGACAAATGCTGAGTGTAGTGTGGGTAGTGGTAATGTGTTGCATCGTAAATATAGGACAAGAAAGGTGGTGAAGGTGGATGAGAGTACAAATTAAGGAAAAGGGAGGCACCTCTTCGTTGGATTGCTCACTTGACGATGGGGATGGTACTTGGAGAGATCAGAGGGGAAGAAGAGGGTGGAAGGGAAAAGGGTATCCCAGACAAGATCCTGGAACCACAGACAAAATGCTTATTACATTTTGAGCAAGACCATAGAGCTCCTCCCTGCTTCATTCCTCACATCTTCACAGATGGCTTACTCTGTGCCAGGGACTGTGCCCTCGGGATACTAGCTTGTCATCATTAGTCACATCTACATCTTTATTAAATGTTTCCATCAGTCCATGCTTGCTAGGTGCTCCAAGGGAGTTAATGGGAGTCAGCAGTGGCCTCTCTGAATTCTGTGGAAAAGACAAGATGCGTATGCTTCCTCTGTTACAGTGTTCAGTGTTTGCAAATGAATAGTTGTGCATTGTTATGCAAATACCAAGGTAATAGAATGTGTGTAAATTACAATAAGTGCAATTACTCACAGGAAAATTTGTTGGCGCTTAGTTATGTTATTGTGTTCACTGCAGATTATAGCCTGTTACTTTCTGTTCCTCTAATATACTTTACCCACTTAAGTTTTGAAATAGAAATGAAATGCTGGGGTATCATCATTTTACAAGAAAGATATATCTGTTTCTTCTATTGCGTTAGACACGTTAATATGTTTTTGCATTTTATAACAGGGAACTTTATTAGCATGATGAAATTAATGCATTCAAGGCAATATCTTCTGAACCAGTTGTTACCAGTAGATAAAGTCTGATGTGGTAATTGCTGACTGAATGTTAGATCAGGGTTATTACTGAAGTAAAATCATTCACTGTGGGATGATCAGAGCTACAATATTCTGAATGATAAAAGAGCTGCCTTTACTTGCTAGTTTTAATTAGCTGTTAAAGAGGTGTCCTGGGTGATTTTGAAAGGCCCATCTTATCAATATTGTTATTTAGAAATGAATTACAATATTGTTACAGAGCCTGCTAATGTTTCTATCATTAAAGGTCTATCATTGTTTTCATTATGATTCTGTTATTTGAAGGCTTTGCAGACATGGCTTAAATATTCCTTTCAAAGCTTTGTGTGTATCTTTTTAAAAAATGCTTTCTATGATCTTAAAATCACCAGAGTTACTCTTTATGGATGGACCATTATTGATCTTATTTGTTCATTTGACAATGTCCGGCTTCGGTCCTTTAAAAAAAAGGAAGCTTAATTTTATAGGAGGAAATGACTTCTTGCCTTTATCCATTGATTGATTGTGTTTGGAGGTGAGTCTTGATCACCCTTGAAAATCTTCATGAGTAGATTTGATGTAATATATAGGCTTTTCTGATGTTAATGCTTTGAAATATTAATACAGTTTCCAGAAGTATCTAATTTGTGATCTGACGTGGCCCTGAGTGAAATTTCCAAATTAGTCAGTTTCTGAATAAGTGTAAATAGAAAGTTTTTTTTTAAAGAAATTAACAAATTGTGGTTATTTGGCTGCTCTGGGTCTTACTTGTGGCACACAGGATCTTCCATCTTCTTTGCAGCATGTGGGATCTTTTTTAGTTGTGGCATGGGGATCTTTAGTTGAGGCATGTGGGATCTAGTTTCTCGACCAAGGATCAAATCTGGGCCCCCTGCATTGGGAATTCACCCAATGGCCCTGCACCCTACATTGGACACTGCACCACCAGGGAGGTCCCAAAATAGAAACAATTTTGAAGAAAAATATTCCCCAAAAGATTAGAGCCCACGTTAAATGTCTGTTACTGAATAATCTGTTTGCAAAACCGCAGTTCTCTAGGTTAAATCGTATTTGTGTTCCCTGCATTTACACTGTTACATCATTTCCCAGGTACAACTGAAGGCCTGTGGCCTTTGGATTCATGGTTGTGCAAACCTTGGGTTGTGTTAATATCGTTACTTGTTCCATGTTTTTAATGAAGTGTTTATTTATGGTATTATATTAGTTTTAGACGTACAGTGTGGTTGAGTGGGCTTCCCTGGTGACTCAGTGGTGACGAAGCTGCAGGTCAATGCGGGTGATGTGGATTCAATCCCTGGGTCAGAAAGATCCCCTAGAAGAGGAAATGGCAACCCAGTCCAGTATTAGTGTGTGGGAAACACCATGGGCAGAGGAGCCTGGTGGGTTGGAGTCTGTGGGGTCACAAAGGCTCACACACACTTAGTGGCTGAGCACGCATGCATAGTGCTGCGGGATTTTCTGGATGAGACTCCATTATAGGTTATTATGAGATAACAGGTGTATTTTTCTGTACTATACAGTATATCCTTGTTGCTTATCCATTTTATTTATAGTAGTTTGTATCTCTTAATCCCAAACTCTCAAATACTGCTACCGTTTATATCAGAGAATGTTTCACCTGTGTTCTCTTCTAGGAGTTTTATAGTTTCGCATTTAGGTCTTTAAACCATTTGGAATTTATTTTTGTATATGGTATGAGAGAATGTTGTAATCTCATTGTTTTACATGTGGCTGTCTAGTTTTCCCAGCACGACTTGTTAAAGATACTGTCTTTTCTCCTCTGTATACTCTTGCTTCCCTTGTCATAGATTAGTAGGCTGCAGGTGTGTGGGTTTCTTGTAACTTTAGGTCTATCAGGTACCTATATACAAAAAAGATCTTCACAACCCAGATAATCATGATGGAGTGATCACTCACCTAGAGCCAGACATCCTGGAATGCAAAGTCAAGTGGGCCTTAGAAAGCATCACTATGAACAAAGCTAATGGAGGTGGTGTAGTTCCAGTGGAGCTCTTTCAAATCCTAAAGGATGATGCTGTGAAAGTGCTGCACTCAATATGCCAGCAAATTTGGAAAACTCAGAAGTGGCCACAGGACTGGAAAAGGTCCGTTTTCATTCCAATCCCAAAGAAAGGCAATGGCAAAGAATGCTCAAACTACTGCACAGTTGCACTCATCTCTCACATTAGAAAAGTAATGCTCAAAATTCTCCAAGCTAGGTTCAACAGTATGTGAACTATGAACTTCAAGATGTTTAAGCTGGATTTAGAAAAGGCAGAGGTACCAGAGATCAAATTGCCAACATCTGTTGGATCATCGAAAAAGCAAGAGTTCCAGAAAAACATTTACTTCTGCTTTACTGACTATGCCAAACCTTTGACTATGTGGCTTGCAACAAACTGTGGAAAATTCTTCAACAGTTGGGAATACCAGACCACCTGACCTGCCTCCTGAAAAATCTGTATGCAAGTCAAGAAGCAACAGATAGAACTGGACCTGGAACAACAGACTGGTTCCAAATAGGAAAAGGAGTGCATCAGGGCTATATATGTCACCCTGCTTATTTAACTTATATGCAGAGTACATCATGCGAAACGCTGGGCTGGATGAAGCTCAAGGTGGAATCAAGATTGCCCAGAAAAATATCAATAACCTCAGATATGCAGATGACACCACCCTTATGGTAGAAAGTGAAGAATAACTAAATAGCCTCTTGATGACAATGAAAGAGGAGAGTTGAAAGAGGAAAAGTTGGCTTTAAGCTCAACATTAAGAAAACTAAGACCATTGCATCTGGTCCCATCACTTCATGGCAAATAGATGGGGAAACAGCGGAAACAGTGACAGACTTTATTTTTTGGGGGGCTCCAAAATCACTGCAGATAGTGACTGCAGCAATGAAATTAAAAGATACTTGCTCCTTGGAAAAAGGACAGCTTATTAAAAAGCAGAGACATTACTTTGCCAACAAAGGTCCATCTAGTCAAAGCTATGATTTTTCCAGTAGTCATGTATGGATGTAAGAGTTGGACTATAAAGAAAGCTGAGTGCTGAAAAATTGATACTGTTGAACTGCGGTGTTGGAGAAGACTCTTGAGAGTCCCTTGGACAGCAAGGAAATCCAACCAGTCCATCCTAAAGGAAATCAGTTCTGAATATTCATTGGAAGGACTGATGTTGAAGCTGAAACTCTAATACTTTGGCCACCTGATGCAAAGAACTGAATCATTTGAAAAGACCCTGATGTTGGGAAAGATTGAAGGCGGGAGGAGAAGGGGATGACAGAGGATGATGTAGTTGGATGGCATCACTAACGCGATGGACATGAGTTTGAGTGGGCTCCGGGAGTTGGTGATGGACTAGGAGGCCTGGCGTGCTGCAGTCCATGGGGTCACAGAGTCGGACAGACTGAGTGACTGACCTGGCTGACTGACTGAGGTTCCCATACTTCTATACTTAACAAAGTCCATTTCTAAGGAAGTGAAAGAGCTTTCACAAAAATTTTGTTTTCGAATTGAAGGGATTGTAGAAATTACTTACTCTTATTTATGGCTTACAATTGAGAAAAATGAGACCAAAAGACATTTCTTTAATAGAGTCAAATGTCTATTTAATTCAAAGACCCTGCATGATAATCTAGTCTCACCTAACAGCATTTGTTTCTGCTAACTGCTCACCTTGTATTGTTATTGAATATATATGAATAGATAAAGGGAGAAGAGAGAAAGAGAGAGATGGAAGTAATAAAGTAAATTAGATGATAAGTCACTCACTCTTAAGACCAAACTTCTACATCTTCATATGGAGTTGAACAGATTGTGATTTCCAGTTTATTTGACTCAGTGGGATAAGCTGGTAGGCTTCAGGGGTCGTGGCTTTCTGAGAATAATGTACAGTTTGCATCACAGAAATCCTTGGAGATAATGAGTCCCAATTAGCAGAGAAGAGATTTTCTTGCCACTTAAGGGTACTATTAATTTGAGTGCAAGTGTGTCCATTTCCACTTTAGTAGCTACAATAAAACTGTTGAAAATCCCAAATAACTGGTACCATATTTCCAGTTTATTGCAATAATATGTTGGTGCCAGGATTGCCCACAAATTATTACAATTTGTTTTTTCTTTTTTTTTTTTTACTCTTTCTCATATTATTGTATAGTTTTGCAACTTGACAAGATTTATTTGTGGTCTCTGGAGAGATATATTACTTCTAGTCCTGACAGAGCTAGTCAATGCCTCAAGGAATTTGTCTTTATGTAGCAAAATAATTCCTGGAGGAGATTTTGAGATAACTGTCCTTTTGAAGGCATGGGGTGCCTTAAGTTGTGTTATCCTGGTTATCTACATCTTCTAAAGTTGTGCTTTTCAACTGTGGGGGTATGTTAGAATCAAGAGAGGATCTTGTATGAAGAACCAATGCCTGGGCCCCACCCCTGGTGACTCTATCCAGGGATGAGACCTGGGCATTGGTAGTCTTTAAAAGTTCCCCAGATAATTCAGCAAGGGTTGAGAACTGCTCATTGGCACATTATGGCTCTGTTCTAACATTGCATAATTAGAGGAGATCCTTTTATCATGGGAGAAATCACCCATGATGTAGCAGTCTAGGAGCTCTTGTGAAGAAAGAGCTGGAACTGACAGTTTCATTGTAGATGGCCTCAATATGATGGTTGAGTGTGTTAATACTTATGTTCTGTTTTAACCTAATGGCCTAACTATAACTTATTTATGTCTAACTTGACAACAGTAAAAAGCATGAAAATCAAATTGACTACAGCAATGTATATTACTCAAGGAAATGAAATTTTTAGTTATTTCTCTTCCTTTACTATGAGATTCAATCAATATTGTGTGACTTCTACTTATGTTAATAAATAGATGTTTCAAGATTGTCATTCACTGAGTCAAAATATTTGTTTTATCCTTTTACTAATTAGGTACCAGAACAGTCTGACAAAGCAACACATCAGTATCTTCACAACCAAAATTCACTGTGAAAGTGAAAGTCTCTTGGTCATGTCTGACTCTTTGTGACCCATGGACTGTATAGTCCATGGAATTCTCTGGGCCAGAGTTCTGGAGTGGGTAGCCTTTCCTTTCTCCAAGGGATCTTCCCAACCCAGGGATCGAACCCAGGTCTCCCACATTGCAGGTGGATTCTTTACCAGCTGAGCCACAAGGGAAGCCCCAAACACTGTGGAAATGAACAAATCATTTTTTTAAGAGTTACTTTTGGCACCTGCAAATCTTTGAAACAAATGCTTTAAAGTGTCATGTGACAGGAAATTATATTTCCAATAAAGGAAGTCTGACACTTTTTAATCTTGTTGGATAATAGGCATTAGAAAACTGATAGTGATGACTCTAGAGTTTCTAATATAATTACCAAACTTGAGTGCTGTGTTAGTTTTTAAGATACAGACTTCCAAATCAGAGAATTTTTGATAATATTTGTAAAGGATATACAAGATGAAGAATGACTAAAAATAACCAAAGAATTATTTATAATAGAGAAAATTAAAGAAGTAAAAGCCCCTGACAGAAGGGGATAGTTAGCAATTATGGCCTATCCATATGATGAAATGTTATAACGTGGATTAAAGTTTTTTAAATACAGTGGGAAAATGCTCATATCATGTAGAGAAAAAGCTGGATAAAACACAATAGCAATAATATGATCCTCTCTAAATTGCACAGATATTCCCTTGACTCTTTTTCTTCATCCCCTGGTTACTTCAGGGTGATGGCAAAGTCAAGGAGATCAGCAGACTGTCTCTCTTGCTCTGGACGCTGACCAGGCACAGGTATTTGAGGAGCTGCTTTCTCAAGGCCTGGGTTTCCAATTTGTGGTGATTCCTTCCAAGCATGATGCTAGAATACCTGGGCTTATTAATGTGGGTATGTAACTAAGAGATTTTCTCTCTAGCAATGACTTGGACCAAAGTCAACTGGAGAAGTAAATGATAATTCACCTGTCAATCCCTACAGCTCTTTTACTTAATGGGAGTCATCATTTCCACCCACAGTGTCATTCTTTCAGCACAACATACCTCTTAAACCCCTCCAAAATCTTCTCCCAGGGTAAAGCTTTCTAGGCCAAATATATTTACTTTTACTTCCATGGCTTGTTGGTGTTTTTTTTTTTTTTTTCTCATTTGTGGTTGATTTTTCTCATATAATAGAATGTAGTGTTTTTCCAAGTGTGGTTCCCTGGGCCTGCAGCATCAGCATCACCAGGAATTTAACCTTTGAAAAGTGGTTACTGAGGCTTCCCCGATGACTTAGTGGTAAAGAATCTGCCTGCGAATGCAGGAGATATGGGTTCAGTCCCTGGTCCAGGAAGATCCGACATGCCGCAGAGCAACTGAGCCTGTATGCCACAACTATTGAACCTGTGCTCTAGAGCCCAGGAGCTGCAACTATTCAGCCCTTGTGCTGCAACTATTGAGCCCATGCAGAAGCCATCTCAGTAAGCCTGCACACCACAACTAGGGAGAAGCCCTCACTCACCACAGCTAGAGAAAAGCCCCTGTGGCACAAGGATCCAGCACAGCCATGAATAAATAATTTTTTAAAATGGCTACTAGTTAACTAGAGCATCTTTCTTTCCTTTATAATATTTCTCCCTCAACAGTTTATAGAATTATCATAGCTAAAATGTAGGTAGCTATGTTTTATTGCACATTCTTCCATGTGTTTTCCAAATATTAATTCATTTAATTCTCATAAACACACTATGAGGTAGGTGTTATTATTTCCCTATTTTGTAATGAAGGAAACTGGACACAGAAAAGAAAAGTAACTCACCCAAAGACCAGCAGATATAAAAAATGCTCATAGGAAAAATATTGGAAGCAAATGTCTACCAGAAGCAGTTATTTCTGGATGTGGGAACTACAGATAGCTTTAAATTTCTTCTCTGTGCTTTTCTGTATTTTCCAAAGCAATACATAGTACACTTGCTGTCAGAAGAAAACTCAAAATATTGAAAAATATGAAGATAGAAGTTTCAGAGAAGACCTGGAGTAAGGTGAGCCAGGACAGGAGAGAGGAGTTGTGATTTATTAAAAACCTTCTTCCTCAGGTCAGGTCTTCCAGGATCCTGGCAGCTGCTCAGCAAGTGAGGAGATAGAGCCCTGGGTGTGGGCATGTAAGCATCAGAACTGAAAACCCAGGAAGGGCATGACATTGAGCAATCTGATCTTTCCAATGTGTTAACAGGTTTCGAAACTTATTATCTTTGTGGATAGGCAGTGGTAAAGTGCATTTTATCACAATATGTTTAAGAGATATTTGATGGCACAAAACCCAGCTCTCTGAATCCAAGGTAGAAGGACAGTTTGACCATAAAACAATGCCCTGACTCATCTTTAATTAAGTGTGCAATGTGGGAAGGGAATTAGTGTTTTCTAGTGTATGGGAGGTATGGAGCAACAGCTATAAGTTTTCAAAATAGCCCGTTATTAGCAATCTGCACTGAATAGATTGGTAGCCACAGTTCAGTTAGCCCTAAAACAAGCTGAACAGTAGCTGAAGTGATTATTTGGGGTAAATTATTGCTGTTATAAAATGTAAACAGTGTTTTATTACAGCAAAAATAGATTTTTTTTCTTAATTTCTCTCTTCACTCCACCTCTCCTCAACTGGATCTCCTTGCCAGAGATCTGGAAGAGTGATCTCTTGTTTCCCTCCCCACATTGGCAGGAGAGTCTCAGGCATTCGAATGCAGCAAGACAGGATACATCTTGTAAAGGTTTTCCATTTTAATATCCCTTAATGACCAATAATAAATTCCGTATAGTTAATCCCCTGTTCTCATGAAAACAATCTAGATGGTTTAAAAAATCAATCATTAATGAGCAGTAAGTGACAGCTCTCCAACAACACAGCTGTATTTTTGTAAAAGTGATTAAACATTGTCTGCATTCATAATTGCATGGTTAATAAGAATGTTGAGCACTAAGTCAAGCATTGTTGCTAATGATGACAGATTATGATGCTACAAATGCTTTAGAGTTATGAGGCTAAATTTTCAAAGGCAGTCCTTGGAATGAAATTCACACAGACCCTTAAGTATGCAATTTGCATGGACCATTACCAGGTTTGTGCATGGCATTTGGGAACTTTGCAGTTGAGACTCTTCAGAAAATCTAGCCCATTATGACAGAAAGCATCTGTAATTGACAGTAACTGATATCCTTCTGCCCAGTGTTGGTGAAACGTTTAAGATGCTCTCTGTGTGGTTTGATGGAGCTCATAGCCCCTTTAATGAAGAGTCCTGAAGGCTGAAAGTAAGGCAAAGAGGATCTCTAGGGGATATAATTCAGCCTCACACATAGGTGTAAATATCAAGAGTTTTGCAAGGAGGTGAGAGAGTGGGTAAGTCATTTGGAAGGGGGACTTGACAATACCTTCATTAATTATTTACCTCTCTCATTTTGGCCTTAAAACTACTCACTAAACCTTGGTAATTCCTGGATTATCATTTATAAGTCTAAGTATTTTAAATCTGAGGTTGTCCCTGGTCCACTGGGGATTGATGATTGTGCTGAGGGACTTCAATCTTTTTGAAAATGTGTACAGAGTGGGTCACTTCGTGATTGAGCATGCTCCATCTGCTGCTCAGTCTGTCTGTACTCTGATCAGGTATGAAGCCATAAGTAGTTATATTTGGTAAGGAAGATTGCAGGCTAAAAAAGGAACTGATGAATTTGAGGATTCTTGGAAATGTCTTGTAACTTTCTGGGATGTTGAGGGTCTGACTGATAGTTTGGTAGCATTATGTCTAATGCAATTATTTACTTATTCCTGTTGGTATGGATATTTTCTCTTGACAATAGCTTGACCTAGAGAGCCGAGACCATGGGCATTATTCTGTTGGCTTCAATATAACACCTCAATCAGTGATGCTTTTATCTGGATTAGGAAGCCCTTGTCTGAACAGAGGACTACAGACTGATACAAGCACATTTATTTTAAATTTTATTGGAGAATAGTTTATTTGCAATGTCATGTTTATTTCAGGTATATAGCAATGTGATTCAGTTATACATATATTTATTCTTTATGAAATTCTTTTTCCATATAAGTTATTACAGAATATTAGTAGAGTTCCCTGTGCTATATAGTAGATGCTTGTTGGTTATATGGTCTATGTATAATAGCATATATGTTAATCTCAAACTCCTAGTTTATCCCTTAGACCTAGAGATTATCATAATAAGTGAAAAGTCAGAGAAAGATAAATATCATATGGTGTCACTCATGTGTGGAATCTAATTTTAATAAATGATACAAATGAACTTGTTTATAAAATAGAAACAGAGATTTCAAAAATGAGCCTGGTTTTAAGATATCTGGGTTTCAAACGTTACTCTGTCACTCACGAGTGACATTCTATTCCTTTTGAGGCCTTACTTTTTCTTATTGGTAATATAGGAGGGTTTGGTAGGTACTTGTTAGGGTTATTATGAGGAATCAGTGAGATAAGTATTTGAAACTCTTAGTAGAGTGACTAGGATTTAGTATGTGCTTGATAAAAGCTAGTGGTTCCTGTTTTATAATTGTTAAGGCCACAGGTCTATGTCCTGAATCAGTAAGTACAGTTGAGGCTGGGATCTTTTTAGCAAATCTGGTTGATTCCTTGTAGATCTAAGAGAAATGAGGTACTGCCTTTAGTCTATGTGTTAAGTAGCTTGTAGCTGATCAGCGGTTACTTATATGTTTTGGGCTGTAATGTGTTCCTCCTATACCTAAGAAGGTACAAGCATATTGCAGAGAGGGGAGGAATGGACACCAGCTGAGCCAGACAGACCAGCCCAGAGGCATGGCAGCTGTCAAAGGGTCTCACAACTTGGTCCCAGCATCTGAAACCATACCCAGAACTACTGTAGAGCCATTCAGGACTGGAGTTGAATCTTTAGTGGAGAAGAGCTTTCTGGAGCAACAGAAAGATCTGAAATGATGTTTGTTGACTTTCTGCCAGGGACTTCTGCTCTCTTAAAGAGCCCTCCTATTTCCTGCCTAAGCTTCTGGTGCCCATTTCTATGGTCAGGGATTTTCCCCATGCCCTATAACCAATTTTATTATTTTTTCTTCCAATATTTATTGTTAAAAATATGAGGAAGATAGTGTACATATATTTGTTTCCACCTCTTCTTATTACATAAGTGTGGTCTACTGTGCACAGTTTTTTACTTTGCTTTTGCTTACTTAACAATATGTCTTGGAGATGTCTTGTAGGAGTATATATATCAGTCTTTTCTGTTCCTTTTTACTGTGTATTTCACTGAATGGATATACCATTGTCTAGTCAACTAGTTTTTAAATTCATGGGCATTTGGGTGGGGTGGGGGAACATTTCTTGATTATAAAGCAGAGACTGGATAGCAATTAAACATCCTACAGGCCACAGTACTTTCCTCCATCCTTTTTCTCCTCCTTGGATTGTTTGCTATCTAACAAATTAGTGGGCCTGCATCATAAGACAGTGAAAAATACATGCTGAATGGAGTTGACACAGGAAGGAAGAATGGGCTCATGCCTTGGTCTTAGTTCTCCTCACTTCTATCCCAATAGAATTCGGATTCCTTTTTTTTTTTTTAATTTTATTTTTAAACTTTACAATATTCTATTGGTTTTGCCAAATATCGAAATGAATCCACCACAGGTATACATGTGTTACCCATCCTGAACCCTTGTCCCTCCTCCCTCCCTATACCCTCCCTCTGGGTCATCCCAGTGCACCAGCCCCAAGCATCCAGTATCGTGCATCGAACCTGGACTGGCAACTCGTTTCATACATGATAGTATACATGTTTCAATGCCATTCTCCCAAATCTTCCCTCCCTCTCCCTCTCCCACAGAGTCCATAAGACTGTTCTATACATCAGTGTCTCTTTTGCTGTCTCGTACACAGGGATATTGTTACCATCTTTCTAAATTCCATATATATGTGTTAGTATACTGTATTGGTGTTTTTCTTTCTGGCTTACTTCACTCTGTATAATAGGCTCCAGTTTCATCCACCTCATTAGAACTGATTCAAATGTATTCTTTTTAATGGCTGAGTAATACTCCATTGTGTATATGTACCATGGCTTTCTTATCCATTCCTCTGCTGATGGACATCTAGGTTGCTTCCATGGGGTACACGTGTCTCTTTCCCTTCTGGTTTCCTTAGTGTGCATGCCCAGCATTGGGATTGCTGGATCATAAGGCAGTTCTATTCCCAGTTTTTTAAGGAATCTCCACACTGTTCTCCATAGTGGCTGTACTAGTTTGCATTCCCACCAACAGTGTAAGAGCGTTCCCTTTTCTCCACACCCTCTCCAGCATTTATTGCTTGTAGACTTTTGGATGGCAGCCATTCTGACTGGTGTGAAATGGTATCTCATAGTGGTTTTGATTTGCATTTCTCTGATAGTGAGTGATGTTGAGCATCTTTTCATGTGTTTGTTAGCCATCTGTATGTCTTCTT
>NW_011494810.1:6236224-6238031 GCF_000754665.1 Bison bison bison | reverse complement strand
TCTCTTATGATCCTTTGTATTTCTGTGTTGTCTGTTGTGATCTCTCCATTTTCATTTCTAATTTTATTGATTTGATTTTTCTCCCTTTGTTTCTTGATGAGTCTGGCTAATGGTTTGTCAATTTTATTTATCCTTTCAAAGAACCAGCTTTTGGCTTTGTTGATTTTTGCTATGGTCTCTTTTGTTTCTTTTGCATTTATTTCTGCCCTAATTTTTAAGATTTCTTCCCCTCTACTAACCCTGGGGTTCTTCATTTCTTCCTTTTCTAGTTGCTTTAGGTGTAGAGTTAGGTTATTTATTTGACTTTTTTCTTGTTTCTTGAGGTATGCCTGTATTGCTATGAACTTTCCCCTTAGGACTGCTTTTACAGTGTCCCACAGCTTTTGGTTGTTGTGTTTTCATTTTCATTCGATTCTATGCAAATTTTAATTTCTTTTTTGATTTCTTCTGTGATTTGTTGGTTATTCAGCAGCGTGTTGTTCAGCCTCCATATGTTGGAATTTTTAATAGTTTTTCTTCTGTAATTGAGATCTAATATTACTGCACTGTGGTCAGAAAAGATGCTTGGAATGATTTCTATTTTTTTGAATTTACCAAGGCTAGATTTATGGCCCAGGATGTGATCTATCCTGGAGAAGGTTCCATGTGCGCTTGAGAAAAAGGTGAAATTCATTGTTTTGGGGTGAAATGTCCTATAGATATCATTTAGGTCTAACTGGTCTATTGTATCATTTAAAGTTTGTGTTTCCTTGTTAATTTTCTGTTTAGTTGATCTATCCATAGGTGTGAGTGGGGTATTAAAGTCTCCCACTATTATTGTGTTATTGTTAATTTCTCCTTTCATACTTGTTAGCATTTGTCTTACATATTGTGGTGCTCCCGTGTTGGGTGCATATATATTTATAATTGTTATATCTTCTTCTTGGATTAATCCTTTGATCATTATGTAGTGACCGTCTTTGTCTCTTTTCACAGCCTTTGTTTTAAAGTCTATTTTATCTGATGTGAGTATTGCTACTCCTGCTTTCTTTTGGTCCCTATTTGCATGGAAAATCTTTTTCCAGCCCTTCACTTTCAGTCTGTATGTGTCCCCTGTTTTGAGGTGGGTCTCTTCTAGACAGCATATGTAGGGGTCTTGTTTTTGTATCCATTCAGCCAGTCTTTGTCTTTTGGTTGGGGCATTCAACCCATTTACATTTAAGGTAATTACTGATAAGTATGATCCTGTTGCCATTTACTTTATTGTTTTGGGTTAGAGTTTATACACCGTTTTTGTGTTTCCTGTCTAGAGAATATCCTTTAGTATTTGTTGGAGAGCTGGTTTGGTGGTGCAGAATTCTCTCAGCTTTTGCTTGTCTGAGAAGCTTTTGATTTCTCCTTCGTATTTGAATGAGATCCTTGCTGGATACAATAATCTGGGCTGTAGGTTATTTTCTTTCATCACTTTAAGTATGTCTTGCCATTCCCTCCTGGCTTGAAGAGTTTCTATTGAAAGATCAGCTGTTATCCTTATGGGAATTCCCTTGTGTGTTATTTGTTGTTTTTCCCTTGCTGCTTTTAATATTTGTTCTTTGTGTTTAATCTTTGTTAATTTGATTAATATGTCTTGGGGTGTTTCGCCTTGGGTTTGTCCTGTTTGGGACTCTCTGGGTTTCTTGGACTTGAGTGATTATTTCCTTCCCCATTTTAGGGAAGTTTTCAACCATTATCTCCTCAAGTATTTTCTCATGGTCTTTCTTTTTGTCTTCTTCTTCTGGGACCCCTATGATTCGAATGTTGTAGTGTTTAATATTGTCCTGGAGGTCTC
>NW_011494810.1:6234813-6236124 GCF_000754665.1 Bison bison bison | reverse complement strand
CTTCCTCTTTTGTTTGGTTTGGTGGGCATTTTTCCTGTTCCTTTATCTGCTGGATATTCCTCTGTCTCTTCATCTTGTTTAAATTGCTGGGTTTGGGGTGTCCTTTCTGTATTCTGGCAGTTTGTGGAGTTCTCTTTATTGTGGCGTTTCCTCACTGTGTGTGGGTTTATACAGGTGGCTTGTTAAGGTTTCTTAGTTAGGGAAGCTTGTGTCCATGTTCTGGTGGGTGGAGCTGTATTTCTTCTCTCTGGAGTGCAATGAAGTGTCCAGTAATGAGTTATGAGATGTCTATGGTTTTGGGGTGACTTTGGGCAGCCTGTATCTTGGAGCTCAGGGCTGTGTTCCTTTGTTGCTGGAGAATTTGTTTGGTATGTCTTGCCCTGGAACTTAGTGCCCCTTGTGTGGTGCTTTGTTTCAGTGTAGGTATGGAGGCGTTTGATGAGCTCCTGTCAATTAATGTTCCCTGGAGTCAGGAGTTCCCTGGAGTCAGGGTTTGGACTTAAGCCTCCTGCTTCCAGTTATCGGTCTTATTTTTACAGTAGTTTCAAAACTTCTCCTTCTATACAGCACCATTGATAAAATATCTACGTTAAAGATGAAAAGTCTCTCCGCCGTGAGGGTCACCCAGAGAGGTTCACAGCATTACATGGAGGAGAGAAGAGGGAGGAGGGAGTTAGAGGTGACCCAGATGAGATGAGGTGGAATCAATAGAGGAGAGATTGGGCTAGCCAGTAATCACTTCCTTATGTGTACTCCACAACTGGACCATTCAGAGATGTTCATGGAGTTATACAGAGAAGAGAAGAAGGAGGAAAGAGGCAGAGGTGGCCAGGAGGATAAAAGGAGGGAATGAAAAGGAGGGAGACAGATCCAGCCAGTAATCAGTTCCCTAAGTGTTCTCCACCGTCTGGAACACACAGAAATTCACAGAGTTGGGTAGAGTAGAAAGGGGTTAGGGAGGAGACACAGGCGACCTGGTGGAGAAAAAGGAGAGTCCAAAGGGAGAGAGAGCAGTCAAGCCAGTAATCTCGCTCCCTAGTGAAAAATGGGTACTGAAGATTGGGTTCTTAAAGGTACAAAATTGGTAACAAACACATAAAAGCAAAAATTAAAAATCTAGAGTAGAGTTTGGAATTTCAAAAATATAATGTTAAGGAAAAGAAGGAAAAGAAAGAGGAAAAAACAAACAAGCAAAAACAAACAAAGTCACAAAAATTATAAAGAAAATATAGGTACAAAATTGATAACAAATACCAAAAAGCATAAATTAAAAATCTAGAGTTGAGTTTGGAATTTCAGGTATACAATGTT
>NW_011494810.1:6221438-6234323 GCF_000754665.1 Bison bison bison | reverse complement strand
TTCTCCGGTTTTGGTGTCGATATTGTGGGTTCAGTTCATTTTTGGCTAGTTCCTTGGTCCAACTTATATTTCTCAAGATCTATAGGCCCCTTCCTATGTAGTCTGTAGTAACCACAGGGTTTTAATCTCCGAGGCATTTCCCTCTGTTATAACTTCTTCTGTTTGCTGGTCTCTTCAGTGTCTGGTTTCTGCCCTGACACAAAGGGGACAGTGGAGGACACTTATTTTTTTTTTTTTTTTTTAGGCTCACTTGTTCAGTCACGCTGTGGGGAGGGAGGGAAGCTGCAAACAAATAACACTGGCGTGTGCTTGCAGTGCCTCAGCCACACTGGGTCTGCCCCCGCTCACTGTGCGTGTAGCCTCCCTGCCCACACTGCTCAGGCTCTAGGTTGCTCCGCCGGGAACCATCCGTGGCCGGCCCTGGGCTGCTTGCACCTCCCAGGTCCAAGCTGCTCAGGTTCAGGCGCTCGGGTAGTCCTCAGAAGCGCAGACTTGGTTGGGCCTGCGTTTTGTGCCCTTCCCAGGTCCGAGCAGCTCGGTGATGAGGTGTTTGGCGAGTGCCAATGCTGCGACTTATCGCCTCTCCGCCGCTCAGTTATCTAGGTGTACAACCGGCACATCTTCTCAGGTGGATGTTGACCGTCCAGACCCCCAAGAAGTCTTAGTTAGCAAAGAAGCCTGCTTACAGTTTTATAAATAATGTCTCTCTGGGGCTGCGATTGTCCCCTTCCGGCTCTGGCTGCCTGTCACCAGAGGGGGATGGTCTGCAGCCTGCTATCTCTGTTCAGTCCTTTGTTCTGTGCGCGGGCCTGGCGGTGTCTTAGGTTAGGGCTGGCTTTTTGCGTAGTAGATATCCCGCAGTCTGGTTTGCTAGCCCAAATTATTTTGCTCAGATAGCGCTCGGGGTTCAGGCCAGATCCTTACTCTAAGCGATGCAGCCCGAGCTATGCCTCCCTGCCCAGCCCCTCTTGCCAATGGTATGTGCAGGCATCTGCGCTGCTTCTCCACTGGGGGAGTTACCGTAGGGCTCACAATCTGCAGGTTTTAATTGTTTATTTATTTTTCCTCCCTGTTATGTTGCCCTCTGTGCTTCCAAGGCTCCGCACAGATTTGGCAGTGAGAAGGTTTCCTGGTTTTTGGAAACTTCTCTCTTTTTAAGACTCACTTCCTGGGATGGAACTCCGTCCCTCCCTCTTTTGTCTCTTTTTTTGTCTTTTATATTTTTTCATACCTCCTTTCGAAGACTTGGGTTGCTTTTCTGGGTGCCTGATATCCTCTGCCAGCATTCAGAAGTTGTTTTGTGGAATTTACTCAGCGTTTAAATGTTCTTTTGATGAATTTGTGGGGAGAAAGTGTTCTCCCCGTCCTACTCCTCTGCCATCTTAGCTCCTCCCCCCAGAATTCGGATTCTTGATCTCTAACTGCAGAAATCTTAAAAATATGACAGAATTAAAACCAAAGGCAAAAATGCATGGTGTTATAAAATTTTAAAGAATCGCATGAGTGCTCAACATTTTAAATGATTAAAAAAGTGGAATGATGGGGGAGTTTGTGTGGCTCCAGGGATTTAATGAAAACCTTGAACTTTTAGCTTTAATGCCCATCTTTAATGCCCAATGTCTTCATTTGGCAAGTGAAAATCATACTGGTTGTTAGCCGCTTCTCTTTGTGAATGTAAATACACTTCTCTTTGTGTATTTAGTATTGCTAAATTATTGGCAAATATTTTGTAAACATGAAATGCTAAAGGGTCATGCTAGTTTGCATGACAATAGCCAGGAACCAGGTCTTTATACTCAATTGACATAAGTGATCAACAAGATTAGGCAGAATAGTCTATATTTGGGAGGCTTCATAGACACTGGCAAATGCCAGGATATATAAATGTTCTCTTTCTCTGATTAACTAAGGTAACTTCACTGTTACACATGGACATTGTTGCAGTGGATAGAACTGAGGATTTGCTGCAACCCAGGAGCAACTCTCTTTGAGTAGCTCAAGCAATGTCCCCTGACCTCCAACCCCTGCCACTGCCCCTCTTATTTATCCTGGTTCTTCCCACATTTTCTCTTTATTTGTATTGTCCCAAAGCTAAGAATTGACTATGTTGCATTCAGTCCTAGAAAATCCTATATGGGGAGCCCACCTTCAAATCCAGTTCAATCTAGTGCTCCATCTTCTAGTGTGTCATTGAGACTGGGATAACTGGCCATGGAACCTTGGGGAAGTTTCTTTAACCTCTATGAGGCTCAACTTCATGATCTATAAAATAGGAAGTGTGATATTTGTTGTTCAGGATTATTATAAGGGTTAAATGAGGTAATGTGAGTAATTCAGTTCAGTTCAGTTCAGTCGCTCAGTCGTGTCCGACTCTTTGTGACCCCATGAATTGCAGCATGCCAGGCCTCCCTGTCCATCACCATCTCCCAGAGTTCACTCAAACTCATGTCCATCTAGTCAGTGATGCCATCCAGCCATCTCATCCTCTGTCGTCCCCTTTTCCTCCTGCCCCCAAACCCTCCCAACATTAGAGTCTTTTCCAATGAGTCAACTCTTCGCATGAGGTGGCCAAAGTACTGGAGTTTCAGCTTTAGTATCATTCCTTCCAAAGAAATCCCAGGGTTGATCTCCTTTAGAATGGACTGGTTGGATCTCCTTGCAGTCCAAGGGACTCTCAAGAGTCTTCTCCAACACCACAGTTCAAAAGCATAAATTCTTCAGGGCTTAGCTTTCTTCACAGTCCAACTCTCACATCCATACATCACCACAGGAAAAGCCATAGCCTCGACTAGATGGACTTTTGTTGGCAAAGTAATGTCTCTGCTTTTCAATATGCTATCTAGGATGGTCATAATTTTCTTCCAAGGAGTAAGTGTCTTTTAATTTCATGGCTGCAGTCACCATCTGCTGCTTGGGTCCAGCCCCGGTGGATCCAGGGAAATTCCAAGGAGAGACGGCTTCGGTGATCAGGATACGATAGCTTTAATTAAATATTAATTAGAGATATAAAGAGTAATAGAATGAGGATAGCTCAGTAGGAGAATTCAGTGGAGAAAAAAGGCTAAATAACTTGGTTTACGTGGAAAGCTAGTACAATTCCAAGGCAAGGAATTTATGTCACCTATGTAGGCTGTAGGCATCCTCCCGTTCTCCCGAAGGAGAGGAGACACTAAGGCCTCCCTGGTCAGATCTTAGAAGCCCAGGCATAATTAGTAGGCTCGACGAGCCTCCATGCTCCAGATGATTCAGCTAGAAGGTGAGAGAAAGAACGACATGAGGAGACCAGTCTTTCGAGGAACTGATCCATTTTTTATTTTTCCAGGGTCTGTTTTTATACACTGAGATGTTATACAAAAGTCACACGGGGTCAGCAGTCCTGACTTTTATTAAAGTCAGGTGCTTCATACAAATGTATACAGAGGTCTTAGGGGTGTTACATCATCTTCTGGCCAGGGGGGCCTGCTGACAATTTATGACCCTCTCCTTGTGACAGCAGTCAGTCAACCAGAATACTTATTTCTCCAGGGGTGATTATTTTTGAAACAGATGCCACCTTCTGAAGGTGCCAGATAAAGTTACATTCCTATAGGGTGAGGGTGTAGTGGGTTTTAATTAAGGAAAGAATTTGCTTAGCCTAAGGTCTAACGTGATTAATATCAAAGGTTAATACTTATTTCTTCTATATATTCATTAATGTGTATAAGGGCAGGAGATGTGGAGACTTAGCAGTAAACATTGGCTCAACAAATGAAAAACCCTTCACCAATACAATTTCTTATCAGCCCACTATACTTATGCTAATAGTTTTCTAATTTCTCTAAAAAACCTGTTTTTAGAAGGTTTAAAGCATCTCGTGCCTCTTACGGTTGGGAGGCTGTGAGCAATCACATGTGGCCGGACAAGCCTGTCAGGCAGGCTAGAGAACCTTCAGAGGAGTTTGTAGGTTAAGACACTCCTATCACGCCCAGGAATTATTATTAACTGGAGCTCTAAGTTAACTCCTTCTCCGAAAGAGGTGGTGGGGGACAGCCCCCCTTAAAGTCAGAGGTGTAGGGGAGAGCACAAAGTAGTAAAGTAGGCAGACTCTATTTTGGGGGTAGATGCTCGAGAATTTCCAGGGGGACTCCTGAGGCTCAATCCTGCCTTTGCGTTATGTTGAGCCTCCTTCCTCATGACCTTTGCCACGGGTGGAGGTCCTCACACCAGCTCCCGGCAATCTGCAGTGATTTTGGAGCCCCCCCAAAATAAAGTCTGACACTGTTTCTACTGTTTCCCCATCTATATCCCATGAAGTGATGGGACCAGATGCCATGATCTCGTTTTCAGAATGTTGAGCTTTAAGCCAACTTTTTCACTCTCCTCTTTCACTTTCATCAAGAGGCTTTTTAGTTCCTCTTCACTTTCTGCCATAAGGGTGGTGTCATCTGCATATCTGAGATTATTGATATTTCTCCTAGCAATCTTCATTCCAGCTTGTGCTTCTTCTAGCCCAGCGTTTCTCATGATGTACTCTGCATAGAAGTTAAATAAGCAGGGTGACAGCCTTGACGTACTCCTTTTCATATTTGGAACCAGTCTGTTGTTCCATGTCCAGTTCTAACTGTTGCTTCCTGACCTGCATATAGGTTTCTCAAGAGGCAGGTCAGGTGGTCTGGTATTCCCATCTCTTTCAGAATTTTCCACAGTTTATTGTGATCCCCACAGTCAAAGTCTTTGGCATAGTCAATAAAGCAGAAATAGATGTTTTTCTGGAACTCTCTTGCTTTTTCGATGATCCAGAGGATGTTGGCAATTTGGTTTTTGTTCCTCTGCCTTTTCTAAAACCAGCTTGAACATCTGGAAGTTCATGGTTCACATATTGCTGAAGCCTGGCTTGGAGAATTTTGAGCATTACTTTACTAGAGTGTGAGATGAGTGCAATTGTGCGGTAGTTTGAGCATTCTTTGGCATTGCCTTTCTTTGAGATTGGAATGAAAACTGACCTTTTCCAGTCCTGTGGCCACTGCTGAGTTTTCCAAATGTGCTGGTATATTGAGTGTGGCACTTTCACACCATCATCTTTCAGGATTTGAAATAGGTCAACTGGAATTCCATCACCTCCACTAGCTTTGTTCGTAGTGATGCTTTCTAAGGCCCACTTGACTTCACATTCCAGGATGTGTGGCTCTAGGTGAGTGATCATACCATCATGATTATTTGGGTCATGAAGATCTTTTTTGTGCATTTCTTCTTAATATCTTCTGCTTCTGTTAGGTCCATACCATTTCTGTCCTTTATCGAGCCCATCATTAAATTTAGGTTCACTCTAAGATGCTGTCTGAGACCCCTCTACCTTTCAACAACATCTCCCTTGTTAGAATTCCCATTAACAATTTATGAGTCTTCAGACTGTGTCACACACCTTGATGCTTAAAGAATGGTTTTACTTTGTCTTCTTGTGTTGTATATATATATATAAAAAACTATATTCCATGTTTTTCAGTTTGCCTTCTGGAAGCAGAAGGTAAATTTTAATTGAACATCCACTGAGGGTCTAAATAAAACTTAAAGTTTTTAGATTTTTAGAGCTAGAAGGGAATGTATGGATGTGTCATGTTGTATTTCCAGGATGGTCACCATAATAACTCTCAACCACCATGTTCTTCTACAGTATGAAGTTACTACTTCCCTCACCCAGAGGTAAGGTCCAATCCTCCTTTGAATTTAAGCAAGCTGGGAACAACTTCACTCAGTAGAATACAGTGGAAGGGACACTATGACTTCCAAGGTTAGGTCACATGATATCGTGCACCTTCTCCCTGGTTGATCAGGATCATCACCTTTTGGAGTTCCCTGTCTCCTATAAGAAATTCAACTTTCCTGAGGCCATTGTTGTTAAGTCCAAGCCACATGGAGAGGCAGCCAAACTTGTAAATGAAGATGTCGTCTTGAAAGTGGATCTTCCATTCTCCAGTGTTCTAGCTCCAGCCATTTCGGTCTCCTTGTGGAAGGCCCAGATATTATGGAGTAGAGAAGAGCTGTCCCACTGTGTTCTTTCCAGTTCTTGACCCACAGAACCCATAAGCATGGTAGTATGGTTGCTGTTTTATGTTACTGAATTTAGAGTAGTTTGCTATGCAACAAAGATGATTGGAACAATGGATAGCAATTTGACTATCATGTTTTGGAAATCTCCTTAGGCCAGAGAGTGTAAATAAATCATTTTATTTAAATAAAGAGTTAGAAGTAGAATCAGTCTTAAGTACTGAGTTTCAGCCTGAACCTCCATGCACTGTTTATTACATCATGTATCCTCCTAGCTCTGAATGTTAGCCTCCCATGTTTCCATAGTCAACACCTGACTTTCGGTCTCTTTTCTCAAGTTGCATACATTTTAAGAAGTACTTTGCTCATGTAGCAAGCCACGAGGAAATGAATTACATTATAAGCCTAGAAGATAGGATTTTTTTTTTTTTTTTTTTTGCAGACTTTAGGTTGGGAGAGGCATTGGGAGCTCTTAGAGAAGGAACAGAGATAAAGAGATGGAAATGGAGGGGAAGTGAGACCATATGCTGATGTTGGAGCCTTGCAGAGGAGAAAGTGGGAAGTGGCACAGCAGGATGAAAATTATGAGGCGCTGGTGGAAAAAGAAGGTTGAAATTGCTGCAACTCTGTTGAAGCAAAGAAATGTGTGCTGACAAGAAGAAGGTTGATGAGCAGCTCTAGCAAATCTCTTCCTGTTTACAGATCAAGGAGAAGTGAGGAAAGTGGCAAATGGAATAAGAAGGAGCAGAGGGAGTCAGCGTGAAGGAGAGGGAAACCTGCAGGAGGGAGGAGGAGAGACTCAGGAAGTTTCTGAGAGCAGCAGGGGGAGCTCCACTGAGGGGAGAGATGGAGAACTCAAGCAGAGAAGCAGGGGAACAGTTGGCCCTAAGTGTCCAAAAAAATACTAGGAAGAATTGGAGACAGTGGGAGACAATGAGGGGCATAAAATAAAAGCACAAACAAAATGTTCAAAGAGAACATTTGGGATAGAAGTTAAAGCAGTAAAGAGTGTCTGGAAGAGATGGGACAAGCAGATATTCAAACATGTTTTCAGTGAAAATAGTGAATCAACCGGAGAAGGCAATGGCAAACCACGCCAGTGCTCTTGCCTGGAAAATCCCATGGATGGAGGAGCCTGGTAGGCTGCAGTCCATGGGGTCGCTAAGAGTTGGACACGACTGAGTGACTTCACTTTCATGCATGGGAGAAGGAAATGGCAACCCACTCCAGTGTTCTTGCCTGGAGAATCCCAGGGACAGGGGAGCCTGGTGGGCTGCCACCTATGGGGTTGCACAGAGTCAGACGCGACTGAAGTGACTTAGCAGCAGCAGCAGCAGCAAATCAACTTTTGTTAAAAGAAAATAGTTTGGATGACAGTTTAAGTGGCATAACATGTTTTGTATTACCTGCTTACAAAGAAGGCCGAACTGTACCTAAGATGTTCCCAGAAATGAAGCTTAAGATGTCATTTGACACCTTAGTTTTTAAAGATTTATTTATTATTATTGTTATTTGCTGTGCCAGATCTTCGTTGCTTTACGTAGGCTTTTCTCTAGTTACGAGGAGTGGGGGCTACTCTTCATTGTGGTGTGTGGGCTTCTCATTGCGGTGGCTTCTCTTATTGCAGAGCGCAGGCTCTAGGTGCACAGCCTTCAGTAGCTGCAGCTTGTGGGCTCAGTAGCTGGGATGCATAGGCTTAGCTGCTCTACACACGTGGGATTTTCCCAGACCAAGGATAGAGCCAATGTCGCCTTCACTGTTAGGCAAGTTCTTAACCACTGGACCATACAGAGAAGCTTCTAAGATGCCATTTTATTTTAAAAGAAATTAAGCACATATAAACTTAAAATGGATATCCTGGGATTCAGACTTTCTTGGAATACTAAGCGAAAGAAATAGCATGAAGGCATGAAAGCCTGTAATTAAAACATAGTAACTAAAATCCAGTAAGAAAGTGGTCATTGTTTAACAAATATCTATATTTGATACCAAAGAAGATCAGAAATACAAGGAGGTGTTTTATCTAGCTCATACTCTGGAGTTCTTTCAGTTCTTTTTACTCTAATTTTGACTAAAATCTGAAGATAACCTTAAGACTGAAATTTTGATGAAGATGATGATGATGATGATGATAATGACATGGATGATGGTTGTAATAGTGATGCTGGTGATGATGGTGGTAAGGATGATGATGCTTCCTGTATGCTAGGCACTGTTCTAAGTGCTTCGCACGTATTAACTAATATAATCTCCCAACATTCATTTGGGGTTACTTAAATGCCTTTGGTTTTGTCCATTTTAAGGATAAAGATATTGAGGCACACTTGTTTTTCTTTCACTTCCCCATATCCATGTCTATTTCTAAGTAATTGGAATGGATTAGAAAGAAAGCCTAAAGCATGATAAACAAGTAATAAAAGCAGTTATTTGCAAGGTGCTTGCCATCCTCAGAATCTTCTCAGCCCCACTCACTGAGGCTCTGCTCAGAAGTCAACCTGAAGTCTCCAGGTCCAACACTGCTAGAGTATTTGCTTATTAATGGAATGATTAATATGCTTAATGGAGTGGTTATTATTTCTGATTATGGGAAAGCACACATTATAAGTCCATCTAAGGATGAGGTTTTATTCTTTAATGACTGTCTGATATAAAGGAAAGAATAGGACCCCTGGCGTTGGACAGGGATTTGAATTTGAATCTTGGCTCCACTCTTATTGTTTGTTTGACCTTTGGACAACTTATTTATTATTGTTTTATTCATAGTAAAATTAAGTGAAATGAGAAATTTAGCATGTTTGAGAATTAGTTGAGTTTCAAAATGTGTTACTTCTGCTTTTTTTAAAATAGAACTGGTGATTGCAGACATTGGATAATAATCAAATCAAATGTTGATATGGCCTTTGTAGGTAAGGCTGAAAACTTGACATTTTCATATCAATGGATTATGTATTTCCGTTATGAAATGACTGCTGAAAAGTTGAAAAATAATTGAGATTTAGGCAAATGAGAAAAAAATGCTTGAAAAAGAGAACTGTAACTATCTTTTAATTTCAAAAATCCATCTGTGATAGACAGATAATGACTCCCTAAATGTGTCCACATCATGATCCCTTAAATTGGTGAATGTGTTACCTTAGATGGGAAAAGGAAATTGGCAGATGGGATTAATATCAAGTCCTTGAGATGGAAAATTATCCTGAACTGCCTGAGTGGGCCCAGTCTAATCACATGGGTCTTAAAAATCAGAGACTCTCCAACTGTGGTCAGAGAAAGAGATGTGGTAGTGGAAGATGATCAGGGAGATGCAACCTTGCTGACTCTGAAGAAAGAGGAGGGAGCTATGAGCCAAGGGATATGGGGAGCCCTTAGAAGATGGAAAAGGAAAGAAAATATCTTCTCTCTGAGAGTCTCCAGAGGAAACAAATCCCTGCTGACACCGTAATTTTAGCACATTAAGATCCATATTGGACTTGATATACAAAATTGTAAGGTAATACATTTGTGTATATATTAGTGGTATAGCTGCCTTTGTTCCCATAATCTCTGTTGGGAATAGTCCTAATTATGGCAATCTCTTAGCCTTTAATGACCAGAGCCTCCTTTTTCATAGAGTCCTTTTTGGTATGTTATGTTAACCTCCCTGTGGAGTGTCTTAACACTGACCTTATTTTTCCGTGGCCTGCCCCCTTTGACTCTCAGATGAATCGTTCACAATCATGTTTGCACCGTAGGATTGCTCACTAGATCAGAGTTAATTTGAACAAAAGAAGTCTCTTGGCCCAATCTGGGCCAACAGAGTCTCTTTTCCACGAGTTTGGAATGGAGAGGTTTTTCTCAACCTCTGCATGTGGCTTGAACTCAGATAGTGTAAACTTGGGGGCTGGATGGTGGCTGCAGATATGGTGAAGGTAAAAATCAGATCTGTAGGAAGAGGAGTCTGAGGTTGATGGACAGACTCAATGGACATGAGTTTGAACAGCTCTGGGAAGTGGTGAAGGACAGAGAAGCCTGGCGTACTGCAGTCCATGGGGTGGCAAAGAGTTAGACACAAGTGAGTGACTGAACAATAACAAAGGAAGAAGAATCTGAGGCTGATGGACAGAGCAGAGGAGTGTCTGAAAGACCAACAACATGTTAGCCATGTTCTGGCTGGCTCTTAGTCAACAGTTTTACCCCTATTGGGTTCAGGTGTATCTCTGCCCTGAGATAACATTGCACCATTATACAAATGTCCTCTTTAAAAGAACCTTGCTGGGAGGTTTCCTGTAACTTACAGACAAAAGAGCCCAGACTAAAACAACTACTGAGATGAAAATGAATCAAGAGATTGGGAACTTTTCACTAATTTCAATTTGGGTCTTCATTTGTGCTTTATTCTAAGGAAACCTACAGAAAAATTCAAAGCAATATGATCATTCTATAGACCATGGAGCATTTTGTACTACTACAGTTATGGCTGGAGCTCATAGCAGGGCCTGCCTTGTGGGAGTTGAGGCCTCTGGATATATAGAATGTTTCTTTAGGCTCTGTCCAGAGGCATGTGATTCTCATATTCAAGATTAATGTTGGCAGAGGGATATTTTTAAATCAGGATTTTGCAATTTCAGCTGACTTGTCTGCAGCAAACTTAAACATACAACCATAGTGCCTTGAAGATTGAACTAGGGCTTTTCAACATATTCATGTGAAAGTGAAAGTCCAAGTTGCTCAGTCATGTCTGACTCTTTCAACCCCATGGACTATACAGTCTGTGGAACTCTCCAGACCAAAATACTGAACTGGGTAGCCATTCCCTTCTCCAGGAGATCTTCCCAATCCAGGGATTGAACCCAGGTCTCCCGCATCACAGGCGGATTCTTTACCAGCTGAACCACCAGGGCAGCCCTGGTGCTTTCCTGTAACTATTTAATTCTGAGAGTATGTCTGGTAGAGATTATGCTTTCTTGGAGGAGAACTTGCAGCCAGAAAGGTAGTCTGCTAATTATCATAGAATTTAAAAAGCATCCATAAAAATCATGTTACTCAAGTCTTTTATTATGCAGACAGGGAAATATGTGCAGAAGGGCTAAATTGATTATTTTATGGTCTTGATATGAGTCAGGTAGTCCTAAAGATAAAGTATCCATGCATTTATTCATCTTCTCCCTCCTTTTTTTCTTTCTTCCTTCCTCCTTCCCTCCCTTTTTCCAATTATTATTTTTTGAGTAACTATCACATACATAACAGCTTCTAAAACCTGGAGATGCAGTAGTAAAGAAGTAAACCCTCATAGGGTCCCTCCTCTCATGGAGACCTTACCATTGTGGAGCTTATATTTGAGTTGGGAGAACTCAACTCAAATTTATTTACTGGGGTAAAATAAACATGTGAATAAATGTATAAAATAATTTTAGATGATAAAACACTATGAAGAAGAAAAAAGTAGTAGTATAATAGAGAATTACAGTCTGGGGTAACACAAGCTGTGACTTAGAGCAAGGAGGTTACATTCAGCTGATTTAGCTATTCTATCCATCTATCACTTATCTGCCTTATCTATCATTTTTGATTATATAACACAACATCATGATTTCTATCTAATACCAGAAGACAGAGATTAAGTCACTTCTCTAATCACAGAGTTCATGATTTGCAATATAGTTTTATTTCCATTGTTTCTACTGCCACTTCAAGAGAGTATTGGATTGGGAACCTGCTCTCAAGAATTCATATTCAAGTTGGAAAGAGAAAGCACAAATAGTATGGGATACTTCAAAGTACTAATTAGTTTCTTCCCTTCTCCAAAATCCTCACAAAATCCCTTCACTGTATCCCGAAGACTTCTCCTATGGCTCCCACATTCTCCCTTGGATACTCCCCCTCCCCACATCCACACAGATATGAGACACAAAACAAACAAATCCTGCAAGAACTAGACCATTTGGGAAGCGGCGGGTCAGTATAAGGGAAAGTTCCAGATGCACATTTTAGTGTTCCTTCCCCTGTTCTGAGAATCTAGACTGTGAAACCTCAACTGTTACTGAAGCAAACACCCTCTGTCACCAGTTCCAGCTGGCTGTGAGGGAACCTACTCACCACTGACTTACCGGTTTCATTTGTTTAGTCACCAAGTGTGTGACTCTTTGCAACCCCAAGGACCACAGTATGCCAGGTCTCCCTGTCCCTGACCATCTCCTAAATTACCAGCAGTCTTCTCCTTTCATCCAGTGTGAAGTCATGGTTTTCTGTATGAAAAGATCTGACCTACTTTATCTGCTACCCCAGGAATATGCAAATTCCACAGATGGTTGTGACACAAAGGGGAAGTTTCAATTCTGACAAAGAAGGTGCTAGATATTCTCTGAAATGGCTTGTGTTGTGTATGGCCATATTGGCTGTCTGTTGCAACAATAATGCCTCATAACAAACCAGCCCACGTATCAGAGGCTTAAAACAGTAAGCATTTATTTAGTCTGAAGGTTGATAAGATAGTCTGGGTTTGGTTGAGTTATTTTGGCCTCAGCTATGCTCATTCCTATGTCTAGTGTTGGGCTTTTTTTTTTTTTTTAATTTTATTTTTAAACTTTACAATATTGTATTAGTTTTGCCAAATATCGAAATGAATCCGCCACAGGTATACCTGTGTTCCCCATCCTGAACCCTCCTCCCTTCTCCCTCCCCATACCCTCCCTCTGGATGAACTCATTTGTCAACGACATCTTCGAGCGCATCGCGGGCGAAGCGTCGCGCTTGGCGCATTACAACAATTACAACGCACTGGTCCCAGTGCACCAGCCCCAAGCATCCAGTATTGTGCATCAAACCTGGACTGGTGACTCGTTTCATACATGATATTATACATGTTTCAATGCCATTCTCCCA
>NW_011494810.1:6205835-6221338 GCF_000754665.1 Bison bison bison | reverse complement strand
CATATATATGCGTTAGTATACTGTATTGGTGTTTTTCTTTCTGGCTTACTTCACTCTGTATAATAGTGTTGGGCTTTTGATTGATCTAAGATAACTTCTGCTGGGATGACCTGGGCCACAGCGATTTGCATGTCTATCATCCATTAGGCCAGCCTATGATGGGTCTTGTGTCACTTGTTGAAGAGTGAGAGCAATCCAGACCAATTATGAAAGGGCTTTTTACTTGAGTGTGTTATTGGCCAAACAAGCCTCATGACCAAGCTGAGTCAAAAGGAAGGGAACTGGATCAAGGAGAGGGAAGAAATTGGGAACATTAATGCACTCATTAACACCGTAGATTCTATACAATTGGATGTTAAGGGTTACCAGTTTTCCAAGTCATCTGGGCATAGTTTGATTGGTAGAATAGAGTGGAGAGGAACTGGTGGCAGAGGGCATGGACAGGAACATGTCTAGGGGAATAGGAGCAATGCCCAAATCTGGGATAACTTGGAAAATGAAAGTGGAGTTTGGGAGATCCTGTCCAGGTTGTCTATGCCATGCATGAAGGAGTGCAAAGGACACGAAGGAGGCAAGGTGAACTCTGTAGTCAGTGATCTGGAGGATGGAGTGACCATAACAGGCAGGGAACCCCCTCATGCCTAGTGGATAAAGACGTGGAGATTACTGTGAGAGAAGAAGGGAGACTGGTGACATCAGTAGATCAGGTATGCAGGAGACAGAGCACAGGAAAGCAACATGGTGGGATGGTTGTCTGGTCAGAGCTACAGGCGGCTGGGAGGAATGATCCTTGTGAGCCTGGACGGGGGTGAGGGGCAGGGCAGTGTTGAAGCTCATGGACAATAATTTTGATTCCCCCTGCAAATGGGAGTTTTCCCAGGGCTATAAGGAGGGTGTGTATGTCTTGCTGGGTTACCCTGCAGTGCTCTCAAGACACCTTATCTAAAGTGTTGTGCCTGAGGAGACCTTCAAGTAGGTGGGGGCATTTTCATGTGTTTAGCCCATGACTCTCTGCTTCCCTGCAGGTGCTGGGCCCTGCCACAGGTCTGATCGATTTCATCAGTTTCGCTTTTGTCTCCACTGTCCCCCAGCTCACATTCAGGCGCTCAGATATCTCTTTCTTTTATCCTATCAATTTCAACAAGCAATTGTAAAACCTGACAATCAGCAAGAAGTCAAGCATTCTAAATCTTATTTTTCTGTTTTTCTCATAAAAAGATCTTTTCAAGACAACCAAAGTGGAAAGCATTTTGAATTACTTTCTTTGACTGTTTTTGAATTCCTTGGGATCACCATTGATAACATTCAGAATGATTTCTGGGGCATAGCACTAGGCTTAAAATAGTGTGAAGGCTTCTGGGGCAACCACCTGATATCAGAAGTGATTTGTTACCTGTGTTAGGGAAGAATCAGATGTCATGTTCTACAAGGTTAATGAGTAACAACTGTTTCGTGGCTTGAGCGAGGCCCAGGCTGCCTACCCTAGTTTCTCCCTGCTCTGGAGAGAGCTGCAGTGTTGTAGATAAAATTAAAGTTATTAAATACACACATTACTTTTTCTGGGTCTTAGATCTGCCCCATCCATCTTTGTCTCCTTTGTCCTTGCGAGGCAACTCCTGGCATTTTTGAAGTCAGCTGAGTCTCTGTAAAAGGCCAAGTTGTTTTTCCGCATTGCCAAGGAGACCAAAAAATAGAACCTGGTTAGCAAAACAAGTTCTTTGTGGGAGTGGGTGTTGCTTGAATGGGGAAAATCTGAAACCATGTAGATTTCCTGCTCCTTCCTGGAGCAGGAAAACCCCCTCTGCTGGGGTTTTGTGAGGGGCAGTCTCCAATCTAACATTAAGCAGCCATTGTGTAATCACCAGTCATGAAGTAGCTGTGGTTTTATGCCTTGTGTTTCACTAAAGTGTAGTCTCTGGGCCTGAAGCAACAAATTCACTTGTAAAAATATCTCTGGGTGTGGTTCCTGGGAATCTACATTTATTTTTTAAGCATGCATCCTGGTAATCTCATACTCCCTGATGGATAAGAATCCGCTATCCTAGGGGGTAAGTGTACATTCACTTGTTATGATTTGTGTACTTCAAAAGAACATATCGCAGTGGCAGCAAATTAAAAATAGGATTCTTGCTTGTGGCTATGTCAAACAATCTACAGCATATTCTCATAGCCACTTATTGTTCCATTGTTGATTGAGATGGTGGGGTGTGGTGAAGATGACTGGGTGTTCACTGACAATTAACACTGTCCTTTCCATGTGACACAGGGTTGTTTACCTGGCCACAGACCCCTTGGCTCACTCGACTCCACAAGTGGCCTGACTAGTTCTCCCAGTGGAAAGGAGCTAAAATGATGTGGGTCATATCATCTCCTTTGGCTTGGGTGCAGGGGTTCTGAATTACCATGTACCTGGTTCCCTGAATTACCATGTACCTGCTTTGGACTTTCACCTCAGTGAAAAGTGAGTATTTTCATCTCAGGTGTTTTGTTTGCTCACTCTTGGTTCTCATGGACTCACAGCTGTGAAAAACTCACAGTTCTTTTGCTTGTCCGAGGTGCAGTTATTGAGCATAATACCATGTAAAGCTGCTGAGAGAACGGGGTGTAGGGTGTAGGGGACAGAGATCTAATATTCATCAATTATGCATTTTCTGCCAAGTTAGTTTTAATGGAAGTTAGCTAATTTCACTCTCTCAATAATTTTTCTGAGGTATCCCAAATACCTAGCCCAGTGCTCATGAGTGTCTAAAGTTTTGTTAACTGTAAAATTCCATAGAGAGTTTAAAAAACTTGTTCAAAGTCAAAAAGTTACTTGGTAATGGAGATGAGGTTTAAATTTTCATCTCTTTACTCCCAAAGCCTATGATTTTTTCTTGGTGTTAAGGTGTATGGAAAACGGGTCAAGAGACATAAGTAGTTGCTGTACAAACAGTCTCGTGTCCAATTATTTGGGGAGCAAAGATACAAACATGTGAGTTGGACAAGGGATCCTTCCTCTCATCCTCCCCATCTCCTTCCCTCTTGCAACATTTATTATCTATTATATGGCACCTGGTATTCCAGGCTCTGCACTACAGCATCCCCCATCTTGTAGGTATCAGTCTAACAGGCAAGACATAAGCAGATAAACAACTAGACAAATAATCTAATGTACATAAATGATAAACACTAAAAAGATCAATGAAATAGGGCAAGAAGTAAATAGCACTCAAGCTTCTGTATTTGATGAGGTGGTCAGGGAAGGTGACATTTGAATAGATAACATCTGAGCTGAGACCTGAATGAAGAGAGTTTTCAAGGAGGTAGGGTGGGGAAGAGAACAGCATGTGTGAGGCCCGAGGTAGGAGCTGGTTTAGTGTTTTGTGAGCTAAGAGAGCCTCTGGATTGGAGTAAGCCAGGGAGGGTGGTAGGTATGAAGCTGGAAAGTTCAGGAGAGGCATTGTGGGTGGTCTGTGTAGTCTAGACTTTGTTCTGAGTGAGGTTAGGCACCATTAGAGAATTTTGATCAGAGAAGTGATAGGATCTGACTTAACATTTAGAAAGAATTATGGTAGATACTGTGCATAGATTAGATTTTTCAGGAGCAAGGAGCCCAGTTCAGAGTCTGTTGCATTCAACTACACATGAGAAAACCCAAGAGGAATGGTATCAAAAACAAACACTTCATTCTTTCACTTTCTGTTCTTATCTTTGGATTTTCAAAAATTTCCATTCTTTGTAAATCTCTTTAAATTTCTTAAATTCTTCCTATGTTCAAGGTACTGTGAAAATTGCCTTTTGTGTCTTTATCCCTTTCTTTAAACCTTTTCCTGCCATCTAGATTTTTTTTTCTGTCAAACCAAATTACAGATCGTTCCGCTTATCTCAACAGAGGTAGAAATAAATCAGTAGCTTTGGGTTTTTTGATAACACACACCTAGCTGCAGATCTGAAATGAAATGAGCTAGCCTGAGACTGATGGCAGGCCAGCCTGCAGTCTGAGACAGCGCCCTTTCTCAATGACAGCAAGCTAATGACAGGAAGCGCTTGGGACAAAGGCTTGAGTTTCTAATCAACTTCAAACTGGACCCTTCCATTTGGGTAGCACTCGGTATCTTCCCATTGAAGTGGGTGATTGGATCAAGACTATTACACATCACAAGACACTAAGAGCTATTAATATAGGTGGAATAATTGAACAAGCAGACTTATGTTGGAAGATGTAACTACTTTACACATCATTGTAAATTGTTTTCCAGGCTATACTGGCATCCCTTCAGCCATGAAAACATTCAGATGTTAAAAAAGTAAAAGATGTTTCCTGAACGCTTAACCATAAAAGTAAATGAGATTGCTTTAGACTGCTCTGTTAACACTCGAGCCATGCACACATGGAGATTATTACCTTCCCTGTGTTTGTTTAAACCCTGGTTGATGTTGTTGTGCCAGCTCTGTTGTTTGCTAGTATGATGCTTCTGTGCAAATGAGTGAGCAGCTCAATACCCTTCAACATCATTTTTTGGAAACATTCCTCCACTAAAGAACTAGTCCCTATTAAATATATTACAGTGATTTTATGTCTTCTTTCTAATTTGCAATATTCTTGGGTTTTGAAGCTGGATTATGTTCATGTATAATTGCTCTCATATTGCTATGAGGGGTTGAATTGTGGGAATGATAGAGCATCCAAAGGCTGAATCTGGGAAGAGTTTTAAGCAGATCATCTGCCTTTGCCTAATTTTCTATCAATATGTACTTGTCCAAAT
This sequence comes from Bison bison bison, assembly GCF_000754665.1. Classification (NCBI taxonomy): domain Eukaryota; kingdom Metazoa; phylum Chordata; class Mammalia; order Artiodactyla; family Bovidae; genus Bison; species Bison bison. The sequence continues at coordinate 6,216,593 of NW_011494810.1, read as the reverse complement.
CCTTGCTTAAAGGTCAAGGTTAAATTTCACCTCCTCTAAGAAGCTGTGCTTGAGTCATTTAGCACTTGTATGTAATCACTCTCCTTTTTCAGGGAAAAGCGACAAGAATGGATATTTTCTTAGCAACTTCTGTGTTGGATCCTCACCTCTCTCATCTGATTTCCACACAAGGCCTCTGTGAAATAGGTACTATTATCAGGTTTGGCATAAGGAAATGAACTGACATATCCACAGTCACATAACTAGAAGGCAGGACAGTCAAGATGCGAATTCAGGTCTGTCTGACTGTAAAACTCATTCTCCTATGCTGTGCGACTTCTCAGGACTTTCCAAGTGCTTCGAGCAAGGTATACATCCCTTAGCACTGTCTTGGGTACTGTTTCTTGGTGTTTGCAGTTGTTTCGTGTGTGGGTTTTCTACTACCAGCAATGGTTGAGTGTCCTTGAAGGCGGTTCCTAGAAACACAAAGAAGACATAGCTTCTACCTCATTACTGTTCCGCAGGGTTTGCAGATATGAAGAGACACATATTTTGTAACCCGTTATAGGGAGTGTGATGGAAGTCTACAGAAAATACTGAAGAGACACAAAGGATGAAACGATGATCTCTTGCATCTACCTGTGGACACTGGGTAACAGTCTGTGGAAACAGAAAAGATTTTGTAGAGGAATGACCCTTTAGTTCTTTGGATGAGCAGGTATTTGTCAGGAACCAGGAAGACTTGATTCAGGGGAAGGGGAACTGAGAGAGGCTCAAAGGGGAAAACTTCCCAGCAATAAGAAGCCCATGGGCTGGGGACCACAGGTGTGCTGCAGAGCTCAGTCTCGATGGATCATGCATCAAGAGGGCAGGACAACGGGACATCCAAAGAACAGGCTAGAGGGAAAGGAAAACAGGGGACAGGACATGGGTTTCATTAGTTTGAATTTTACTCAGTGTTTCTTGTGCCGTAGAAAGATTTTAAGCAGGGGTGTGGTATAATCCCACATAGAATGTCTTTGGTATACATACGTGGTAGGGCAATTATTTGAAAGGTATTTGAATAGTAGACAGGAGGGCAGAGTATTGCAGTGATCCTGGCAGGAGATGATGAGGAGCGGGACTAGTGAGGAGTGGTGTGGGTGGAAGCAAGTCCTGGAGACTCAGGAAGTCTAACTTTCTTCTGTGGACTTCTTGGAATGCTTATTGTGGGCAGGGGTCATCTCATACTCTGTTAGCCTTTATAGTACAGTCCCACACATGTGGATTCCCTATATTTTACACCTGCAGTGCTAAGACGGAGAAGGTGATGGCACCCCACTCCAGTACTCTTGCCTGGAAAATCCCATGGACGGAGGAGCCGGGTAGGCTGCAGTCCATGGGGTCGTGAAGAGTTGGACACGACTGAGCGACTTCACTTTCACTTTTCACTTTCATGCACTGGAGAAGGAAATGGCAATCCATTCCAGTGTTCTTGCCTGGAGAATTCCAGGGACTGGGGAGCCTGGTGGGCTGCCATCTATGGGTCGCACAGAGTCGGACGCGACTGAAGCGACTTAGCTGAAGCAGCAGTGCTAAGAGCTGCATTTGTTATAAAATAATGAATTGGACTGAAGATAACTACAAAGCATGAGAATTCTTTAGCATCTGAACTGCCCCCAGACAGGAAGTAAAACTTTGCCCTTCTTTCTGCAATGTCCGCTTGTGGATGGACTTCCCTGGTGGCTCAGACAGTAAAGCATTTGCCTACAATGCAGGAGACCTGGGTTCAATCCCTGGGTTGCGAAGATCTCCTGGATAAGGAAATGGCAACCCACTCCAGTATTCTTGCCTGGAAAACCCCATGGAGGGAGGAGCCTGGTAGGCTACAGTCCATGGGGTCGCAAAGAGTCATACACGACTGAACAACTTCACTTTTACTTTCCCATGTGGACAAAATTTCCATCCTCATTAGTTGGTATTAGAAGCAGTGAATCATAGATGAAAATAACTTTAGAATTAAAAATAACATTTTAAGAAAAGTCAGGAGGAAAAATCAGGATGATTACTAAAATAATTTTTCTAACAGGAATCTGGCTATTTATATTCTCATATAAGTGAAGCTGAATTATATTAGCAAGTGTTAAAGCAATTTAAGTGTTTCAATTTCTTTATTATGTGTCCTTAAAGTCTACAATATTTATGGTGGGTTGTTCCACTGCTATAAATATGTGTTGACATGTGTAAATTTACACTAACAAATTAATAACACAAGTAAGAAAAACAAACCCCAGTTCTTAGGATGCTGGCTTAGCTATAGAACTAACAGTATTAGGAAAACACAGATCCAGTGTCTTCTGATTGATTTTTCCTTTTGCTTAGACTAAGATGTGTACAGATGAAATTTTAAAGGTATTTTTCTCACCTGTGTTTTTCATTTATTAAGGCTATTCATCACACTTCTCTACCATTTCTATATATAGAAGTCTGTTTTAAAGGTGAGCCAAAAAATTAAACAAATGCACAGCATCTCTTATGAGGGCTCTGGCAGAGTTTCCCATTCTATGTACTCTGCCACTTTTAACTTCAGGAAGCTGTTTGCCTTCTAGGTTCCAATTTCTACGTATCTTCTCAAGATCTTTAACAGCTTAGTAATTTAATGTTTCCTTGCTTTGGGTCTTCTGTACTACTCCATCTCTTGAATCTCCTTAAGAAAAGAGTGTTCTATCTTATTCATCTTTGATCATCTTCAGTACCTAATAAAATGTCTTGGCACCTAACAGTTGTCATTTCATCGATGCTAAATGTATATCCTTCTGGCACAGGGAATATTTTTTTTGGGGGGGTGAAATTGGGTGAAAGAAGGAGATACTACTAAACCAAGTCTCTAGATATCATTGAGATAGAAGGAAAATCCTGGCATGACTTAGGATATGTTCAATTTTATGTAGGCTGAGTTCACCGAAATAATCACTTTAAACAAAAGCATTTTGGGGCGATCTTTTTTATCTTTAACAAGAGAACAAGTCCATACTTTTATTTGTTTACTTTTCAGTAAGTTTACCTTGAAGGGTATAGCATCACTTAGATTCTGTGTCCAGTGGACTGAGCAGGAAGACTGCTTCCGAGTGTGGCATGAACCATACCACGGCTTCCATCAATGCAAGTTACATTTCTCCAGACTAACTAGTCTGTTTTTTTTTTTTTTGGTTTTCCAACAGGAATTACTGTGTTATTCTTTGCTTTGTGCACATAATCACACCTCCTGACTACATAGAATTCAGCTTTATCTCGAGCATAAACACCTTTAGTTTTTTTTATTAGCTTATTGTATTTTTATTGATACTGCTTGCTACTAGTACTGTGATTCCTCTATAGAAGGAATTGACTGAATTCATAAAATTAATGATTTTTATAGTAAGATTTTAATTTAAAAAATTTGTTTATTCATTCATCTGTCAATGAAATTCCACCTTCTGACTATTGTTAATAATGCTGCTTTGAACGTTGGTACACAAACATCTATTTGAGTCCAGAAATTTGAGTAATGATTTGATTGAGAATTTTGTGTTTCTTTTGTAATCCAGATCTTTCTGTGAGATTTCTGAGAATAAATCATTTTAAATATTGTAGTTTGTTCTCTTCATTAAGAATGAACACTATGTCTGTATAGAACCATTTTTCTGAACGACTGTATTTTTCATTTGTTGGATTTTTTTTTATACTGAAGCTAATATTTTTTTAAGTTTTATTTTATTTAATTTTACAATATTGTATTGGTTTTGCCATATATCAAAATGAATCTGCCACAGGTATACACGTGTTCCCCATCCTGAACCCTCCTCCCTCGTCCCTCCCCATACCATCCCTCTGGGTCGTCCCAGTGCACCAGCCCCAGGCATCCAGTATCGTGCAACGAACCTGGACTGGCGACTCGTTTCATATATGATATTATACATATTTCAATGCCATTCTCCCAAATCATCCCACCCTCTCCCTCTCCCACAGAGTCCAAAAGACTGTTCTGTACATCAGTGTCTCTTTTGCTGTCTCGTATACAGGGTTATTGTTACCATCTTTCTAAATTCCAAATATATGCGTTAGTATACTGTATTGGTGTTTTTCTTTCTGTCTTACTTCACTCTGTATAATAGGCTCCAGTTTCATCCACCTCATTAGAACTGTTTCAATACCTCTAGTTCAAAACACCCCCAGTAGAGCCAGAAAAAAACGGCCTTGGACCACAGGCTTCCAGACCTGTTTGTCGATTTAGAAATCCTATTCCCAGCAGGCCTCCACAGGCTCCAACATGGCTGGCTGGGAGTCATTTTGGTATGATATTGAGGATTTTTGATTTAAGCTCTGAACTAGGAACAATTATTTTTTAACAATAACATCCACTTAAAATTTCAGATTTTCAAGATCTAGTCTTTAGGAACTTCTCTCCTGAAAAGTGAAATTCTACAAAATCTTAATCATATGTGCAGATAGCTAAACCCTGAAAACCTGCCTCCACAGCTCCAGTGATTACATTGTTATCTCTACCTCTAGCAGGCCACAGGTCACTTCCAAGGTCACCTGGATCATTCTGCCTCTTCACACTCATTGGACATGGTTCTCCATCGTCTCATCTTAGAAGAAATACTTTCAGATTTTCACCATTGTGTATGATGTTAGCTGTGGATTTGTTATAAATGGCCATTATTATATTGGGACATGTTCCCTTGATGGGTTTGATCATTGGATTGGGAAGAGCCCCTGGGGAAGGAAATGGCAATCCATTCCAGTGTTCTTGCCTGGAGAATCCCATGGACAGAGGAGCCTGGTGGGCTACAGTCCATAGGGTCATAAAGAGTCAGACATGACAAGTAACTGAGTACATGTGTTCCCTCTATACCAAATTTGATGACAGCTTTTATCATGAGTGGATGTTGAATGTTATCAAAAGCTTTTTTTCTGCATCTATTGATGTGATTTTATGGGTTTTATTCTTCTAACAATTTCATTCTTGTCAATGTGGTGTGTCACATTGATAGATTTGGAGATATTGAAAAATCCTTGGATCACAGGAGTAAATCCCACTTGACCATGATGTAATATCCTTTTAATGTATTTTTGAACTCTATTTGCTGGTATTTTTTTGAAGATTTTTGTGTCTGTGTTTGTTAGTGATACTGGTCTGTAATTTTCTTTTTTGTGTGTGATATCTTTGGTTTTGGTATCAGGGTGATGCTGGCCTCATAAAATGGGTTTGGAAGTATTCCTTCCTCTGCAATTTTTTTTGAATAGTTACAGAAGAGTAAGTGTTAACTCATCTCTAAATGTTTGATATAATTTACCTGTGTAGCCATCTGGTTCTGTACTTTTGTTTGCTGGGAGTTTCTAAAGTACTGATTCAGTTTAATTACTGATAATTGTTTGTTCATATTTCCTATTTCTTTCTGGTTCAATTTTGGGAGATTATAGCCCTCTAAGAGGCTGTCCCTTTCTTCTAGGTTGTCTTCTATGGCTAGACTTTTGCCTAGAAGCTCTGGGGGAACATCCCTTTCTAAGCTCATTCTTATTGTTGGCAGAAGCAGGTGATTTTTTGCTGTTTTGGGACTGAGATCCTCATTCTCTTACTGGTTATCAGTCAGGGTCCACTCTTTACTCCTTTCTTTCCTTGTGGCCCCCTCCATCTTTAAGCAGCAGTGGTACATTGAATCCTTCTCCTGCTTTGAATCTGTCATACTTCCCCTATACTTGCTCTTTAGCCACCAGCCAGAATACATCTTCTGTTTTTAAGGATGCATGTGACCACAGTGGGCTAATCAGACAGTCCAGGGTAATCTCCCCCTGTTAAGGTCAGCAGGCCAGGAGACATAATTCCATCTACAATGTCCTTTTTGTCATGTTACACAACATATACATGTGTGTGATATCTTAGTGCCACAGTTTCTGGGGACTAGGGCAAAGTACTTTTTAAGAGTTCATTTTAGAAATTCTGTTTATCACAACTGTCAAAAAGGAGGCTTTCTATAAAGGGTATCTATGGGCAACAGTCCATTAACAAAGCACTGTCCTTTGCGCATAACATGAGCTCCTTTTAGGTCTACTTTAGAGCATAGTTTCTGAAATGGAGACATTCTATTAGATTAATAACAAAAGAAACCAGATAACCAACAATAAGAGGATGGAAATTTAGGATGGGTTTCATGTACACGTAGATACTTGCCTGTGCACAGAAAGTGTCAGCCCATCTCATGGGCGCTCAGCTACGTTACGGGTGCTGGCAGCACTGTGTGTTATGTAAATGCCTTTGAAAATATCATAGCGTGGCACAGCACTGGAGCAGAACACGAATGCTGATCACTGTCAAATTGTAGGTAGTAAGGTTATATAGTGGAAACTACCACTCTTTGAGATAAAGCTTCCTTTATTTTTATTTTTTCCCAAGCTAGAAAGTGCTTATGGGAACAACTCATGCCATAAAGGACTATCACTGTATACATGCCCCTATCACCAACTTCCAGGTGACATGCAAGAGAAGCTATTTAACTTTCAGTCACTAATTCAATAAAGAATTTCAATAACCCAACAAATTTAATTAAATGGGAAGTACAGATGAACCATTTGAACTTAATACCATCAATCTTAAATTTGCTAAATAAGAAAATCAAACTCATTTTCATACAGAAGAATAAAGGGATTACGATTTAGTATTTGATCTTCAAAAATGTTTAGTTAATGTTACAGTTGATGGAAACTGAGGAAATAAGAGATTGTGAACACATATATCCAAAATGCTCTAAGACAGATACAGGTAATAAGTATCTATGTTACATATTTTATACAAGGTGCCGATTTTAGTCATTTTCTGTTTTATACATTCCCCCTCCCCATTGTCTATATTTAGGGCTTATTGGTTTTTTATTTGTTTTAGAGTATGTACTCTTGTTGAAGAAAGACACGCAATGATTTGGCATGGGAAAGAGATGTTATAATAGTAAATAGATTTATGACTAGTAAATAGTAACTAGATTTATTACAATTTAAAAATAAATGTGAAGAGGTGTAATATGGATGGTTGTATATTGACCTGAGAAGCAATTTCCATACATAGTTTTTTATGACATTGTGAGATATTATGACTATTGGTGAGATACAGTTTTCTGCAGACATTTCTGGGTCTTTAACATGAGAATGATGGAATCCTCCCCAAGTTTTCCCCCTAAGACCGCTTATAAGAGCAAAGTTAGTTGGTGCTTATTTAATGTGCTGAGGTTCTTTGTAGGGCAATTTTAAAGTGTTGCTTAGATTTAATTCTGAATCAACTGTATTCCTGAGTTTGGGAAATCAAATTTTAACATGAACTTGCAAATAGCCCCAAAGCTTTGCCCCTAATTCATATTCCAGCAACCTTCACTGTAGCAGGAAACAGAGTCAAGCTGTTGCCATGAAGATTGTTTCAAGAGCTCAGAAATCCTCCAGGGACCTCTTTATCACTGCTTTTCAAAGAGGCCTTTATTCTCTTTCCCTGTTTTCTGCAGGGAATTGTGTCTAATACTTGAAGACACGGTGAGATCAACAAGGACCTGAGGACTCCTCTAGGACTATGATCTTCAGATAGTGAAATCTACTATTCTGATCCCTATCCTTTCTTCCCTCTCTACCACATTGTAACAAGTACTATTGTTTTGTGAACTTTACTGTTTCATTTTTGAAGGACTGTGCTCCCAGGCCAATTTGTGTTTGTCTTGTTTTAAGTCTTCTGGGTAAAAGGCCATCAACCTCTCATTAAAGTAGCATTTTTGGACTATATTATCTACTTGAAGATCTTAATTGATATATGGTTTTCTTTATTAATGGGCATAACAGTGTCTTAATCTAAGTCAAAAAAGTTGACTTTTCTTTCAAATATGTTATGCTAATTTTTTTTCCTCTGAAAGGTTAAGAAAGAGTAAAAAAAAAAAAAGGTAGAAAAAAACATGTACTGATATTACTAATTATAGATATGAATGTACAGCAAAGTCAGTACCTAGATTAAATGTATTTTCAGTAGAGTTAGGAATAAAAATCACCTCATGTGTTTCATCTTATATGAGATAGCTTGGAAGTGATACTTTCCTTTTGGAGGAAAAATAAAAACTTTGTAACTTCATGACATTCTTTGCAAGCATAGCTATCCAGTTTCATGGGGGACATGGAGAAAGACAAAATAAGGTAGATTTTTAAGAAAGCTAAAGGAGGTGGACTTTCAGTCATATTTGTATTCAGTCCAATAGATCTTATGGAGAAGGGAATGGCAACTCACTCCAGTATTCTTGCCTAGAGAATCCTGTGGACAGAGGGGCCTGGTGGGCTGCTGTCCATAGGGTCACACAGAGTCAGACATGACTGAAGCGACTTAGCATGCATGCATGCATTGGAGAAGGAAATGGCAACCCGCTCCAGTGTTCTTGCCTGGAGAGCCCCAGGGACAGAGGAGCCTGGTGGGCTGCCGTCTATGGGGTCGCACAGAGTCGGATACGACTGAAGTGACTTAGCAGCAGTAGCAGCAATAGATCTTAACATTTTCTTCTGAAAAGAATATTAATCTTGGTCTACATGCATCATCAGACTAGGTTGTGAGTACATGCTGACAGAATACGGATGTATGTGAAAGTAGAATGTATATGAAGCATGTTATGTACTATATATATATATATAATTTTTATAAGGAGGCATAAGCTAAACTTGTATTTACTTATGAGCTAAAACATTAGATAGAGTTTAGGAATTCCCTGGTGATCCAGTTAGGACATGGTGCTTCCCAGGGCTCAGGTTCAATCTCTGATTAAGGAACTAAGATCCTGCAAACTGCATGGTGTGGCCAAAGATAAATTAAAACAAAACAAAACAGAATTAAAAGACATTACAGTTTATGTGCTTAGTCACTCAGTCATGTCTGACTCTTTGCGACCCCATGGACTGTAGCCCACCTGGCTCCTCTGTCCATGGCGATTATCCAGGTAAGAATACTGGAGTGGGTAAAACTGTCCCATGAAGTTATGAATGTATTCTTCTCTGAAGTAAGGGTGTTTTCAGTGGCAAACTTGAGAAACTGATCTGCATGCTGGAACAATTAGTGTTTGGATAAGAATAAATAATAATAATATATTTTACATGGTCTAAAGAAGAAAACTTACTTTCAGGTGTTCAGAGGTACTGCATAGATCCAGGCTTATAGTAATGTGATCATTTCCTTATTTTCAACTATTTGAGGATATAAAAACAAAACAAATACCATTATTGATTATGTGTTATATATAGGCCAGAACTGTACATAGTGAAGTGGCCAAGAAAGACAGTGTTCATGGCCATATGGAGGGCAGGCCCTGACCAAGCTTCAGGGAAGCAGGAAAGGTCTAGCCAGGTGGATGGAACATAATGTCCCATAACATTTAGAAATTGGCAGGTGGGAACAGGAGGTTTCTTAGCAAGTCAGAGGCCTCATGCTAGTCTAAAGGGGGGTAAAAAATATATTGACAGGCACGTGGAACAAAATAATGAAATGTCCAGAGAGAAGCTTGTTTATGGTTCTCAGAAGCCTGCCTTCTTGAGTGGGGTTGGGGTGGGGCTGATGGCAAAAGTGATTTGATGCACAAGCTTATGACAGTTATCTTGTCAGAAAAGGGGACTAATTCCAGAGCTCAGAATAGGAAAGGAAATACACACAGTGGTCATGAATATAGCTTTAGGTAAGGAGCTGTGACCAACCTAGACATCGTATTGAAAAGCAGAGACATTACTTTACCAACAAAGGTCTGTCTAGTCAAAGCTATGGTTTTTCCAGTAGTTATGTATGGATGTGAGAGTTGGACTATAAAGAAAGCTAAGCACTGAAGAACTGATGCTTTTGAACTGTGGTGTTGGAAAAGACTCCTGAGAGTCCCTTGGACTGCAAGGAGATCCAGCCAGTCAATCCTAAAGAAAATCAGTCCTGAATATTCACTGGAAGGACTGATGCTGAAGCTGAAACTCCAATACTTTGGCCACCTTATGCGAAGAACTGATACATTGGAAAAGATGCTGATGCTGGGAGAGATTGAAGGCAGGAGGAGAAGGGGATGACAGAGGATGAGATGGTTGGATGGCATTGCTGACTCAATGGACATGAGTTTGAGCAAACTCCAGGAGTTAGTGATGGACAGGGAAGCCTGGCGTGTTACAGTCCATGGGGTCGCAAAGAGTCAGACACGACTGAGCAACTGAACTGACTGAAGGAGTGAGGATCACCAACTCAATGAACATGAGTTTGAGCAAGCTCCAGAAGTTAATGATGGACAGGGATGCCTGGCAAGCTGCAGCCCATGGGGTTGTAGAGTTGGACATGACTTAGTGACTGAACAACAACCACAATGAGAAAGAAAAGTATCTGGCACCTCTCCAGTTGTTATGCAGGTGCAAATATTAATTTTCTGTTTGTCTTGAATGGATATGTTACCTATTTGGTGGCATAACACACAAACACACTCATATTAAGTGTCAATACATACTCTGATGCTTTAATCAAGGTGCATACTAAATAATTTGAATTGGCAAAGGAATTTTGGGAACAGAATCCAACATTAAGCTTGACAAGAAATGAATATTTGGACAAGGAATTGTGGAACATTCTACTATGACATATGTTCAGATTTAGAATGTGACAATTACTCAGTCATGCCTGACTCTTTGAAACCCCATGGACTGTATAGTCCATGTAATTCTCTAGGCCAGAATACTGGAATGGGTAGCCTTTCCCTTCTCCAGGGGATCTTCCCAACCCAGGGATCGAAC
>NW_011494810.1:6188780-6205735 GCF_000754665.1 Bison bison bison | reverse complement strand
AAGCCACAAGATTTAGAATAAGCCTACTCTATTTCTACGGAGAAGGCAATGGCATCCCACTCCAGTACTCTTGCCTGGAAAATCCCATGGATGGAGGAGCCTGGTAGGCTGCAGTCATGGGGTCGCTGGGAGTCGGATACGACTGAGCAACTTCACTTTCACTTTTCACTGTCATGCATTGGAGAAGGCAATGGCAACCCACTCCAGTGTTCTTGCCTGGAGAACCCCAGGGATGGGGGAGCCTGGTGGCTGCCATCTATGGGGTCACACAGAGTTGGACACGACTGAAGTGACTTATCAGCAGCACTCTATTTCTCAAACCAATCTTGGGATCTAAAACCAAACTTTTTAGAATGAGAATTTTAAATTGAAAATTTCTGTATTAGGATGGGATTCAGACCTTCCATGTAGAACTGTGGGAGAAGTACAGTCAGCAGTGACCTGGCAGAACAAGGACCTGGCTTGATGGAGGGAGAGTGGGAATGTCTTACCCAGCAAGGACAGAAGTGCAGTTAGAAGAGCCCTGGAAAACAATTTCCCTTTCAAGCTGCACTGGTAGTAGGTATGTGCTTGCTTATGCTAGATTTTAGCTTTGTGTAGCAATCAGGATCAGGACACAACACCCCGCTTTCCTTGCCCATTCACTTGCTGCTCTTTGGGTTTTGCAGGCTGCCTGCTCACGTGAGTCTCCATTTTGTCCATGCCTGGCAATAGCTGCTCGGAACCTCGCCTCTGGCAGCTGATGATTTCAAGTATCCAGACCTGTCACGATGCTCTCCAGGAGAGGCGTCAGGCTGTCATCATCTGTTAGGCAGCCCCCAGCTGACACACAAGGGCTTTCACTGAGTGCCCTTCTCTCTCAGGCTTTTGAATTGCATCTTTTGATAGGAGTTGAGATAAGAAACAAGTTCAGAATCCAAATCAAGGCCTTCAGTTGCTTTTCTAGCCACTTAGCCTAATTTCTTTTGTCACTTTTTTGCAGTTTGGGCCAAGTTTGCATAGTTTTGACAATTTCAAGACCTTAGATGCAACCATTGATTTCTTCAGAAGGACTGTTCCGTGGGTCATGAAAACTAAGCAGCTAGGCACTTTCTTCTCATCCTCATCATTGCCAAGGAAATGCAAAGACCATGAGTTTAAGTGAATTAGGTGAAGCTAATCTTTCTTACTCTGGATCCAGCTCAAGCCCCCTTTCGTTCTTCTGCAGAACAATGTCAGGCAATGGCAACCCACTCCAGTACTCTTGCCTGGAAAATCCCATGGACGGAGGAGCCTGGTGGGCTGCAGTCCATGGGGTCGCTAAGAGTGGGACATGACTGAGCGAATTCACTTTCACTTTTCAGTTTCATGCATTGGAGAAGGAAATCGCAACCCACTCCAGTGTTCTTGCCTGGAGAATCCCAGGGATGGGGGAGCCTGGGGGGCTGCCGTCTATAGGGTCGCACAGAGTTGGACATGACTAAAGCGACTTAGCAGCAGTAGCAGCAGCTGCCTCCGAGGTTTTCTGTTGCCATAAATGATATGAGACAGCCATACTCTGACCAGGATCTAAGACAAATCTTGACCTTAGCCTGTGGGAGTTAGGGAGTTTACCCAGATTTCTGCTTTCTGTTACTTTTCTATTGACCTGTGCACCTTTTATAATAACTAGGATTAACAATTTTGATAAAATGACTCTTCTCTACTGTTTTTTTCTCGGTGCCCCTATCTTTGTTTCTTACATATGCATACTTCCAGAATCAGAGTCCAACATGCTTGTGCAGTGAGTATTTATAGCTATCATTTATCCATTATGCCTTCTTTGGTAACCACATCCCAAATTGCTCTAGGAGCCATGCCTTCCCCAGTCACAGAGGTGGCATAGATGACCCAGTTTTTTTTCTGACTTCAAACAACACATATTTATTACTTCACAGTTTCTGTGGCATAACCTTGTCTTAAGTCATTCATATTTGCTAGCCCTTTACATGGGTTTAAGGCTAGGCATGTGACTCATGCAGGTTCCATCAGAGTGAGAATAAAAGCTCTTTTGTAGATTCTATCAAGAAACATAGGCTTTAGTTCTTGCAAGCTAAGTTGTAAGGAATTGTGTGGTATGGAGCTGCAGCAACCATTTATGGGCCTTTGAAGGTGACTGTGTTAAAAAATGTAGCTAATATACACAGAGAAGAGGAGGGCTAAGTAGAGGTGACAGAGGCAGAGCATCTTGTGAATTTGAATTCACAACAAGGATTCATTTGACTCCTTCCAAGAATCCATGTCTTTATTACTCTTATTTTATTGAAGTATAGTTGGTTTACAACACTGTATTAGTTTCTTGTATGCAGCAAAGTGATTCTGTTATGTGTAGATATCTGAACCATCTATGTCTTAACCCTAATCTGAGTCAGTTTCTTCTCTGCTTTGTTTTAACAAGTTTGTCTTGGATTTTCAGTATCTTGAATTAAAAAAGAAAACTAACTGAGCATTTCACTCTAGTGCTTGGACTTGGCTACTTGGTAACACATCCTTCTTGATATTACCTGTTGCCTGGGTATTTGGTTGACTTCACCCACCTTCATGTTTTCTGTGCGGGGTTCATACCCTGTTGGAACATCCTTATGTTTCATGTTCAATCCTGATGCTTTTTTATAGTCTGGATGAAGTTCTAAGATATAGAATAACTGTGCTTTTCCCCTTGAGTATTTTAGGAAAGCTTAATGATTCAACAAATAAGTGATCTCTTCAATAACTTTAAAAGTGGGGAGGCTTCAAGGAATTTCACATATCTGACCCCTGGGTGCACAAATATATTAAGGTCAGTTGCCCATTAGTTTTTCTTTTTCTATCGTGGATATTGTTATATCATTTTATTTTCTCTGATTGTGATCTTTGTGACATTCTGCTTGGCTGGCAAGTAACAAGATAACTGCTCATAAAGGGAAGAGATGATGAAAGAGTTTTCTGTAATAGATTTTACTATAATGGGATCAGAATGGCAGGGAAAGTGAAGAGGTAGTTAGAGGTAATAGAGCCCAGTATTCCTACTACCATGCATCTTGTGGTTTTCTGAGAAATTAAAGATGACCTGAGAAGTGGGGTTCAGATAACACATTTTGAGATCAGTAATATGCCTAGGATCTTCTCCTATAGACTATGGACTGTGTGAGAATGGTGGTTGGTTCTGGGTGTTGTGTTGAAGCCCAATCTGTGTTTCAAGCTCAGGGCCAACCTTCAGCCATTTAGCAATAGTAACTAACTTTCACTTGTGGTATTCAGTACCTCTTTTACCCCTGGTGGCTCAGATGGTAAGCAATCTGCCTGCAATACAGGAGACCTGGCATTTGATCCCTGGGTTGGGAAGATCCCCTGGAGAAGGGAACGGCCACCTACTCCAGTATTGTTGCCTGGAGAATCCCATGGACGGAGAAGCCTTGTGGGCTACAGTTCATAGGGTTGCAAAGAGTGACTGAGTGACTAACCCTTTCACAGTATACCTTCTTAATTGGAGCTTTCCCCAAAGTCGTCGTCTTTTTTTTTTTTTTTTTTTTTTTATGACTCACTCTGTGCTGAGGGGAAGCGACACTTCATGAGTGAAAACCAAACCAAATGCTCCACAGCTAATTGGGAAACAACTGATGTTTTCTCCTTTCTTGGCCCTTTCTTTCCCAGATTGATTTCAACTCTTCTTCTCTTCCTTTCTACTGCTGCTGCTGCTAAGACACTTCAGTAGTGTCCAACTCTGTGTGACCCTGTGGACTGCAGCCTACCAGGCTTCTCCGTCCATGGGATTCTCCAGGCAAGAACACTGGAGTGGGTTGCCATTTCCTTCTCCACCTTTCTATGAGGGTCTCCCTATTCTTTGATTCTGATCCATTTATGTAAAACATTTTGACCTCAGTGCTGAGGAAATAGCTAGGAAAGAAACTTGAAATATGAGGGACAAAGAGAGTTCTGGGATAGGAGGGATGACAAGGGCTTGATACTCTCAAATTGGATAGTCTTCATAGAAGAGCTGAAATATGAACAGTTTTGAAAAAAGAAGTGTCATCATGATTTAAGTAGAGAAAAATATAAGGGATTACTAGGAAAATGAGTCAGCTGGAGAAGGTAGTCCACCTTTGATTTTTAGAATTAGATTCAGCTGCTAATCAGAAAGATTAGACTTAATAATATTAAACATTATTAATTAAATAATATTATACTTAATAATATTAAACAAACATTAGTATGTTAATGTGACACAGTAACACTAGTACAATGCTTTATGGTCATCAGGAACCCAAGCTCCTATAATTCTTCTCATCTGGTGTCATAGCTTTCATTCTCAGAAGTATTACCTCTTGGTCCAAAATGGCTTCTGAAACTCTGGTCATCAAATCTGTTTTGCAGTCTAGAAGTAGGAAAAGAGGCAAAAGGGGGAACTTTTCTTCCAATGAAGTTGGTTTTAAGCAGTTTCCCCAGAATTTCCATGTAGGACTTCTGCTTGTCTCATTGGGCAGAGCTTAATCACATGGCCATACTTTGCTCTAAGAGTTTCTATGCAATGTGGTCTTTTAACTGTTTGCATTGCCATCCCAGGTAACTAAGGAAAGAGGAGAGAATGGCTCTAGGATAGCAACTTGCATTCTGCCACAAAAATCCTTGAAACCTGTGGTTGCTTGTTAGGAGATGCACTAAGTTATTAGAAACTTTATAGAGTGTTAAGGATTATGGTTGTTTTTATTTTCAATTTAGGAATTGGTAAGAAAGAGTCTTAATAAGAATATTGGCCTTGAGTGTAATGAACTGGGTATAAGGAGATGGAAACTGTCATTTCTTAGAAGGGGTTATGAGTAAAGTAGGGAAGAATGTAAAGATATTTTAAAGTATTGGGAGTTTAGATATGACAAAAGTGGTCAAACAGATTTTACAAAGGGATGGGTTGCCCACAATAAAAGATATGAGTTTATTTATAATAACTCTGAAAAATTTGTGGTAGGTTTCAAATGTATACTTATGGTACTGGAGGTATTTTCAGGGTGGGAAGAAAGCCTGAAATAAAGTCAACAATGAGTAATATTTAGAAGTAAAACCAGTGCACTTTAGTGTTGAGGTTAACCATCTGGTTGACAGGCAAGTCATATAAAGTAAACAAGTAAAGGGGAACACTTGTAACACAACAAGGGATTTTGGAAATTGTAGGGGATAATCTAAAGGGGCAGCTACCGCCTGACTGCAGCCAGTTATTGCCGTCAAAGAAATCAGGCTTAGGTCTTCTACTTTTTCAAGAGAAGATAGAAATCCAGATTTTTATATACCCTTTCAGATTATAAATAATGGTGCAGGCCAAACAAATATGTCTGAAGGCTGGGTTTGCCAATGGATCAGTTTTCAGTTTACAACTTTTGATCTAGTTCAACATCTTTTTTTTACTGAGTGAGACTGGGAGAGATCTAATAACTTGCCCTCATCAATAATAGACCCCTGCCTCTTGACTTCCCATTGTCTTCCTCTTGATAGAGCTAAGGAAGTCACATGGAACTGTTTGGTGGAAAGGAATAATCAGAGGAATTAGGCATTTCACGTAGGCTTACAATTAACTCTAAAAGTGCCTAGCATGGTGCTTTACAATCTGGGGCATCTATCAATGTTAGCTCAATTTCTATGTGAATTGTTCAAGTCATGAAAGTTAATGAATAAAATAGAGGAAAGGGAAAAAGAAGCAGAAAAGTAATTATCACACCTTGGGGAGCCCCCGTAATTAACCATGGAAACAAGATAATGAATTAGCAAAGATGGCATCCAAGGAGCAGTCAGGAGCAGCCAAGATTTCTTTGTGAATCTCTTGCCTTCACCTTTGCTCTAATTACAGCTTTAGGCTGTAAATGTTTTAATTTGAGGGTAATTTCCGGCCCTTTAATAAATTTCTTTC
This sequence comes from Bison bison bison, assembly GCF_000754665.1. Taxonomy (NCBI): domain Eukaryota; kingdom Metazoa; phylum Chordata; class Mammalia; order Artiodactyla; family Bovidae; genus Bison; species Bison bison. The sequence continues at coordinate 6,199,842 of NW_011494810.1, read as the reverse complement.
CAATTATACTGCCACCTTAAACTTATAGGCTCATAAGAAAGTGTGGTCTTGAGAGAATATTTCTTCTCCCCTTAGTTAAATTAGATAGATTGATTAATTTTGGCTTAAATTTCTAAAAATGTGCAGTTGTATCTTGAGATTATCCCACCATTAGTGGTTAAGTATCTCTGAAATAAGTAATTATTGTCACTAAAAGACAAATTTATCAGAAGAAATGTCCTTTGAAAAATTCCGTTTTTAGTATAAATATGTCCTTATATGTCACCATAATTTGCTGGATTATCTCAATGCTATAGATCACAGGGAAATAATTTTTGAAGTGACCAATTCTATTTTAGGCTTTAATATGCATAGTAAAATACATTTTACGACACTTTTTAAAGTTCTTAGGAAAGAATCCCTGGAAACTAGAATTTTTGATTTACTGCTCATGTTAGAATCTTAACTATTGAATACAATGGAAAGACCTTGGGGATCTGGTAGCTTCCATAGGCAATTTATTTCAGAACTAACTGCTTTTGCAGTGGATTTTGCTTATAGTAGCAATGGCCTATATTTATAATTTGTTCTCCTGGCAATTATCTGACCAGAACTGAATTACCTACAAGGTCGGTGGTGCTGGACTAAGTTTATAGACTGGCAACTTTTTCATATTTGATTGGATTTGTCATTACAATGCCCCAGCTTAACAGTGCTGGAATGTAGTCACTAAAAAGAGAAAAATGTCTGTTAATCTTCTGATGTTTAATCATGACTTTAGGCTTTTTTTATTTTCTTTTTAGTTCCAAGACATATATAAGATGTCTACAGATCTCAACAAGCAAATGTGATTCTTCTCTGCTATCGGCTAAAGCTGCTGTGACCATAAAACTAAAAAATTACATTTTTGTCTCCTTGCCTATAAAGAATGTCCACCAGAGCAGGTCCAATATCTTATCTCTCTATCCAGACAGTACTTGTTGCTAAATATACAGAGCCTGATTTTACAGTCTTCACTCAGCTCTGGCTTTTACAATTTTCAGTGGGCTGTTGGGGGGAAATTCTTATGAAAGGTTTATAAATGATGTGCAAATGGGCTATATTTTTGCAACTTGCACTGTCACCCTGGATCTTATGAGAATCTTTTGAGTAGAGTCAGCCCAGTACAGGGGCTCTTGGATGGCTCAGCTGTGTGCTTCAAGTCTGTAGGATGGAGGAAAGAAAGCATGACACCATCACTTGGATGGGAGTTTCTGACATTGCAGGGGCAAAGATCCTGAAGGTCAAAGGTACCCTTAATCACAGAGCTTTGAAAGCTATTTTCTGTCCACTCCAAAGCTCTCAAAGTGGACAGTAAAGAGGCCTTTCCCATCTCTGCTGCATCCTAGGAAATGTGATACAGCAAGAAAGACTCCAGGTTCTCAGTTTGGGGGGTGGGGAATGTCATATAGCCCTTTGAGAAGCAGACAGAAGTTATGAATATTTTTGTTAGAAAAATATCCATAAAGATACATACATAGAATTTTGAAAAATTATGGTTTTATTTTTAAAAATGCATTGTTCCAAGGTCCTTGGCCCCAGGTTATGAATTCCTGGAAGTCTGAGGATGATTGTGGGGAAACTTACCTTGGACATCTATGTAATTTGTGTTATCCAGCTAGACTCACCTAATCCTACATTCAGGGTGGTGTTAACAGTAATAACCCATGCTGTGTATCTTTTGTGTCTGTCTGCTCATTCAGGAGCTCTGTCTTCTGCAAATTTCTTTTCCCTCCCCAAAGTGGTTATATCTGGAAGTCCTTGAGATGTTTCAGCTGTGATCATGATCAAGGCCAGACAGTGGTCATGTGGCGTCTCTGGTCCCGACGCCTTTGCTAATGCCCCCTGTTGGATAGCTCTTACTCCCCGCATCACTGTCTCTCCTGTCCGGCACTGAGGCCCCACCTGCAGATCACTGCCACTTCTGCCAGGGCCATGGTGTTCTGCTTCTGCTAAGGCATTGGGGCTTTTCAGGGGCTAAGCGTGCTCTGTCTTCTCCAGATTTCTAATGATTCCAGTTCCTGTGTCAGGGAGAATGCTTTTCTCTCTTTGTGTAATTATTGTTCCAATCAGATGGTTTCTATCGAGTTCTGCTTTAATGGTCTTTAGCAGGACAGATCTTTCACTTTTATTTCTACTTCCTCCCTACTTGGGGTGAAGGGGAAAACCAAGTGACCTAGCGTGTACACAGGATCCTCAGTTGTCTGCCTTGATTGGGGTTTGTCTCTGGCTTAGTGGTGTTTGCCTGACTCACTCTCCCTTTGAGAGCTTCTCGTGTAAACCCCCCATTTCAGGGGGTTTATACTTTATCAGTGGGTTCCCCACTTTATCAGGAGTGCTTAGAATTGCTGCCTAGCAAGGAATGAACCCAGTGTAGATTTAAACTAAAAAATTTAAGAACCTTACTATTTAAGAGTAATGTAGATAATGGTGTGACGTTTGGAGATTAGGTATATTTTTAGGAGATATTTTGGAGAGCTCTTCCAGATCTCTGTGTGCCCCTCCAGAGACAACATCTTTGTAATTCCACTCTTCTACATCAAAGCTAGTGCAGTATTGTGAAAAATTGCATTGACAAAATTCCAGGCTCTTCCTGGAAACATGCACCTTCTTTATTGTAAATAACTCCATACACTATCTGTAATAAGTTAGAATGATATTTCTGTCATGTTTCTGTTTTTTAGACAACTCATTTACCTTAAACTCCATAGGAATCAATAAAATATGATTCTGGAATAATACTGAATTTTAAAGTTTAGCATGCGGCATACAGAAAAAATGCCTCACCATTTTCCTCGCTGTCATTTGAAGGTAAAGGCGTCGATTCATCAAACTTTGGAAACACATTTTGAAAATGCCGGTATCTCCATCAGTTACAGATGTGTCATAATTAACGCCGACACCTCCTGCTGTCCCAGTGTATTCTTCATGCCCGTCATGAATCCTCTCTTTGACAAGCTGTCCTGTGCTGTGTGATCACCCACCTCGGTGTGGAGTTCTCTCCAGTGTTCTCTGTGCCCTCACCTTCGACCTCCTATCAAAGTCCCTTGGCTATTTTCTACCAAACAGGAAATTTTCCCAGTCTTTGTCCATTTGTCTCATGAGCTTTCTTTTCCTCGCTCCATGTCAATTGCATTTCCTCTCATAAACTCTATGACTGAAGACATGTTTTAAAATACTGAAACATTTTGAGGGAATCCTATTATAGCATAGACATATATGGGGTTAACTGGGATGTGAAAGTAAGATGGAACTTTTGTCTTTTCTGCAATGGATATAATTTCCTCGTGAGGCTTCTCTCTTAGGTTTCTCAGTGGGGTGTGGTGGGGGACTGGTAGGAAAGAATTCTGAAGTTGCAAAATAATTCCTCTGACTCCTTAATCATCTCTCTTGCCTGGCATTCTCTCAGGTAAATGCTTGGTTTGCAGCTTTTCTCTTGCTCTGTACCTTCTGAGATGGCATCTTGCTTTATGTAAGGAGGGCCTTAATGCCTTCTTGTGCTGTCAGGGTGGAGAGGCTCATTTTCTGCCAAGCATCCGCTGCATTTCCTCTGTTCTGATCGGCCTGGTGAGCACTGAGGTGCATCTGACCCCTGGACTCTTGGAAATGTGTGCTATCACCACTGAAGTCTGTGACTCTGGCCCTTTTCTTGGCAGTTCTTTTAGTGCCTCTGCATCTCTGCCTGCTCCCTAGCAGACATGCAGGCCTCCACAAGTCCCTGAAGCCATGCAAAGGCAGTGGAAAACCCAGAGCAGAACCTCAGGCTCATCTGCCACGCCCTCTCCATTAGCCAGTGTACTCCTGCGCACTCTGGATGTGGCGCTGGGTCACATGTCAGGCTACTCCTAGAAGTGGGCAGGTTTTCCCGGGCCATCCCTGAGGAGGCCAACTGCTGCCTGGAAGTCCTTGTGTTCTCCCCATCTCACCGCCACTACTGTCCTTCAGGATTTTTACCTGGACCTGGAAGTAGGACATCTGTGCCTACCTGCCTCATCGTCCTTAACTCTCTCTCCTCTGCTTTTCAGAAAAATAGAGGTTTTCAGGAAAAATAGAGGTTTTTTCCTTTATGTCCTCGTCCAGTCTGAAGGCATTTTCTTTGGGGTCATGATGGCAGAGAAATCATGTTTCAAAGTGATGATGAATGGAATGAGAGAAATAGAAAACACATCATTTAAAAATTTTCAGAATAGCATTTCTGAAAAGAAAATTATATACCTGTAAACTAGTGTTTCTGCAAACCACACATCATTCTGAAGAAAAATGGAATCATATGAATGATGATAAATAACATTCTTCTGCTTCTCATCTTCCCCTCTTATTTGGGGACTCTAGCCCCACTCAAAAATTTCTGCATTTATTTCTATGCTTCTTTCTCACATGTTTCTCTGTGTGGTGCGAATAGTATGACCAGTCCTCCTCCATGGCCTCTGCTCTCTGGGAAGCTCTGCTTATCCCTTCCATGGGTGTCGAGCATTGATGATGGAGCTGATGCTGATTAGCCAAGGATGCCGTTTCCAGTCATCTGTAAACAGAGTGTCTTCCGCTGCTCTAATGCTTAGTGCAGGGTCACTGGGGAACCTGACTGCTGTGGTTGTGCTGCTGCTGCTGCCAGTGGGGAAGACCATGCCTCTTGGTTGCTTCCTGCCCTGTGCTGGCGGCACTCAGAGTGAAGAACCCTCCCCACGCAGGGCCATGATGAAGTGGTCTCTGTCCTCCTGGTGTACTAGTACTTAAAGTTTTGGGGATTTATGAGAATAAAAAGCTCATTTAGTATTCATTTGCCAGTCAGTTCTATGCACAGCAAATCTAACCCTGTTGCTCCTCCCTTTTGGTGACTGGGATGGTGCTATTGGGTCAAGCCTGATATAATTTCCTCTTTCAGAATATTTTTGTTTGTTTGGTCTTTGGAAACTTCTTCAATTTCTCATGCAAATACATAATCTGTAGGCTCTTCTGTTTTCCAAATACTGTATCACAGTGGTTGTAAAATTTATGCTCAATCTGAGGCTTCTACCTCCACATATAATTTAAATAAATTAAAGATTTACACATCTCTGTTTAAATCAATAAATATAAAAAACATTCCCTTATAAATGTTTTGGTCTTTTATTTTCTGGTTTGCCACATGGTTTCAACAGTTTAAAGAAACCCTTAAAATACTTGAATCATGTCCCCATTACTCCCGTTTCATGATAATGGAAATAACTGATAAAACAATCTCTGTGTGTGAGATTTTCTTTTAGGTAAAGACTTTTCTTTCAGATTTTTCTTCTCCTTGGGCTCTTTCTAAAGGCAGTATCTTATACAGCATGTCCTTTGTTATGTTGGTTTGTATGACTTTCAAAAAATCTTTTGCTTTCAAATTGGGGAAAAGCAAATTAAATGTAGTGAGATGGAACAAAATGACCCTCCCCCAACTAAGATCATAAATAATCTATTGGAAGATTGCACATCTATCCTGGTTGACTCAGACAGAGCCATTCTCAGCTAATGTATGGGCTCCTGGTGGTAAAAGCAGGAACAAGTAGGAGTCAATGTTTCTTTAGCAAATAATGTCAGTTATTTCTCAAGGTTCTCAAGAGGTAGCTTTAAAAGCATCTAATATGAGAAACATGTTTCCTTCATGTGAGAATAGTGGACTGAGCCTCCCTAGGATAATTAATTAATTGATTAACTAATAATGAATTAATTCCTGCTGTGATGAGATGTGCTTGCCTTTAGTCAGGGAGGAACTTAGCACCAGGCTTCTGTGGAAATAAATGAAGACCAACCAAATGGGAACAAGCAAAGCCTATTTATTCAGAGCTTATGGAAGTCAGCTACCATCTCTTCCGTTTTGGCAGAAAGTCAAAGGTAGGCAGAGGAGTGGGAAAACTTTACAGTGATAAAAAAGAAAGCTTCAAATATACCCAATATCCCCTGAATTGAGATTGTTGGCCTGGGGAAGCTTGGGTGGGCTGACTAGAAGCAGGGCAGCCTATGTGATTGGTTTGGGTTACATGTTTGGCTTTTTGTGGTTGGTCCCAAGGTAGAAGGGGGACAAAAATTAAGCGATACATCAGTTATTAATCAAATTATGGCTATTTGGGCTAATTGTTGCAGGAGTTGCTGTTTGGTTTCTTGGATTGGTGGCTGGAGCTGGTGATCTGACCTCTTGCAAGTCTGGCTTCCAGGGCTGGTTGCTGTAGACCATGTGTCGGTGGTTGCTGCAGATGGTGGGTCAGAATTCTCTTTTTGTATCTGAGCTGCTCACGATATGTTTTTATATTCAACCTCTCATTTCACTTCTGGAGAGCCAACCAAAATCAAGCTCTATACTGTTTTTCTTCACACAATTACAGCTCCGAGCTCATCCATCCTTTTGAAGCCTGCAGGAGCTATTGGCAAGATAAAAACTTCATGAACTTCAGTTGAAACAGAAACTATTGGAATTTTCAGAAACCAATTGGAATAGAGGGTTAGCCTTGCTTAAATGGTTGAGGGAGGGGCTCTTTGGAGGAGGGAGGTGGAATGCTGGCTAAGAAACAGTGGCTTCCAGATAGGCTGAGAGGATATGCCATGGGAGAGTTGGGATGATGAGAGAATTAGTCAGAAGGGAGTATCTATGTGTGGCAACTGCCCAAGGCCTAAATTCTCACTTCTTGAAATTTCCTTGGGTTTCTCTGAGGAAATGGGCTAGAAATAGAGCCCCAGTTCCAAGGCTTCTTTTTCTGGTTTGCTTTGAGACGCTTGTCTGATTCCTCAGTGAAAGAAGCACATATACCTCTCATCAGTGTAGCTTCAGTAGGGTAGGATGCGTGGCAGTGCTGGAGATGGGCACAGTCCACATCAGCTGGCTGCGCCTTGGGTAAGAAAGGCTTAGTGCTCCCTTGAGTGCTCCCCTCAGCCTGCCAGTCAGTGAAGACTATTAGCTGGAAAGGTTCATAGGCAATCAGGCACCTTCCTTGAGTAGGGGCAGCAAAGCCACTTTCCCTGGTCTTTTTTTTTTATTTTATTGAAGTATTGTAGATTAATAATGTTGTGTTAATGTCTTCTGTACAGCAAAGTGACCCAGTTACACATAATATATATTCTTTTTCATATTCTTTTCCATTATGGTTTGTCACAGAATATTGAATATACTTCCCTGTGCTACACAGTATAGTTTTGTTGTTTACCCATTCTACGTATAGTAGTTCATCCCTGCTAATCCCAAATGCCCAATCTTCCATTCCCTTACCCAGCCTCCCCCTTGGCAACAAGTCTGCTCTTTATATCTGTGAGTTTGTTCTTGTCTTGTAGATATATTCATTTGTGTAATATTTTAGATTCTATTCCATATATAAGTGATATCATATGATATTTGTCTTTCTTTGATTTCCTTCTCTAGGTTAATTCATGTTGCTACAAATGGCATTATTTCTTTCTTTTTTATGGATGATTAATATTCAATCACATATATATGCTATATCTTTTGTATCTGTTCATCTGTGGATGGACATTTAGGTTGTTTCCATGTTATGGCTGCTGTAAATAGTGCTGCTATGAACATAGGGGTACATGTATCTTTTTGAATTATACTTTTGTCTGGGTGTATGCCCAGGAGTAGGATTCCTGGATCATATGGCAACTCTATTTTTAGTTTTGTAAGGAACCTCCATAGTCTTCTCCATAGTGGCTGCACCAATTTATAACTCACCAATAGTACTTTGCCAACAAAGGTCCATCTAGTCAAAGCTATGGTTTTTCCAATGGTCATGTTTGGATGTGAAAGCTGGACTATAAAGAAAGCTGAGTGCCAAAGAATTGATGCTTTTGAACTGTGGTGTTGGAGAAGACTCTTGAGTGTCCCTTGGACAGCAAGGAGATCCAACCAGTCCATCCTAAAGGAAATCAGTCCTGAGTATTCACTGGAAAGACTGATGCTGAAGCTGAAACTCCAATACTTTGGCCACCTGGTGTGAAGAACTGACACATTGGAAAAGACCCTGATGCTGGGAAAGACTGAAGGCAGGAGGAGAAGGGGATGACAGAGGATAATATGGTTGGATGGCATCACTGACTCAATGGACATGAGTTTGAGCAGGCTCTGGGAATTGATGATGGACAGGGAAGCCTGGCATGTTGCAGACTGTGCGGTCTCAAAGAGTCAGACACGACTGAGTGACTGAACTGAACTGAACAGTGTAAGAGTGTTGTATTTTCTCCACACCCTCTCCACATTTGTTATTTGTAGACTTTTTAAAGCCATTTTGACTGGTGTGAAGTGATACCTCATTGTAGTTATGATTTGCATTTCTCTGACAGTTAGTGATGTTGAGCATCTTTTCATGAGTCTTTTGGCTATCTGTATTTCTTCTTTGGATAGATGTCTATTTAGGTCTTCTGACCATTTTTCAAGTGGGTTGTTTGGGTTTTTGTTATTGTTGTTGTTGAGTTGTATGAGCTGCTTGTATATTTTGGAGATTAAGCTCTTGTTGGTTGCATCATTTGCAAATATTTTCTCCTATTCCATATGTTTTTTCATTTTGTTTATGATTTCCTTTGCTGTGCAAAAGCTTGTAAGTTTGACTAGGCCTCATTTGTTTATTTTTGTTTTATTTCTATTGCCTTGCATTTTCCCTGATCTTATTCTCAGGCTCCTTGGCAAAGAAGGGGTAAGCCCAGAACCACTTGGGCAATTTTAAATACCATGGCCCCCTCACAACAAACATAAAAACAAAACAGAACAAAATTGAAGCTAGACTAAAGGTAAAACTTCCCTAAATTATAACTCAGCCCTTATTTGAGTACAGATTACCCAAATACATAATGTCTCTACTCTGGCTTTGATATAGGAGTTGAAACAAAACTGAGCCAGATTTGTTTACTTTTGATGGGTAGGTTTTCTTTGCTGGATATTATTTTTACTGATTAAAAAGAGAAACTTTTTTTTAAAGAAAGTGGCCATAATATCCAAGGCACAAAACTTATAAATAGATTTTTTAGAATGATGTTTTTCATGGTGAAAAACATTCAGATTTGATTTACTTAATCAAAAGAAGATTTCTGAGGATTAGTTAAATTTAAATCATTTAGGGTAGGGTACACTGAATTATAAAAAGAAACCAGTTCTTCAGATATTTGAAGATTTGTCTTTATACTTTTAATTCTACCAAAATACAGTTATAAATTTATATAGTCCTTCCATGATGTGAGTATGGATTTTATTAAGTCATACTGTTTTCTGACTCAAGTAGTTTTGATTCTAGATTAAATCAAGTTTAATTTAGATGATGCTACTGAAAGTTAGGGCTTCCCTGGTGGCTCAGAGATTAAAGCGTCTGCCTGCAATGCAGAAGACCAGGGTTCGATCCCTGGGTCTGGAAGATCCCCCGGAAAAGGAAATGGCAACCCACTCCACTATTCTTGCCTGGAGAATCCCATGGATGGAGGGGCCTGGGGGGCTACAGTCCATGGGGTTGCAAAGAGTTGGACATGACTGAGTGACTTCACTTTCACTTTCTTTCACTGAAAGTTAGGGCAGTCCTGTTTGAGTAGTACCTTCACAAAGCGAACTGTTTCACCCATCTATCTGTATGGATGGCATATTTGGGATTGACAAGCTTACCAGAACACCACACAAATAACTGGAGACTCAGATATACTAATCTGTGGTCAGAGCAGAACTTAGAACTCTGAAGAATTTCAAAGGGGAGGAGAGGACAAAACCTCAGACTAAGTGACCTGGCTTGGGTGACTGGTCCCACAGGAAAAGGCAAATATCCTCTTATTGAACTATCCTCTGTGTATGATGTCAAAACAATATGAGCAGTACAGTTGAGCTATAGTGCTGAGCCACAAAAGGATCAGTATAGAACTCTTTAAATTCTACCTACTTTTAAGATAGCACCAGATTCAGAGTCTGGGACAAGACCAAACACGGGGGAACACAGTGATCCCAGTTTCAAAGACTAAGGGGGTGTCAGAGCATGAGGCCAAGTAGATGCTGGAGAAGATGGGAGAACCTGGGGCAAGCACTATGGAGATTGACTGGGAAATCTGGCTCAGAGAAACTAACTGCCAAAAATAATGGTAAGTGCTAGTCAAAGTTTCTTTAAGGAGGGTTGGGGTAATGTTTTGAGCACACTGTTCTAACGTCTTTAGAAATTCATTGTTGTTATTTGAGTCACGTCCCCTTAGTTATTTGAGGGGATGCCTGTGTCCACGCTTCTCTTATTAATACATGTACTTACCATGCTTTGGCACATGACTTTTCTGATATTTTCTAGACCTGTTCTATATGCTGCTTATTGGTTATATAGATGAGAGCTTGTGCCTTACTAAATTACCAAATAATGCAGGTACTTGCTTGTATATAGCCAGTCAGTGAGCATCTCAAAATGACTCTGAATTCATGTGATTGCTGGGTAGGAAGGACAAACGACAGACACACTGTTCTCTCTTCTGTCCAGTGCCCCCAGGATAACTTTCTGATGATTTCAAAATTATAATATCCTCACCCCAACACTTCATCTCCCTCACTTTCCACCCTCACTTCCAAACACTTATGACATAGGTCTAAGAGGCTGGTTAATCTTTATCTTCAATTTTTTCCCCATCTCTCTCATATTCCATTAATACCCAGTCACTTATGTGTCTGTTCAGTTTGCCCTTTGCCATATTCCATCTGATGCAAAGAGCCAACTCATTGGAAAAGACCCTGATGCTGGGAAAGTTTGAGGGCAGGAAGAGAAGGGGGATACAGAGAATGAGATTGTTGGATGGCATCACCGATTCAATGGACATGAGTTTGAGCAAACTCTGGGAGACAGTGAAGGACAGGGAAGCCTTGCATGTTGCAGTCCATGGGATTGCAAAGAGTTGGACATGACTCAGCCACTGAACAGTAATATTCCAACTGACTGTAGTCTGATAACTGTCATGTTGAACTTAGATTTTTTCAGTTATCTCCAGTAGGTCCTGCTGCTGGCAATATCTCTCCTCCTGAAAGTCTCTCTCCTCCTGAAACCAATTATATTAGGATGATTTCCTCCTTAAGATACACAGTTCTTACTGGTTCAGG
>NW_011494810.1:6177167-6188680 GCF_000754665.1 Bison bison bison | reverse complement strand
ACTGGTTCAGGCACTTCTGCATTATGTGCTAGATGTTTCACCAATGAATCCCACCTCCTGGCTTGTGTTGTTTCCCTTTTCCCTTCATCCTGACCCCTGTACTTGGGTAAAGCCTTTTCCTGACCCCACTTCACGTGGCCTGAGATGGTCTCTCCTCTGCTCTGCCATTCTAATTCTGCCTTTAGGCCAAGCCCAACTCAACACTCATATTCACTGGGAAGTTTTTCCAGTTGAACTCTAGTCCACATTTCCTCTTTCTATCAGTTTCCTGTTTCATCATACATAACCTGAATTGCCACGGAGCTTCACCAATTTGAAAAAAATACTTTCATAGACAGTCTATGTTACTATGTAGTATAGTCTCTAAAGTTAGTACCTATTCAGCCAATTTTCTTAGCTGTGGTTAAGTTTTGTTTAAAAAACATGAATTTTATTTTAACTGGAGGGACTTCTCTTCCTATATTTTGGGTTGAGGCTAGTGGTTAGTGCAGCATGTACAGATTAGGCTTTTATTTAATGTTTAAAGGAATATGTATTTCTTCAATTGGAGACATTCAATTGGTGACAGAAATGAGAATAGAAGTTTTATGTAAGGATAGGAATAAATTGAGCCTAATGATTATACTTGTATCAAATTATTGAACCTGAGAAATGATATAAACTGTATTGAATCAACAGCAACACTATCAAGTATCTTCTATGTCATAGACTAGAAAATGATTCAGTTGGATTATTTTTCTGTTTTCAGAACATCTAACAAGTAATGATTTTCTATTTATGAGAAATACTTCTGAACATTTTGATTTATTCAATCATATATTTGTAAAAAATATGTTTATTGGCTCAGCTAAGAAAATACTGAAGAATTTTTCATTCAAGGAAGGGTTTCTTTTAATAATACATTAACTCAGGAACATAGGAAACCGTTTTACCATCTTTTAAAAATAGCCTTGTGGAAATCAAAAAGCTGTTTGTGTGAGGAGGTCTATATTTTAATATTTCTTAAAAAAAATTATGTTAGACTCTTCCATGTTGCAAGGAATAAAACATTATTAGCAATCTTGTTTAGTGGGTGTTTCTGGGAGATGCAGAAGTAAATGAGGCAAGGAACTGTTTCCACTACTGCAGACAGGCCCTGAGGAGACCTGGGAGCTGTGCAGGACACCACAGCTACGGGCATCCTCTCCAGTGTCAGGGGGCCTTAGCAACTCTCTCTGCCAGTCACGACCAATGATCTCTCTGCTCTCCTCTTTACGTTATGGATTCAAATTATGAATTCTGCTGTCTTGTTATCTCTGTTGCCTCTGGAATCTTTGTATCCCTCCAGTGTTATCTGTCCATATATCCACTGACTCCTTCAAGTTATGTCTATATTTCCTTAAAAAAAAAAAAAAAACAACAACAAAAAAACCCCCTAACAGACCCTGTATTTTTTCACCCACTTCATGAGACAAAGCTATTTACAGCCTGCTAGAGTTTGGACAGCAAACCTTGGTCCAATTCGCTATGGTCAGAGTTTGAGGAGTCATGTTATTCAAAGCAGGCTATTACCAGGACTCATCTGATTGATAATTTTATCCTAGACTAGAGTTGGCTCTACAGGACCAAGACCTTTGTTTCATCAGAGTCTCAGAATAGCTAGATGTGGGGATGCTGTGGCTTCATGCTGAGAAACTCACAAGACTAATCTAAAAGCTGGAATATTGACATATTTATTGAAAATGAGAAATCTGGTTATCATGCAGATCAGATTATTGCAACTGCCTGGCCAATTTGTTTCTTCTCCCTATAGGCAGAGCTAAACCATAGGCAAGTTAGCTAGACAACTGGCCAGGTTTGCAAGGTATGAATTTGTCTAAACAGTTTTGGATTTCCACATGTGACTCTTACCAAAACCAGCCAAATAGAAATTGGTTCTACTTCTGATTCAATAGGTTACTACTTAGTAGAGATTTCTTGAATGTGAAAGTTCTCGATTATACCTTTTGGTGAAAATAAAGATCAGTCCTTGTCAGTAATAATCTATTTCTATGAGTTCTTTTCCAAAATAAACAACCACATTACATTTTTGACTGAGAGATAGAGCCCCAAACTCTGAAATCTCATGGTTCCTCAAAGTACAAGACAGAAAGCATTTGCCTCTGAATTTTCTGTCTTTCTCTCTTATTCTGTGAGCACAAGCATCCTTTGTCCTTCTTCCATCCTAGGTGTTGTAGCTTTACCTGTGTTAATGAATGGAAGTGAAATGTAAGTCACTCAGTTTTGTCCAACTCTTTGCGACCCCATAGACTATACAATCCATGAAATTCTCCAGGCCAGAATACTGGAATGGGTAGCCATTCTCTTCTCCAGCGGCTCTTCCCAACCCAGGAATCAAACCCAGGTCTCCTGCATAGCAGGCAGATTCTTTACTAGTAGAGCCACTAGTTGAGCCACATATGTTTATACCTAATCCAAATTCAATGAGGCCCTATATGAACCCGTTCTGGGATGGTAGATGGTACACTCAAAATCAGTCTCTTCCTGAAATGCCTCAGACATTGATTTGTTAGAACCATTAATTTAATGTTAGCAGTCTAATTCCAGACATTCATGTAAGATTTTGATTCTTTCACTGTATCTTAAATCAATCATATATTTAAAGCCTAGGAGCCTTTGGACCATTTTAAGAGGATTTTACATATTTCTGATCTGATAACTTACCTGTTGCTTCAATATTCATGTGGTACTACAGGAAACTGTTCAAATATGTGGCCCTCTGTTGATTTCAAAGCCTAATTCTTTGACAGCCAAGCTATTTCCTAGTTCTTCACAAGCCCCCTTATCTGTTTTTTTTTTCTGCTAAAGTCATCAGCAGCTTGAGGCCTGGGTGGAGTCTTAATGCCAAGACCTGGTATCCTGGCATACAGCTGCTACTTAGTTGAGGTTCATTGAATGTGAGAATTCTCTGTTGCCAATATATCCTGGTGATTTCTGTAACTGCCTATAGATGCAGATTGAGAATAGATTTAAGGAGTTAGTGAATTTAGCAGAGGAGTTAGCTTAAATCTTTTAATGTGTAAAATGAACACTACCATAGCAAGAAACATACCTTCCTTTTCTGTTAGGAATACGATTTCAATATTGATTCAATTTCATATTTAAAGTAAATTGACAGAATATCAGCCTACATTACAAGGAAATGTCATAGCATATTGCTTAAATATTTGGAGTTGAACACTTCATTAAGAAGTATGAAATGATCCCCAGGCCAGCTAATGCCAGGGGATATTTATTGTGATTGAGGCAGAAAAAGGATAAAACTTCTTTGGACATGTTTGCTCTTTGTGTGCGGCAATGATTTATCCTAATCTGTGACTGTCCTTCATTTCTAGAGGATGATTATGGCCTTTGCTTCTTGTAAGAGAGCTGTGTTTTGACATTTTTCAATGACTTTAAATGCATATATATTAAAATATGTATTATATGTTTATATAATGTGTGTGTATGTATATGTATTTTTTCTTCTGTGTAGCCATCAAAGTGTAAGCAATTACTCTCTCTTTTTAAGAACCATTATCTACTATTAGCTGCAGTATGAAGTGTGCTCTTATATATTATCTGGTGTACTAATTAAATGCAATGGGTTAGTGAAAACCTATTCACAGTGTTGGAACTAATGAGCCTGTGCGTTAGTAGTGATAAAGAAGGCACATTCGAAGACAAATGTCTTGTTTTAATAGCACTATTGTACCGTTTGAATAAAGAGAGTGGCATTTCTTTCAAATTGTCTGTAAGTAAAGTCTGTCATTATATGAATAGTAAGGTATCCTCTATGTCTCCAGACTAACTAATGTTTAGTAAATATTTTTCCTTTGTTGATTATATCCATTTAGGGACTGTAAAATCATTGCTGCTAATGTAATTCTAAATGGGTATTGATACCAGTTATGGTTATTATACTATTGAAAAATCAGGCAATATGGGAGCCTTATAATTACATTAGAAGAGATAGTGTATATGTACTTTTTAAAGACTAGCAGTACAAATTAACAACTGGAATCTGTATTCAAGACCTCAGGACAAAATAGACATTAAATAAAATCATTTAGTAATGTGAGCTTTATAAGTAATGTTTGCTTTGTTAATAGCTATGTCTCTAGCACTTAAAAGAATGCCTGTTACATTATCAATAAATATTTGTTGAATGTTGAAGTCATATATAGCATCCTATGATCCTTCTTCACATGAACAGATAAAGTTTATTTATATCTCAGTCCATTTGGTCTTCCAAGACAGAAATACCAAAGACTGAGTGGCTTTAATAACAAAAGTTCATTTCACACAGTTCTGTAGGCTGGAAGTCCAAGATCAAGATGCCAGTAGATTTGGTGTCCAATGAGACATTGCTTCCTGGCTCATAGATGGCTATGCTTTTGCTGTAATCTTACATGGCAGAAAGGGTAAGCAGAGGGAGTTCACTGACGGACGAAGAGTCTCTTTTGTAAGGCACTAAATTAAAAGACGCTTATTCCTTGGAAGGAAAGTTATGACCAATCTAGATAGCATATTAAAAAGCAGAGATATTACTTTGCCAACAAAGGTCCGTCTAGTCAAGGCTATGGTTTTTCCAGTGGTCATGTATGGATGTGAGAGTTGGACTGTGAAGAAAGCTGAGCGCTGAAGAATTGATGCTTTTGAACTGTGGTGTTGGAGAAGACTCTTGAGAGTCCCAACCAGTCCATTCTGAAGATCAGCCCTGGGATTTCTTTGGAAGGAATGATGCTAAAGCTGAAACTCCAGTACTTTGGCCACCTCATGCGAAGAGCTGACTCATTGGAAAAGACTCTGATGCTGGGAGGGATTGGGGGCAGGAGGAGAAGGGGACGACAGAGGATGAGATGGCTGGATGGCATCACCAACTTGATGGACATGAGTTTGAGTAAACTCCGGGAGTTAGTGATGGACAGGGAGGCCTGGCGTGCTGCAATTCATGGGGTTGCAAAGAGTCGGACATGACTGAGCGAATGAACTGAACTGAATCCCATTAATGGCTTCCCTGGTGGCTCAGTGGTAAAGAATCTGCCTGCCAATGCAAGTTTTATCCCTGGGTCAGGAAGATCCCCTGGAGAAGGAAATGGCAACCCACTCCAGTATTCTTGTTTGGGCAATCCCATGGACAGAGGAGCCTGGCGGCCTATAGTCCATGGGGTCACCAAAGAGTTAGACATGACTTAGGGACAAAACAACAATCCCATTCACCAGGGCTTTGCCCTAATCACCTCCTAATGACCCTACCTCCAAATAACATCACACTGTGGAAGAGGTTTCAATTTATGTATATTGGGAGAACACAATATTCATTCTATGGCAATTTCCAAACTACTTACTGTCTTAGCTTATTAGGATTAAACTTGAAATATACGTTAAAAATGCTGAGTACCTCTCCTCAAATATTAAATAGTAATACGTTCCCTGTTAAAAAGCTGAGAAACTAGGTTCTAAGAAGTGAGGAAATTTGGCTGCAACATAGCTGTCCCCTGGTTTCATACTTTTAGATTTGACCTCTGTGTGAAACATGCCCCACTCACTGCTGAAGGAGATAACAATGTCAGGACTCCATCTGTGTAAAAAATAGAATCAGAATATAACATCTATCTGTAGGTAACTGATAAGTTTAATAAAACTAAGCTAGGTTTGTATTGGAGAAATATTTCACAGTGAAGAAACTGAGGTAATTTACTTGCAGTAAGCAGTACAGTGTTAGAACACCATGAAAAGACATTATATGCCAATATTTAACTAGCTCTCATGGGATCATTTAATGATTATTACGACAATCTGATGTTAAAAACACTAGGTCTGAGAAGGTGAATTAAATTATCTGATATTTTTGAGGCTCTAGATACTTTAAAATTCCATTGCAGTGACAAATGACTCCAATCCTCTATAGGTTTCAACCATGTTGATATGCCATGTGGATTGCCTGTATCTCTGACATAGAGGGAAAAGAAAGAGCCTCAGGCTAAAGGTACAATCCGTTCCTGGGCTCTACCATACTATTGGCACAAGGCAAGGAGCAATAGGGCCAACAGAAATGCCTGGTGGTTCTTAAATCTTCTGCTCCAATGTGGCAAGTTTTACTTCTGCTGGCCAAAGCAGAGGTCAGGCTCGACTCCAGTGAAGCAAGGAGGTATATTTATTGCCATAAAAGGTACTTAAAGTCACATGACAATGCATGCTGATGTTGATGTAGGATTCCTCTTGTGGAAAGGAGGAATAAGTAATTAGAAACAGGCCACATTGTACTACTCCTTCTGTATTAGCCTCCCAGAGTCGCCATAACAAAGGAGCCCAATCTGGGGCCTTAACACTCCCAGTTCTGGAGGCTGGAAATTAGAAATTGAGGACTTAACAGGGCCATGATCCTCTGAGACTCAGGGTAGAATCCTTCCTTGCCTCTCCTGGTGGTAGCGTTCAGCCTTGGCATCCCTTGGATTTCAGCTTCACCACTCTCCTTTCTAACTGTTGTCATGTGGTATTCTCCCTGTGTGTCTTTCTATTTCTGACTGTTGTCACTTGGTATTCTCCCTGTGTGTCTTTCTGTTCATGTGGCATCTTCCCCTTTTTTATATGGACACCGGTTACAGTGGTTTAGGGGTCCATTGTACTCATCTTAACTTGATTCTCCCTGCAAAGAATCTGTTTCCAAATAAGGTCACATTCACAGATATCAGGTTTAAGACTTTAACATATCTTTTGGAGGCACACAATTCAACCAATACACGGCCCTAAGCTTATTTCCCAGATTGGGTTTTTTTTTTTTTTTTTAAGTTTTGGCTACACTGGGTCTTCATTGTGGTGCATGGCCTCAGCGGTTGCTGTGTGGGGGCTCTTTAGTTGCGGCACGTGAGTTTCTCTAGTTGCAGCACATGAGCTTAATCACCCTGTGGCATGTGGGATCTTAGTTCCCAATCAGGGATCGAACATGCGTCCCCTGCATTCAAAGGTATATTCTCAATGACTGGACCACCAGGGAAGTCCCCCCACTTCTTATAATGAGGTCCTCTCTCTTCCTCTACCTGTCACCCTCATTCCAAACCATTTACTTTGTTCTAAATCTCTTATTTGTGCTCTATGATTGATGGATATCTTGTTTGTATCTCTTTGCCAGTGTCTCCTATTTCATAATCGAATTGGACAGTGTTGGTCCAAGTATAACCACTTAGTTAAATTTATTCCTGTTCTTACATAATCTAATAGAACTAGATGCAAGATAAATCAATGGATTTTAATGTAACAGGATTTGAAAAGGGCACTAATATGATTTCAGATTCTTCACTGTAACCAGTCTTTGAGAAACCACCACTTGTCCACTTTGGGTTATATCAAAAAAATAATATTCACAATATTCCAGCAAGTCTAGGAAAATGCTTACCAGCCTTTACACAGGATTTACAATAGATTGCAATGGGCCTGGTCCATTGTTCATCTCCTCTCTCCTTTATCTTCATCTATCTTCTGTGTTGGCTTCATCCTTACCAACTGTTACACAAGTTTAGTTCTCTCATGTGAAAACACTAGACACTTTGAAATTCCTGCCTTTCTTCCAACAGTATTTGCCATCAACGACCACTATTTTCTCTTGTTTTTCCTGACATCACACTATCCTGATTTTCTTCCTACTTCTTGGAAAACTTCTTTTACCTCCTTTTTAAACTCCTCCTTGTCTACTGCTGCTGCTAAGTCACTTAAGTTGTGTCTGACTCTGTGTGACCCCATAAACGGCAGCCCACCAGGCTCCTCTGTCCCTCCTCATCTAACTTCCCCTTAAATACTGGTGTTCCTCAGGACTCAATATTGGAGTTTTGCTCCTCTGTTTCTGCCCTCTCCTTGGGCAATCAATTATATTTACCCTTTGTTTTCAATTGCTGTCTACATGCTAATGACTCAAATCTCTACTTTTTATCTGATCCTTACCCCTGAGTTTGAGTACTCTTTATGTTAATGATTTTTGCAACTTTTTTCCTAGGCTGTCTCCAAAGCACCTGAAGCTCAGCCTACTCTGAACTCAGGTAAACATCTTATGTTTTAAACACTGCCTTCAGTGAATGTCATAGAAATTAGAAGCATTGACTCTGAAACAGTATGGGCAAACCAAATCCTGGTTCCAACACTTACTGGCTCTGTGATTTATAGCAAACTATTTATCTTCTATGTTCCCATTTCTTAATTTGTATAATATGAATATCAGTTGTACATACCTCAAAATTTGTTAATAAGGCTACATGTAGAAGGCTGAGAATGGTGTTAGACAAGTAGAAAATATCAATGAATGTCAACTATTACTTTTTACCCTGATGTACCAACATGAAACCTGGGTGTCCTTATATGACAATCTTTATCCCATATCTGGATAGAACTCACTCCAGTAGTTAATTTCCCTTATCTATTCCTGGCTCCCTCTTGGCAGTCTCCACGATACAGCCAAATCTGCTACCAACAACTTGATTGTGTCACTGTCATTCATAAGACTCAATAATGGCTCCCTCATTAATGTTAGTAGTGGGGTTGAGCTCTCCCAGCATTGGGACAATGAGATGAGAGGCACTGGATGCTGAGCTGTCTGCTGCAGTTCTCCTCCAAGGAGAGACTGAGAAAGCATCAGATTCTACCCACAACCCAGCATGAGGCTCTTAAGATCTGAGGAGGAGGATCTGCCCTATATTCTTTTTCTTCTGATGATTCTTTCAAGGAAATTCAAAAATTCTGAGCCTGGAATAAGGGGAGTCTAGACAAAACAGGGACTTTCCTGGTGGCTCAGTGGTAAAGAATCTACCTGTCAATGCAGGAGACCCAGGTTGATCCCTAGGTCAGGAAGATCCCCTGGAGGAGTAAGTGACAACCCATTCCAGTTTTCTTGCCTGGAGAATCCCATGGACAGAGGAGCCTGGTGGGTTACAGTCCATGGGGTTGCAAAGAGTTGGACACTACTGAGTGACTGAGCCTGCACACATGCAGATAGGAACAGAACACTCAGATAATTAGTCAGGTGGGGGAAGATGTGACCTGGGTAAGCAAGAAAATTAAAAGGCTAATTATATTATCTCTTTGCAACATTCTTACTAAATGGTAGGACTTACTAGTGTTACCAGAGCAAAATTTTAATTGAAAGACTAATTTCTAATTTTTACCATTTGCTGTTTAAATGTTAGTACTATAAAACCAAAACAAAAAGAAAAGAAGATTTTTCAGTTGAGAATTTTACCTACAGCCTTGTGTCCACTCAAGAGAAATATTTCAGAATGAAATAGGCGAGAGTGTTTGGCCCCTGGTGTGCTTTCCTAACAATTAAATCTGGCTGCCTCTGCCAGCCATTTCAAAGACATTTCCTGTTTGAAGTAGCCTGCCCACTCAGTGTGAGAGGATGTAGCTGATTATCCTCCCATAAACAAGGAAAAGGCCTTCAGGTGGTCTGACTTGGAAGAAAAACCTAGCTGTGGGAGAGAGAGGAAGCTTCGGGGTAAAGAGAAAAAGGCATGAAGGAAGCCAGAAAAACGAAATTTAGTGCATAAAATGAACTGGAATAGATCCAAACAAAGTGCAGTGGGAAAGTGCTGTTGGCATCCTCGTTCTGGGAACGCTGGGCCCCTTCTGTGGGTGAAGGAGTGAAGCTGCTCGTCTCATGAAAACAAAGCTAGTCAAGAAAATGTCAGACTTAGAGTACACTAGCAAAGCATTTTATTTTGAATGTTTTGATTATTTTGTGTAGTGACTAAAGCAGGATGTAAAGTGGAGGAAATCCTGAGATATCAAAGAAAAAATGTGCTGGATGTCGCTAGACAGGCCAGAGAGACTTTATTTAAGACCATTGCAATAGGATGGAGAAGGAAATGGCAACTCACTCCAGTATTCTTGCCTAGAGAGTCCCATGGACAGAGGAGCCTGGCAGGCCATGGTCCATGGGGTCACAGAGAGTCAGACACGACTGAAGTGACTAAGCACGCATGTACATAATAGGGTAGACAGATTGAACTCAGGTCTCCTGGAAAGAAAGGCAGGAATATTTTAAGTGCTGAGATGAACCGGTGGTAATTCCTGGGAGACATCAGGGCAGAGGTGGGTCAATGTGCTAAGGCCACATGTGTTGGCTGATTGGTGCTTATTGAAGTTAAGTTCCTGTACTTCCACAAAGACTGGGAGATAGGCATACTGTCTCCTTGATGATTATGTTTCAAAGGGATGGCTTTCAGGCCCTTGAGAAAAGACGTTCTTGGGTTGTAATAAGGGCAAGAAGCTTTTAGAAAGATTTATTCAAAGGGACAGAGAAATAATTTATGATAGAAAGTTTTCTAAAGTAAATGCAAACTAGTACAGCCACTATGGAGAACAGTGTGGAGATTCCTTAAAAAACTGGAAATAGAACTGCCTTATGATCCAGCAATCCCACTGCTGGGCATACACACTGAGGAAACCAGAAGGGAAAGAGACACATGTACCCCAATGTTCATCGCAGCACTGTTTATAATAGCCAGGACATGGAAGCAACCTAGATGTCCATCAGCAGATGAATGGATAAGAAAGCTGTGGTACATATACACAATGGAGTATTACTCAGCCATTAAAAAGAATACATTTGAATCAGTTCTAATGAGGTGGATGAAATTGGAGCCTATTATACAGAGTGAAGTAAGCCAGAAGGAAAAACATAAATACAGTATACTAACACATATATATGGAATTTAGAAAGATGGTAACAATAACCCTGTGTATGAGACAGCAAAAGAGACACTGATGTAAAGAACAGTCTTATGGACTCTGTGGGAGAGGGAGAGGGTGGGAAGATTTGGGAGAATGGCATTGAAACATGTATACTATCATGTAAGAAACGAGTTACCAGTCCAGGTTCGATGCACGATACTGGATGCTTGGGGCTAGTGCACTGGGACGACCCAGAGGGATGGTATGGGGAGGGAGGAGGGAGGAGGGTTCAGGATGGGGAACACATGTATACCTGTGGCGGATTCATTTTGATATTTGGCAAAACTAATACAATTATGTAAAGTTTAAAAATAAAATAAAATTAGAAAAAAAAAATAAAGTAAATGCTCTAAGTAAAGAGAGTTCAGGGACCTAAAGTCAGGAGGAAGCCTGTCTAACGTTTAGTAAAAATGAGTTAGTTGATCAATTATGTCCGACTCTTTGCAATCCCATGGACTATAGCCTGCCAGGCTCCTCAGTCCATGGAATTTTCCAGGAAAGAATACTGGAGTGGGTAGCCATTCCCTTCTCCATGGGATCTTCCCAACCTAGGGATCAAACCTGGGTCTCCCGAATTGCAGGCAGATTCTTTATCCTCTGAGCCACCACAGAAGCCCTTTTAACCTATCCTTTTAGTAAACCTGAGGGGTATGTTCCCACGTCCAAGGTCAGGGCAGCAGCCGAGAGGAGTGTCAGACTTTATATTTTTGGGCTCCAAAATCACTGCAGATGGTGATTGCAGCCATGAAATTAAAAGACGCTTACTTCTTGGA